>NW_017729029.1:25394992-25403369 GCF_001723915.1 Gavialis gangeticus | reverse complement strand
GGGAGGGCAACTCTTGCAGGCTTCCTAATGTGTTATGTGGGCTCCCCAAGACTCCCAAGTGGGAACAAATGGCTGACCCAGCCCTGATTGGCTACAGGGGACATCACAGCTGCCCACCTGGCCCTATGTCAGTGCTTCATCAAGGCCATGAACTATCAGCTGGCCATTCCACGCATACCCATCCAGTGAACCCTGCACTCATCAAGTGCGTGCGTTTATCCCAGGTGGTTGGGTTCTGTGTCTGTGTTCAACAAACCAGGGTTCTGTGTATGTGAGTATGTATGTGCGTACCATCCAGGGCATGACTGGGCCACCAACTTTCATGCAGCCAATGAGGACAATGACCACTTCTTACACAACTCCCGATTTCATAAGGTGATGGAAACTGGGTGCTATGCTCCCAGGGTCCCTAATTTCATCATTGGCAATGTCATTGCCACCTCAGTCCTTGTCAGGGGCCTGGTCTACTCCCTGTCCTGGCTCATGACATTGGACCACTGGAAGGACCACTTCAACTACGGACCAGACCTGGCATCATGAGCAAATGCAATGCAGGGAGGAGGGACAGGACAATGTGTGTGGCTCCTTCCCTGCACCATGGCATGCTGTCCACATTCATGAAGATCAGAATGACAGAACCCAGAAGGGGGGTTGAGGTCAGGAGGAACACCACAGGGTCAGAACTCAACAAACATGAAATCTTGGAGGGGAGACATGGGGTAGGAGACTTTTCACTCAGCACTCTACTTTCAGGGGTCCATAGTCAAGACCTTGTACCTCTCCATGTAGGAGATAGACTGTTATGTAATAGTAGTCCCAATGTCTATTGGAGGGCTGAGGGCCAGGAGGCATTGCCACAGTGGATGCTGAAGACTGGTGACCATCCCACATGGAATCCCTGGTCCCTTAGCTCCCAAGGTCATATCTCTCCTGTCAAGGACCACAGACTTCGCTGACACCTGAGGTTCATGTCAGGCAGCCAGCCTGAGCTAGGGGGCTGCCTATTCCTGCCAAGCCTGAGCCACTCCCCTGCAGCAAGACCCAGGCCAGGAGTGGGGCCATGGGGAGCAGAAGAGCTCCCACACCAGCCTCCTGGAAGAAGGGTGGACAAGCTGGGGCCACCAGGCACTGCACCAGAAGCTGCCGCAGTAATCATCTGGAGGGGTCTGCACCTACTGGGCAACCACCAGTAGCCCAGGACAGTGTGCATTAATTATCTATCCTGGCACTGCAACTCTCTCAGCCCCACTGAGAGCTCTCTCAGTTGTGCTTGAAGTATCTGTGCTTGAGGTATCTGGGCTTAGGCTCCAATTTCTCGTGGAGCATAACATGGCCCTAGCAAAAATGGCAAGGATATGTCAATTATGCATATTTAAGATCCCATTGAATGGGACATGATCTCTTAAGTGCCCAAGAACAAGGTGGGAGGAACTCTCACCTTGGCTGGGCTCCAGGCTTCAGCACAGAAGGGCAGGGGTGGGTGAGGGAAAAGCATGCCATTCATCTTCCCCCTATGACCCAGCATTCCTGGCCCCTACCTCAGGTCCCTTAGTGGGCTTCTCCGCCATAATAGTCTGAGAGAGAACCATGACTACAGACTGTGGCCTGTGCTAGCCTTGGATCTCCTTCCTTCTCCACCCCCAGGGGCTTTGTGTCTCCCCTGGGCCCTAAATCTATGTTATGGTTGCATGGAACTGGAGTGAACCTTTTCAACACAAGTTGCACAGTGCTCTCCCATGTGACCTACTCACCAGGAGAACTGGCCATGGGTCCTGTATTCATGGTGACCACCTTGATTGTACATGCTCCTCTTCTGGGAGTGGTGCAGAGATGTGTGATAGAACTTGGTCTGGAACAGCCATGGCCTCTGCGTAGGGAATGGTATCATGGAGCTTCTCTCCACCTACTCCTCTTCCACTGGTGTCCTAGTGGATGACTCCTCCAGAATATCTCTGGTCCCATGGGTGTGGTGGGGAGGGAGCATCTATCCTATTCTTGGCAAGGAAACTGCACAGTTTTTTGTAAAATGGCATCCTCTGTCCTCAGCCCACACACCAATTTCTAGCATCAAGCATGTAGTAATAATGCCTCCTCATCAATTTGGTCCTGGAGAGAGACTGCTCCCAGTCTCTGTTTCATAGAGTTCATAGACATTAGGGCTGGAAGGGACCTTGGAAGATCATCAAGTCCAGCCCCCTGCCCCAGGGGCAGGAAGTCAGCTGGGTTCAAAGGTTCCTAGAAAGATAAATGTCCAAATGTCTCTTTAAGGCATCCAGAGTAGGTGTTTGCACCACCTCTGGCAGCAGTCTGTTCCAGGCCTTGAGGGCTCAGACAGTAAAGTAGTTCTTCCTTATGTCCAGCCTGAAACGGTATTGGAGTTTGTGCCCGTTTGACTTTGTCATCCCTTGGGGCACTCTGGTGAACATCTGGCATTCCCCCAGATCTTGATGTACACCCCTTATATACTTATAGGCAGCCACCAGGTCCCCCCTGAGCCTGCCTTTTTCCAGACTGAAGAGTCCCATAGCTCTCTGTCTCTTATCATAAAGCCTGTTTTCCTGCCCTCTAATTATGCATGTGGTTCTCCTCTGGACTCTCTCAAACTTCTCCACATCCTTTTTAAATTGTGGAGCCCAGAATTGGATGCAGTACTCCAGCTGTGGTCTCACCAAAGCTGACTAGAGCGGGAGGATGACATCCTGAGATTTGCTAGAGAAGCATCTATGGATGCATGCCAGAGTTTTGCTTATTTTACCAGCTGCAACACCACATTGGTGGCTCATATTTATGTTGGGTTCAATCATGAACCCCAAGTCTCTTTCAGCCATGGCGCTAGCAAGCATAGCACTGCCAAGCCTATAAGCATGCTACGAGTTTTTCTTCCCAAGGTGGAGTACCTTGCATTTTTCAGTGTTGAACTCCATCAGGTTTTCATCCACCCGTTCTCTAGGCCTGTCAAGGTCGGCCTGGATCACCATGTGTTGTGATCTAACACCTACCTCTCCTGGTCAATATGCTTGAATATGTCTCTGGGTCAAGACCTATCTGGAGCTGGCATTGGATCTGTTCCTCACCCCAGATAATGATGAGATCTTTTATATCCTCCAAACGGTCACTTTTATCCCCACATTTGCTGCTAGGGGCAGCTGGGCTGGGTTTGTCCATGGTCCAAGAGCAGTACCCATTGGGTTCTTGGTGTCCATGGGTGGGTGAGGGCCTGGCTGCAAGGGGTTGGGTGGAAGACTGGAAGGGTGGATGGATGGATGGATGGAAACAGCAGACAGCGGCAGATGTGTGAGGGTGCAGTTTCCAGCATGTGCTTCTCACTCTTACTTAAGAGGCTTGGGGCTTTTGCTCCCACTTCACCTGGACTAAGCCTCTCAGGTTACTTCAGAATCTCAAATTTCCCTGGGACTTTCAGATGATGCCTTGTGATTCTGGCAACATCACATACCCTTCCCAGGATGTAACATTCAAGGGTCCACTGCCCACATAGTAGATCTTGGCAGTGGATTGTGGGGCATCTCTCTGCTTCCCCAGTTTCAAGGTTCAGTGCCCCATGCAACCACATCCCCCAACACACTGAACTACCTAGTTGATCATCTATTAGCTATCTGATCAGTGAGGAAATAGAAGGGGGGGTGGTCAATCTGAACTGAATGAAAATGAAGGACATATCAGGAATCTTCCCTCAGAAAAAATAAATAAACAAAAGGGGGATGGTAAATATGTAGGACCTACTCAGCCACCATTCCTTTACAGCCTTATACCATGGAGGACTTCAGTGTAGTGGATTCTAGTAGTGGTGTATGTAAGAGAAGAGAAGGAAACCCTAGGGAAGACAGGAGGAAACCAGGGTTTGAAGGGTGCTTGCCTGCAGTCATCCTGTCACCCAGGATACATAAAACTACAAAGGAATCTTACTTCTCCCGGGTGCTTCTGGAGGGCAGGGGGAAGGAAAGCAAGCTCCAGTTTAAAGAAGGAACTGGAGTAGACTTGGAGCAGAGATAGGAACTGGAAGTTCCTCTCCCTGACAATGAGGAAGTGGAAAGTGCTGAGAGAGGCAAGGAAGTACAAGCAACATTCCTGCATGAAACTAGCTGAATATTTACCACTGACAGAGACCTGTCTGGGACAAAGCAGCCAGAATGAAATCCAATACTCTAGTGAGCTAGCCCAGTAAGAAGGGCAGAGATGGAGTTACCATAAATACTGAGATACGTGGACAGTGTCAAGTTAACTTTAGACAAAGGTATTGCAAATACCTAGATATATGGACAGTGCTTTTGTTTTGTTCTTTATTTCCATTGGACTGAAGGAGGTGGGAATCCTTACAGAAACTGGAGCACCTAGGCTGGTAAACTGTTTGAGTAAAAGATGTTTCACTTTCAGAGTCCCGGTGAAGATTAACCAAGACTAAGCTTGTTTGGTCTATGGTAAAGGTACAAGTCGAACAAAAAGGATCCTGTGGACTTTTTTTTGATGTTATATGGCAAATGACTTACCACACATTGGATTGGGAGAGGGTATAAGGGTAGTGGAGCCCTGGCTATATTGTATTACAAAGGATCATTTGTGCAGTTATCCTCACACCCTGACATCCTTTATTTTCCTCCTTTATCATCAAGTCATCACAGGGGAGACTGGGGTATTAGAGGTATTACAGTTAGGGTTTACCCTACACTAACAAATATCCTGGGAATCTTCTGACTGGCTGAAGACTAAAATTGCCTTAATATAGAAGACACGTGGAAACAGTTTTACTTGCATGGACCAATTAATAGTCAAATTAGTATCATAGAATCATAGAATCCTGGAAGTAGGGTCAGAAGGGACCTTATAGATCTTCAAGTCCGACCCCCTGCCAGGGCAGGAGAAAAAACTGGGCTCAAATGATCCCAGCTAGGTAGGCATCAAGCCTCCTCTTAAAGACCCCCAAGGTAGGAGCCAGCACCACTTCCCTTGGAAGTTGGTTCCAGATCCTAGCTGCCCTAACTGTGAAGTATTCCTTACAAATGTCTAATATAAACCTACTCTCCAACAACTTGTGGCCATTATTCCTTGTTATGCCAGGGGGCACTACGGGAAATAAGCTATCTCCCAAACCCTTCTGGTCCCCCCTAGTGAGTTTATAGACTGTTACGAGGTCCCCCCTCAGCCTTCTCTTGTGAAGGCCAAACAGGTTCAGGTCCCGCAGTCTCTCATAGGGTCTGCCCTGTAGTCTCCAGATCATTCGAGTGGCCCTCCTGAGACAATTGTCACCAATACTCAAGTAGTGATCAAGTACTTTACAGAATGTTATGAATTTCAGTGCCAAATAGTACTTTCCAAATTTCATTAGATTTCATTTTTTCACTTTCACCTTTTCTTTCCCCATCCTTTACTGGCACTGTACAAAGCCCCTGTTTGGAGGAAATTTCAATAAAAATAAAGATGTCACGAGTCAGGAGGCACAAGACAGCATACTGTAAAGTGCTTGTTTTGTGTTACTCTGAATTTATTTTTAAAGGGAAGGAGATTATGAAAGCATGTCTAAGACAGAGATAAAGAAAAATTATCTTCTCTCATTACTTTCCATCATCCAGAGCCGTAACCCTTCAAGAACAGTCATGAACAGGACTATCCTAGTGTTGGAACTAAAACCACATGCCAGGTTCAGATCCAAGGCTCTAATACAAACATTTACTTATGCACTTAAATTGAAATTTCATATTTAAGGCTTTATCCCTTCTCTATGTGAAAATGATTTTTGGATGAACTCAGCAAGCCTAGATCAGAGTTCAGAGTTTAGAATTAACCTAAGTCTCAGGCAAACACAAACTTGATTTAAACAAGACACTGTTTGTGTCAGGACATTACAAAACACTTCTGATTGTAAGCATCTTCTTGCTGTATCAGATGCATCTGAAATCAATTTGGAGAGTGCAAAATGGAGAAAGTAGATATGGATTGTAGATACTGAAAACAAGAAATAGTTTAGTTTTTTATTATTTTCCCCCCACAAAAGTTATCAGATGGAGAGAGAAAGTGGAACACTGTTAAAATATTTCAGGCAAGATTTTGCTCCTAATTTACAATCACGCACATAATTGGCTCTTATTCCTATTGTCTTTACAGATATATAGAGCTCTGCAGCTTCATATGATAAGCCTTAGGTGGCTTAATTCAGCTCTATAATTGCTGACTTCCCTCCCTTTTCCCCCAAAATGTAGAATGTTTGAATATTTGTAACTGTTCTTAATGGTTACTCCACTGGGGATGTAATTTTTCCCAGCTCAGACAATTTCTCTAATTAATTGCAAGGAGACAAAACAAGGGTCAGCTAAAGATGTACCTTACAGAGAAAACAGTACAGTACAAAGATGCCATCCTGCTCCACTAGAATTCAAGGGAAAATTACCCCAGTTTCAGATTTAAGTGTTATTACATTTCAACAAATTGCATGTGACTGAAGGACTATGTGATAAACTTCATCACCCCACCCCCCAAGTTCACTGCACTATCCATTAGACCACTTCAGAAAACAAACATTGATAGTGTTTTTGCACTGAGTGCAAGCAATCAATGCTTTTTAAAACCTTCTAACAATTTCTTGGTAAACAGTGTATTGTCCTGGCCCTGCAGGCAATGTCCTACAGACACACAATGCCTCCAATTGATTGGTAATGTTAGGGCACCAGCTAATTAAGCAATTTAAAAAGTACTGCTGTAATATTGACACAGTACCAAATGCCTCGTGATCCTCTGTCATCCTTTCTGGGGCATGACCCAGCAAGTGGGACTACATGAGTGCTCCACTCAGTAGGGTTTCAGAAGTGTGGCCATGCTTGTCACTTAGATTCCTAAATTATGTACAGATTTTAGGGAATCCACTAGGTTCAGAAGGAAAAATAAAATCACTGCTTATTTTGCAGGCAGCAGATTGGGAAGACACTGAAAGAGTTTCCTTTCCTCCCATTGAAGAATGTAAGGGGAATATCATAGACACTGGGCACGTCTACATGTACCAATTTAAGGTGCTTTAGACATTTTTAACGTGCATTAAGGACGTGGGTCTATATGTGCATGCCCTTAATCAGTGGTGATGCATAGGGGATGCACAGGGGTGCATGTGGCCCCCCTGCAAGTGCTGGCTGATTGCTGCAGCCACTCCCAAAAGAAGCTGCAGCCACTCCCAGAAGTAGCTGCAGTGATTGGCCACAGTGATCGGCTGTCATGGGATCAGCAGTGAGATTGGCAGGATCAGCTGCATGGGACCACCCCCCCCAGTTGGCAGGATCGGTGGTGAAAGATCCCTCCCCCCAGGTGGCAGGATCAGCCATGGCGGGGACCCCCCTGGTTGGTGGGACTGGTCACAGGGGAGGGCATTTACCCCCCTGACTAAGGCAGCACCAGACACCCACGTCCTTAATGCACCTTAAAAATGGCAATACCCTGGGGTACTGATTTCTGCAAAAAAATAAAAAATGGGTGTCTTAACTATAATATACGGTTGGTGGATGAGCATGCTCCTACCTTTTCCAGACAAGTTGTCCAATAATTAGGCTATTACATAAAATATAGGAACCACTCTCTACTCTTCTAAACATATTTAGGATGGAATAAGTTGTGCTCACTTCTTTCAAAGAACTTTAGTAAGCCCTATCTTCAGATAAATTCCTAGTTTTGGAAGTAATGTTACACTTGCAATACTAATTTAGTCACATAAGTTCTGAAGAGAGGTAGGATTTTAAAGACACCCTTATTGTCAACATCAGTTTCCTCTAGGCCAGGGTTGAGAAAAATATGGCCCATGGGCCAGAACTAGCCCATCAGCTAATTGGATCCAGCCCGCAGATGGGCACCCAATTGATTGGATCCAGTCCGAGGCTGCCTCCATGGAACTCTCCATGAAGCCAAGTCCTACCCAACTCCTGCCCAAGAAAGTCTGTACTGTGCTTCTGCCCATGCCTGCTGGATGATCCTGGCCCTGGCCCACGCCCATAGTTTCCCAGAAGCAGGCTGCTCCTGGTGTGGCTACAGCCTCCCAGGTGCTGCTCAGCTCCCCTTGCTGCTTCCAGAAGTTCTTCCTCTTCCTTCTCCATCACCTGCTGCACTGATCTGGGCAGCAATTAGAGTGGGAAAGCATCACTGGGGGGAGAGGAAGCTGCAGCCAGGTGGCTCTTGCCATAGCCACAGCATGTGGGGCTCCAGCTTCAGCTCCCAGCAACCTTCCAGCCACTCTACCTGCCCTGTGGATGGAAGGCAACTCTGCCAGGAAGCTGTGAGCACTGGTCCGGGCTGGGGCTGTTGCCCTGTGTGGCAACTCTCAGGATCTCAATATTGCGCTGTTAGATAGGAGGATGTGACACAATTGCACATATACAAACACACAAAT
>NW_017729029.1:25383177-25384352 GCF_001723915.1 Gavialis gangeticus | reverse complement strand
CCCGGCCCATCGTGACACTGGGGCTTGGTTCATCCCCCCGGGACAATACATTGTTGGTTTGGGGGTTTGCTGCTTTTATATGACATGGTCTATATGACCGAGGTAGGAATGATCTTTATTTTTCTTCATACTATTTTTATACATGTCTTGATGTTACAGTTATCTTCTAAAGAAGCCATAGTATTTGTCTTGCTTTCTGTGCTATTAATTAAGCCATGTGTTATTATTTGTTAAACCTGTATAATAATAGGATTGTGTTTTGGAATTATCAAAAGCATGAACCTAATATTTACTCTTTCTCTTCATGTAATATTTTATATTTGATGCATTATTATTACTTTATTATAACAATGACATTTCTAGGCCACCAATCAAGACCTGGGATAACATTTTAAATGTTGCCTAGGTGATTTAGTTGCCCCAGTGCCATTGTAAAATAGAATTTAGGTACTTGTTAAGTTCTTGACTCCTGTATGCTGCAGTCTTCTTCTTCTGCTGCTGCTTCTTGAAAATGGGATTTAAATTACTAAATCACTTGGGCACTTTTTGACTACTACCTGACTACTACCCCATGCTCCTCATCCCTGTGGAAACTAATGACACAGGCAGGAGTAATCCAGACTGGGTCATGAGCAACTACAGGTCTCTGGGGGCTGGGCTCAAAGGCTTGGTGACCCAGGTAGTCTTTTATTCTGTGCTTCCTGTTTCAGGATGTGGTTCCAGAAGGGAAGGATGCATTGAGGAAGTGAACCAGGAACCCTGATGCTAGTGACACCAAGAAGGCTTCAGATTCCTTGACCATTGTGCACATTTCAGGGAGAGAGGACTCCTGAGAAGGAACAGCATCTACGTCATGAGGAAAGGTAAGTCCCTGTTCATGGCCAGGATGGCCAATCTTCTGGACATGGTTTTAAATTAATATTGCTGGGGATGAAGATACACAAATTCAAGCATGTCCAGGATGAACATACAAGCCCTGCAGATAGGGACACTGGGAGGGCCACTTTTGTGGGAGCTGAGGGACTATTTCTCCATCAATAAGACAGCAAGACAAAGGCCTCAGTAGGAGGACTCAGGTGCCTCTATATTAATGTCAGGAGCATGAGGAACAAGCAGGAGGGGCTATCCCTCCTACTCTCCAGTGTGCATTGTGACCTAGTAGGGATTACAGAGAC
>NW_017729029.1:25365583-25383151 GCF_001723915.1 Gavialis gangeticus | reverse complement strand
TGACCTAGTAGGGATTACAGAGACCTGGTGGGACTCCTCACATGATTGGAGGATAGTTATAGAAGGCTACACCCTGCATAGAAGAAATAGGGTGGGGAAGAAAGGAGGAGACATTGCTCTCTATGTGAAAGAGCAGTACACTTCCTTGAAGGCTGACATCAGCTCCAAAAATGGACAGCTTGAAACCCTCTGGGTCATGTTGCATGGGATGGTGGGGGCGGGGGGGGGCTGCACAGAGAGACCTAATTGTAGGTGTATACTACAGACCACCAAACCAGAGGGAGGAACTCAATCTGGAGTTTACCCAAGAATTGACTGAGGCTGCACATGCACATGACACGGTTGTCATGGGTGATTTTAATTATCCAGACATCTCCTGGCTGGAACTGTCAGCCAAGCTGGATCACTCATGATCTTTCCTGATATGTGTTGAGGAGCTATTTCTGACTCAGGTGGTGCATGGGCCAACCAGAGGTGATGCTCTGCTAGACTTGGTCCTGGCCAAAGGAGATGACCTGGTGACCAGCTTAAGTAAAGATGGAAGTCTGGTCAACAGTGACCATGAAACCATCATGTTCACTGCCTGACATCAGGCAGACAAATTGAACAGCAGGATTGAAGTCTTGGACTTCAAAAATGTAAATTTCAACAAGCTTAGGTTGCTAGTAGGGCAAGTGCTGGAGGAACAGGGACTGAAGGAAAAAGGTGTGCACAAAGAATGGTTATACCTTAAGGACACAATCCTTGAAGCACAAAGACATTACATTCCCATGTGGAGAAAAGGTAACAGAAGGGCTGGGAAGGACTATTCCACAATAGCCCCACACGTGCAGGGAACAGATAAGACAGGCTAAAGCAGTGACCAAACTTAGATTAGCAGTGGGAATCAAGGATAACAAGAAGTCCTTCTTTAGGTACATAGGGACCAGAAGGAAAAAAAATGGGAGTGTTGGGCCATTGCTCAACAACTCAGGAGAGCTGGTTACCAGTACCCAGGAGAAAGCTGAACTCCTGAATGACTACTTCACCTTGGTCTCTCACCAGACCAAGGGGAAAATGACAACAGGTAGAACAGAGGATGAGCGCAGTAGGAATACATGACTCCCTACTATTGCCATAGAATGGGTGTATAACCAATAAAAAAGGTTAGACATGCTGAAGAAGCTGGATAAAGATACTGTGGAACCCCTGGTGAAACTCTTCCACAACTTGTGGCACTCTGGAGACATCCCTGAAGACTGGAAGAGGGCCAATGATGTGCCCATTCACAAGAAGTGCAGGAGAGAGGACCCATGGTAACTATAGGCCAATCAGCCTAACTTCCATCCTAGGGAAAATCCTAGAAAAGTTTACCAAGGAGCCTATCTGTGGTAAACTCACAGAAGGTAATCATAACAACATAGAATCAGAGGGTTGGAGGGTACCCCAAAGGATCATCAGGTCCAGCCCCTTGCATGAGCAGGAAAGACAGCTGGTTTCAGGTGACCTGAGCCATGTGACCATCCAGTTTTATCTTGTAGACCTCTAGGGTAGATGATTGCACCTCCTCTTGGGGGAGCTTGTTCCATAGTCTGGACACCCTAGTTGTGAATAAGTTTTTCCTAATATTCAGCCTAAAACTATCTTCCAGGAGTTTGTGGCTGTTGTTTCTAGTTTTGCCCCAGGGTGCCCTGTTGAACAGTTGTTCACCGAGCCCCTAATGTATGCCTCTGATATAGCAGTAAGCTACAATCAGGTCCCCTCTCAGCCTTCTTTTTTTTAGGCTGAAGAGTCTGAGATTCCTCAGCCTCTCCTTGTATGGCTTGCCCAGAACTGGAAGCAATACTCCAGCTGTGGCTGCACCAATGTTGAGTAAAGTGGGAACCACTTCTTTGGTTTAACTGGAGATACATCGATTGATGCATGCCTGAATTTTATTGGCCCTAGCATTTACTGTGTCACATTGCTGGCTCATATTCATGCTGGGGTCTATTGTTACCCCCAGATTCCTTTCATATATAGTGCTGGTCAGGTCAGTGTTGCCCAGCCTGTAGGTGTGCTGATGGTTCTTCCTATCCAGATACAGTGTTTTGCATTTCTCTATATTGAACCTCATCTGGTTCCATTCTGCCCAACATGACAGCTTTTCTAGGTCTGCTTGTATCTGCAGCCTATCTGTGGGTGTGTCCATGAAACTCCATATCTTGGCATCATCCACAAACTTGGCCAATAGGCTTTTCACTCCCTCATCCAGGTCATTGATTAAGATATTGAACAGTGATGGGCCAAGTACCAACCCCTGGGGTACGTCACTGCCCATATCTCACCAAGATGACACTGAACCATTCATTGGGACTCTCTGCATCCTACTCTGCAAGCAGTTTTGCACCCACTTGACAGTCCCACAGTTGAGCCCAATATCTTACAGTTTTCTGATCAGTACCTTGTGGGATACCAGGTCGAAGGTTTTCTGGAAGTCGAGATATATGCTGTTTGTTAGGGTGACAATATTTGGATCTTGGGAGAACTGGATTTGCAGCTGAAATAAGGCTTTAATCTGTGGCTTCAGCAAAGCTGCTGACCACAAGACAGAATGATATATTAAACGTAACATTGCAAAATTCTTAGTCAAGCATTTTCTTAACGATATTGTAGTGTTATAAAATCTGTATCATTAGAAGGTAAAGCAGATTTTGCTTATGGATGCTTATGTAAGCCAGCCATTTGCTTACGCTAAGGCACCATCTTAACTGTGTCAACCATTTTTAAGTGAGTCTGTGTGAGTCTGTGTACGGTGAATGAGGTGAAGCCTCAGGAATGTGGAGATGACACAACATAGAACTGCAAAACAGACTAGAATGTGAAAGACAACACATAACTGATAACAGAATCTGAGATGAAGACATGCAAAAAGGTGAATGGTGATTGGTGAAGAAGCTTCCATGTTTTGGTCAAAATCTTCCCAGTGATCAAAGAAGTAGGGTGAAGGTATTCACCATACAATCATAGCAAAAAGACATGTAAATAAGTGAAATGCATAGGCAATTCCATGCTAATGAAGTAAACAGTAAACAGTCAGAGTTTGAGATAGGAGGAGATATGGATGGAACCAAAGGAGGGGTGAAGGCAGAGTAAATGTTAATGAGCATGAACCAAGGTGTATAAATGTGGAAAGAACTATTGTTTGTGGCAAGTCCCTGGTTTCTTGGTTTTTTGGGACCTTTGCCTGAAGCTGTCTCCATTCTGAATAAAGCTGTTGCAAGCAATGTGTGCTAGTGTTTGCTCCCTGCTTAATCTGGCTAATGAGTAACAGGATCCATGAACAACTGGATCATCATCTCCCTAGTCATTGGGTGCCACATGGAGTCAGGGCTAACAATGTCAACTGCTTTTTTCTCATCCAGGTGTTGAGTCACCTGATCATAGAAAGAAATGAGGTTGGCCAGACAAGACCTGCCTGCAATGAAGCCATGCTGGCTGTCATTCAGTATCATGCCTTCTGCAAATTTGTCACATATAGCCTCTTTGATGAATGTTTCTAGGATTTTCCCTTGGATAGAAGTTAAGCTACTTGGCCTGTAGTTTCCTGGGTCTCCACGCTTCCCCTTCTCTAAGATGGTTTCCAGTCCTCTGGGATTGATTCTGAACGACAGCCAGCATGGCTTCATTGCAAGCAGGTCTTGCTTTACCAACCTCATCTTCTTCTTTGACCAGGTAACTCACCACCTGGACACGAGAGAACAGGTTGTATACCTTGACTTCTAAAAGGCATTCTAGTATCCCACAATGTCCTCATGAGAAAATTGGAGGCTTAACTCCAAGACAGTCAGGTGGGTGAGAAACTGTCTGCAGGATAGAACCCAGGGAGTCATAGTGAACAGATCTGTGTCATCCTGGAGGGAAGTGGGCAGCGGTGTCCCACAGGGGTTGGTGCTTGGTCCAGTACCTTTCAACATCTTTATTAATGATTTGGATGTGGGGTAAAGAGCTCACTAGCCAAGGTCATGAATGACATCAAGTTATGGGGGAGCGTAGTCATGCTTGATGATATGCTACAAATACAGACAGACCTAGACAGGCTAGCAAGTTAGGTGGATCAGAATCTGATCAAGTTCAATGTCAAGAAATGTAAAATGCTCCACCTTGGGACATGCCACCCCCATATTGGTGGTACAAACTGACTAGCACCGCGAATGAAAGGGACCTCGGGGTAATAATAGACCACAGTATGAATATGAGTTGGCAATGTGATGCCCTAGACAGTAGGGCAAATAATATTCTGACATGCATCAATCAATGCATCTCCAGCAAAATCAAGGAGGTGATTCTTCTGCTCTACTCATCACTGGTGAGACTGCAGCTGGAGTACTGTGTGCAGTTCTGGGCACTACACTTTAACAAGTACATCAATACACTTGAAACAGTCCAAAAAAGAGCCATCCAGATTACCAGAGTCTTACATGGCAAGCCATATGAGGAAAGACTGAGGGATCTGGGACTCTTTAGCCTGAAGAAAAGAAAGCTGAGAGGGGACCTGGAAGCATCTTATCACTATGATAAGGAATTACATCAAGGACTCGGTGAGTAACTGTTCACCAGGGTGCCCAAGGGGAAAACCAGGAGTAACAGCTACAAATTCCTGGAAGACAAATTCAGGCTCAACATTAGGAAAAACTTCTTCACAGTCAAGGTGTCAAATTGTGGAATAAACTCCCTCCATAGGTGGTGCAATCTGCTACCCTGGAAATCATCAAGATGAGTCTAGACAGTCACCTTGCTAGTCACCTTGCCCAGGGTTATATTTCCTGCTTGGTGCAGGGGGGGCGGACCCAATGATCTTCCAAGGTCCCTTCCAGCCTTCCAATCTATGAATCTATGAATCAAAATGTTAACCTATAACATTGTTTTGCTAGGTTCTACATACTTGGAATGAAAAATTCTAGGCACCATGAGGAAACAATCTAAGATGATGCACCCCTCAAATTAGGTAGTGCCTGGGGCAGCTGCCCTGTTCACACCTCCCCAGGTTCATTTTAAATCAGTTTCAGCCATTTTGGAAGTGGTTTATGTACACTGAATGTCTGTTGTGTTACAGATTTGAACCAGTTTCTGATCATTTATACCAGATTGTGTGTAATTTCTGTCCTTAACCATGGAGTCCAGTAGCTGCATTAGTAAGAAGGCAAACTGCATTTGGCAACACAAGCAGCAAAGACAATTTAGCAGCTATGATCTAGAAAATAATTATTATAACCTGTCCTTAAAATAAGACATCCTTCTGAAAGTCTGGAAGCAAAAGAAGTGGGCTGTGTGTAGACTCAGAGAAGGAAAAATGTGTATTTAATACTGATGTTAGGCACTGGGGATTGCAGTTTAAATAAATCAAAAAACAGATTATTCAAAATGTTCAAGCTATAGTTTAAACTATATGCATTTAAGCTATATTTAGCAACTATTTAGAAACAGTTTAGTAAAAAAACTTTTGAGCTTCCTTGGGAAAAGGGGTGTTGTTTCCCACTACAAATGGGAGAAGTCTGAATGTCTCTTAAAATTCCCATTCCCAGATCCACCTGATTCCTTTCTTTAGGTGCAGCATGAAGGATCCATCTTATTTTTCTGTTCCCTCTGCCCATTTTCTACAACACCTTGGCTCTTAACAACCCCATACTTTGTTGGACAGCAAAATGCTTGGCCTTGCCAGATCCCCAGAATGCTTGCTGTTCTTATATTGTAAAAACCAAAGCTGCATTGATCACATATGTCTTTGCCCAACAATACCCATTTTTTAACAAAACTAAGAAGCAACACCCCCTTTCTTTCTCTCTCTCTCTCTCTCTTTCTCTCTCTCAAACAGAGCTATAATAAATATGAGTCCAAACAGAGTTTTCTGAATGAAGGAAAAAATATTCTCAATTCAATGTTTTTCAGCTTTATAGTGTAAGATATAACATTGTACACCTACTTTCCTTTTCAGGCAAACCCATGAAATTCAACAGTAATTCTCCTAAAGTCAATATATCACAAAGGCCTAAAAGAAACATGAAAGAAAAGCAGTCCAGTTGATGCAATGCAGGCACTTCATTCTTTAACATTTAGAAGAGATTTCAGCAAAGTTAATAACTACTTCTTCTAAGTTAGGCTCAAATTCAACAGTCCGTTTTTACTCAGGAAAGATGGACTTAAATACAACTAAAGCATGTTCCTAAATGATTTTTTGAACAGAGGGCTTAATGTGGATTTATGAGATACTAATACAAGACACAAGATCCTCAGTTGGTATTAATCAGCATAGCTCTATTACCTTCAATTGTACCAACTGAGAATCCATTCCTGAATGTAACAACTAAATTAAGCAGACCCAAGTCACAAATGTCCTACTGTACTTTTCACCCTTGTAACTTCATTAAAATCAATTATTATTACATACTAATACTACATCAGCTTACAACCGGAGTAGTAGTGTGATGAATCTGGCAGGATACTTTCACACACATTAGAGTGGATGGTATAGATTATGATCTTTTTATGGATATTGATGATCTATACAATTCATAAAGTATGTTCTTAGTCATACTCTGCAAAGATTTTTCCATAGGTAAATAGCCTTCCTGTAATAAGATACTCATCCAAAAGCAATCTCTAGTGTCTCAACTGATGGCATTTAACATGTTCTCTGCTAAAATTGTTACTAGGAAACACTGCACCCAAACACATTCCTAACAGATGTAATTGTTTTGCCTTTCTTTATTCTTAAATCAACAAATTCACTTCTAAATTAACAAATGCACAATTTTTTTTTTGCTTGTATATAGAATATGCCTTGAAATCATAGTTATCTCTGTGCAACATTTAAAACTGGGTTCTGTGCTCTGGCCAGTGGACAGAGCACTGAATTTTACAGTCCTTATGCAGCTTTAATAGTGGGTGTTACCATTACTGAGCCACACCCAAATGGTATGGACTTTAGGCAGCATACATGATAAAAAGAGAATAAGCAATGATATGCACCTTTCAGAAGTGCTTCAAAGCACTTTTCTGTGGTTTCTCCTCAGGCAGTGGGCATTTTGTCTGTTTTTAGTTTGCTAGGGGAAAGTTCCATTTTAAGTCCCACTTTGGGAGGCTAGAAAAGAAAATCTATGTGTATATACATGCGTGTGTGTGTGTGTGTATACACACACATAGACACTCCACTCCACACCGCTGCACACCACTCACAAGATCAACAATTTCACATTATTGACTGTGCCTTTTGATACATTTTTTTTCATACTTATTTTCTACAAATTCATTATATGTAGTGGAGCAGATGTGCAAGAAGGTATAAGTCAGAAAAAAATAAACACTTACCTTGTAGTGATCACTGGGTCCAATAACTAAAGGCATACAATAAATGAGAATAACTAAACAATGGCCTTATTGTGGAGTAGTAGGCAGCTTCTCCAGACCTTTGCTCTCTCTAATTCCCTTAACTGAGGCACCATCTCCCAGTTCCCAACTTCTGTAGTCTTCAAAGTACAGAAATATCTCTAAATTATAGCTTCTATTACTAAGTATCTGGTAACTAAAGATGGGATACCTTGCAATATTTTGATACTGACCCTATTATTTTTCCTTATATGCATGGTTACAAACCCCACTATGTTTTGGGGAATCATGAAATGTCATGAATGTTTCCTTGTTCTGTTCCTCTGATATGGCATGTGTGGTTTTGATAGAAAGCTCATATTATGTTGCATTTATTTCTGTCACTTCTGTCACTGTACAGATTATGTTATGCTGCCTGTGTATATCTTTATACATTTGGGATTGAGGCATGTATGGTTTGAGTTGAAGTCCAAGTTTACAGCACACTGCTTTCTCATTTTGCTTCCATCCTCATTTTGCTTCCATCCTCTGGATCAAAGCAGCTTAATGTTGTGCTACACCTAGTGCCAGCTGTTCCCTTAAGATTGGATGGGATCCCGTGCATTCCTCCCAGATTTCTATAAACTTAAACTCCAGTATGTGTCTGTGGCAGGTTCACGCCCCACTTACTGTCCTGCCAGACTCCAGGTGGCAAGTCTGCGCAAGGCCACTCCAGCTTCCCACAGCCAGAAGTGGGGCCATGGATTAGTCCAGCTCCTCAAATTTCCCAGGATAAAAGGAGTCAGCTGGACATGCACAGGGGGGAGGGAGAACTGGCAGCGCATCTAGACATTTTCCCCATAGCTGAAACAGGCTGGCATGGGCCAGTGAAGCCACAGAGATATGGACTTCTGGGCGTCACAGCAGCTCCAACCACAGCAGGGGCCTCCCTAAAGCATCTGAGCTCTCAGCTTTTAAAGGTACAGAGTCCACCCAAACTGGAGGAGGCCTGAACAGACCAGACAGAGGCAAGAAAGGCCCCAGGCTCCTACAGAGAAGCAGTAGCCCACAGAGCCAGAGGCTCAGAACCTGCTGAGACCACACCCACAGGTACACACAGGGTGGCCAGGGCAGAACAGAGGCAGCCCAGGATGCACCAACCAGTTCTGCCTGGGAAGTGAACCCAGCAGGGAGCCAGACTACAGAATCCACCATGCTTTCACACCTTCAGGCCCTGGAACCCATGAGTGGGCAACTCTAGGCCTGTAGGGGAAGTAAGAGCATGGGAAGTCACCCCATAGGGTGTTATCAGATGTGGCCAGGGGCCAGCCAATTCAGAGTCCAGTGCTCTTGGGGTCACAGCTCCAATACAGACATTATGCAATGGATGTATGGTGTACCCAATGTGTAGGGGAGGACGTGCCAAAGAAGAGGCAACTAACACAGCGAGCATCATTACCCCGCTCACCTGTACCCCAGGGAGAATTTCAGTTTTTGTATTGTTAATTTGTTCCTTTTCTGATTGAAGACACATATACTACCAACTGGGTAAACAGGGCAGAGACAGATTGCCCAGGACAGTGCCCCACAGCACATCCAGATCCCACCAAGACCCAAGTCAGACATTCATGTGGAAAGGGTTGGGGTGAAGGGGAGGTAAGGAGCCCCATGGAAGAAGCACAAGCCAAGGTTCCCAGGGTTTGGAAGATACTGAACAACATCCTCCAGTGGAACTTCAAGTAACAGCAAGTCATGGTGAGTGAGTAAACCCTAACTCAACACACTTAGGTGAGCAGAGCAGGCCAGAAGACACATGGTGAGTGCAGGCCTGCCACAGTGTTGCTCTTGAATTGAGCTTGTCAGCCACAAGCAGATTCATCAGGCACTGCTAGAGGAGCAATGGTTGCCGACAAAATGAGGCATGTATCTTTTAACACAATTGCCCCTCACAAACAGGCAGAAGAAGAGTTATTTATTTTTATTTTAAACCTTTATTATACCAATATTAAAAACAAATGGTGAAAGTGCAAAGGTATGTGGCCCTCTCAGTGGCTGACTACAAAACATATGTTAACAACAATAAACACTGTCATCAGAGGTTGACACCATCTGTCCCATGCCCCTTATGAAATGGAACCATGCAGGACCACCTGTCCATCATCCATCTTGCAGGAGGCCCCCTAATGGCCCAGCATGACACAAACTGGTACACATTTTGATGCAAGGTAAAGTGTCCACATTCAAATGTTACATGTGCCCAGACCAGGAAGTAGAAGAGTTGGAATGCATCATTAGAGCCAATCCCTGTGAGCCAGTTTCTGTGGCTTTTCAGAGTACCATACTGGCATGGTCCAATAGGAAGTTGGCCAGGCAGATCACAATACCCTTGGACACTTGAAGTGGATAGAGAAGATGTACTAAGAGAAGTCCAAGTAAGCCCAGCATGCCAGTGACTGCTGAGAGCACCTAAAAGCAGCTGCAGCTAGGGGCAGTTCAGGACGGCCCAGAAGAGTCTTTTCCATCTCCTTGCAAAAATGTCAAGCTGTTGATGCGACTGGATCCAAGTGGTGGACAAAGGTGCCCGTGGCCAGGGCTCCATAAAGCAGCCACAACTGGAGGTTGCCAGGTCTCTTGCAATGGGTAGCTTGCACAGAATGTGCCAGGCCAGACAAACTTACTTTGGTATTGTTGCCACTGGATGCCACTTCCAAGTAATGTCAGGGTGGGTGGTGAGGACATGGGCATGATGCCCTCTGACTGTCCTCATGTATAGTGCTTTCCCAAGCAGGATCTCTAGGCAGAACCCACCACTGTGACCCTTGTTGCTGGGCCCAGCACCCTCACCACTGTCCATAGCCAGAGAAACACGCAGTGACAGAGGGGTCCTATCTAGTGAGCTGTCATCATAGGAGACTTTTTGTGTATGGAGGCAGTCTTCTAGGGCAACAAGCGGGTTCAAAGGGAAGGCAGCTTTCACTTACAATAAAAGATGTGAAGTCAATCTGAGTAAATATGGTACCTTGTCAAACATTTCCTTTCTACTGTTCCCAGCGTTCACAAATAGTTGTCAGTAGTGAGCTTCCTCATCCCTATGGCTGCTAAGTAGGGGGTAGGATTGTAATTTGGCTTAGTCATCTGCACTAGAGATGAAGAAGTTGTAAGGCCTATCTTCTATCCACCTTTATTTCTTATCCTCCTGCTTTGTGAATTGAGGACAATGGGCTAGTTAGTATGACTTCATTTTTCCTCTCCCAGAGGGACAGATAACAAACAATTGGTGGAAAGTTGACTATGCATTGGTTCCACCTCCCAAAAACACCATTCAGTACAGCAGACATAACACAAAGTACAAGTAATGTGCTGCTGATATGTAACAAGTATTTCAAGATTACTAGAAACAAGAGATCTACTGGTGAATCATTGCCTGTTTAGGTATGTTTGTACCAGGATGGTCCAAAAATCACTCTACCCACTCACTCCCACTGACCTACTGCAAATGTGGAAATATGATGGTTAGGATGTGAAGAGAATATCAGTCTCCAGTATGCTTGAGAGCAGCCACAGAGAACAACCCTACAACAGCCTCGCTGACATATTTCTAGGTTTGGAGCAGGTAGACAGAGCAAGCTCAGGGTCATCTCAAGTTCGGCATACTGCTGCCGTGACATAGACATACCCACTTTTACACAAATAAATTAGATTATTTGTTTGTGTGGGATTATCAGTTACTGCATGTGGTTGGGGGTGTGAGGAGATGAATAAACAAATCACTGTCTATCTGCAAAAGCATATTCTAAGTATATTTTGGCTGTGCTTATACTGGAAGATTTCTTCCCAAATCTGGCTTTTTTAATACATTTCAACAGAGAGAGATTATTTTTCAAATCACATGAAAGCAAAGAAAGAAAGAAAAAGTTTCTGTCAAAGCCTAAGCCAGTAGTTTTCTCCCCCAAATGTGTTTACAGTTTTAGTCTCAACAGGGAGGCATGTTTTGCATGTAAATAGCAGGTGGTTAGGGAGAGTTACTTTTACAGCTAATGTCTTGAGCTGCTTCGACATCTGTGGTCTAATAGAGTGGCTCTGTAGTAAGTGAAGTTTCTGATGAAAGGCAACCAAATTAAGTGGAATTTTTCATCTCAGTTTCAAGCAAACTGTACTGAGACTATTCAAGTGGGAATGAAGAAATGATTAAAAAGAGATTGCACTCTGACTCTGGTGGCAACTGACATAAATGAACTTGAAAAGGCAAATAAGAAGACACTAATTTTAAAGCCACAGTGCTTCTTCTTAGTCAGCTTCACTGGAAATTGCACTGTTGAAAGCAGAAGTCGTCTGATTCTTGCCTGGTAAATACACAACACTATGCCATGGCAGAGGGTTAAAGTCAAGTGTACCCTGAAGAGAGGTAATTAACTTATTTTCCTTATTATTTCTCCATGTAACTAATTAACAGCTACAGTGGTCCTAAAGTCTCTGCTAGCGCTTGTCCTTAGGTTTCCTTTTTAACTCATTTCTTTGTTCTCCAGGATAAATAATAACTTGAAAATTATATTGCAAACCTTAGAAAAGTGCATGATCCCAGAAGTGACAGCACTTCCTATGCCATACAAATGATGTAGCCATATTTCCCCAGGCTTCTGTCATTTTGGATTCTTCCTTTTTTTTTTTTAATACTAAAACACTGTTTATGGGCATGGAGGTCTTGGAATGGGTCATGGCTTACAGAAATATAGCAATACTTTAGGAGAGATAAATAGCTCCTGCAAATACTAACCAATCAAAAATATGGATGCCTGCTATTTTCTCAAGAGATGTTATTATGAAGAAGTTGGATACTAGAGATTATGAAATTATGTATAGGTAACTATGTGATTTATTCCTACTATTTACGTAAAGCAAAACAGATACGGGTGGGTGCTGCCTTCATTAGAATGTATGAAATGATCTATAGCTTGAATATAAAGACCACAGATATGTTTTGTGATCATGTGTACAACCTGACTGCAAAGCCTACTGTTATAGTCCTTCTCTGTAAAAGTATTTAGGAAGGAGGTTTTCTTTTTTCATAGGCAGACAAGGTTCTTTGGGTAAATCCAATATATTTTATTAGACCAACTCAGATAGTTGGAAAAATTCTTCTTTGCAAGCTTTCAGGTAGAAATACCCTTCATCAAGCAGAGAAAGTGTCTACAGATGGTCTGTGCTCTTTCTGGATGGAGTAGTAAAGCAGCCAGAGGCCAGTACATATGCAAGAAAGCCAGTCAGTTAAAATGTAAATTGAGGTGCTCAGTAGGTGAGAGGAGACAGGTGAGTGGGGGAGTGGGAACAGGAATGAATATAGCTGTAGGGAATGCATGAGAGATTTGGGGGAGGGGGAGGCCAGGGGGAAAGGGAATGAATATAGCTGGTAAAAAGTGAAGGGTTTACTTGGGGAGTCAGATGTTAGGCAGGTTATAATGTGTCAGAAATCCAATGTTTATATTTAGTCTATGATTTTTTGTATTCAGTAGATTGATGAAATGAAGGTCATAGGCTCATCTGTGAAAGATGTTTTGTAAATTCCCTTTGAGTATTAGAACTGAGAGATTGGAGAGAGAATAGTTTTCTTGTGAGAAGTGCACCCCCACAGGTAATTGGGTATTCTTGTCTCTGATAGATTTCCGATGTATGTTCATTCTGGTACACAGTTGTTGTTTGGTTTCTCCTACATATTTTCCATCAGGGTATTTAGTGCACTGGATGAGATATATTACATATATTTCTGGAGATGCAGGTGTAAGATCCAGGAATGTTGATGGTTCTATTGTGAGGTTTAGTAATTGTAGGTGTAGTGGAGATACGTTGGCAGGTTTTCATTGCTTATGGCATGGTCTGGAACTATTCAGTGTGTTTTGGGCCATAGGAAGTTTGCTTCTGGTGATGAGGTGGCTGAGGTTCAGTGCTTGCTTAAAGGCTAGGATCAGCAGTTCTGGGAAGTTCTCTTTAAGAACTGGGTCTCCTTCTAGTATGGGTTGCAATTATTTAAGGATTTTCAGTATAGGTTCCAGGGATGGATAATGGTGGTGTGCAATTAATTCCTTCTGTACTGCAGCAATTCTTCATGTGATATCTGGGTGGCTCTTTCAAAAGTGTGCTCTATCTCTCTAAAGGAGTGAAGGACCCCTTTTGAGATTTGTGAGGTGATCAGGATTTCTCAGTGAAAATGTAATGGTATTGGAGGGCTTGGCTGTATATCACAGCTTTCTTGGTGTTTTTAGAGTGATTGCTGGTTCTGTGAAGATATGTATGCTGGTCTGTGGGTTCTTGTATATGGTGGTCTGTATTTTACCATTCTGGATACTGACCATTGTGTCTAAAAAGGAAATGTTCATGTTAGAGTATTCCAGAAATAGTCTCATAGAGGGGTGATGCTTGTTGATTTTCTGATGGAAATCAATCAGAGATTGTAAGTTTTCAGTCCAAATGATGAAGACGGCATTGATTTATCAAGTATCAAGATATATCAATGTGTGATGAGATATATTACATATATATCTGGAGATGCAGGTGTAAGATCCAGGAATGTTGATGGTTCTGTTGTGAGGTGTAGTAATCGTACGTGTAGTGGAGATAACAAGGGTTCGATGAAACCTGATATTTCCTCAGTAAGGGTTCCATGGTTGGATATGATAGGTCTGCCAGGGTTCCCCCGTTTGTGGGTTTTAGGGAACGTAAAAAGTCCCAGGTTTGGGTAGTGAGGGGATCATGTTCTGTAGTTTTTCTTGTAGTTATGATGGAAATGAAATGAAGTTCTGATGGAAATGATGTTGCTAGTTTTGCGTTTCAAGGTGAAAGGAGAGTAGAATCATCCTCTAGTTTTTTGTAGTACGTAGTGTTAGAGAGTTGTCTGTTGGCTTCTTTTATGTAGTCTTCATGGTTAAGGATAACTATAGCTCCTCCTTTATCCACTGGCTTTATTAATATTTGGTAGTTAGATATTAGGGATTCTATGGCCCTTCTCTCTGAGAGGGAGAGAGTTTATGGTAGTGTGAGTTGTTGATTGTCCATTGTCCATTCTTTCCCTGAAGTAGTCAATATAGTGGCCAAGATATGAATTTCAACTACTGTGAGATGTCTAATATGAATGTTTTTGTTTTGTCTGGGGTTGATCTTTTCCTCAAGGTTGAAGTGTTGTTGAAAGTGGATTCATTTTGGTTGTGGAAATATTCCTTGAGGTGGAGGCATCAGAACAATTCTTCTAGTTCTGCACGTTGAAGTATTTTATTAGGGTATTTTTCTGAACAGAGAATCAGGCCTTTAGAGACGACAGAATTTACAGCTTTGGTAAGTGTGTGCATGGACAGATTGAAAGAAGCAATTAACCCTCAAATACCATCAGTTGCATCGAGTTTGAGGTTGGAATGTTGTATGGTGTTGGTGTTGTTTCTCTGTTTTGTGGTTTGGAAAGTTGTTCCTGAAGTAACTGGTTCCATGTTTTCTTTTTATGATGGATGGACAGTGTAGAAAGTCTTTGGTAGTCTCTTTGTATATGTTGTATAATGTTCTGGACTATGTCTGGATTTTTCTCTTTTAAGTTGTGGTAGCATGTGGTGATTTCCTTCCTCAGTTGATCTCTTTTGGAGTAGGTTAGATGAAGAAGATGATTTCTAAGTTTCTCTGAAGTTCTCATCCAAAGCTGTGACGCATATTTGGAGTTGTGTGTAGTAGTCATAGGATAGTAAATGTTTAATCTTCTGGGAATGAGGATGATGAAGTTTTGCCCGAGCTGGACATGCTGGAGGGGAGGGACAGAATCCAGCTAGATCTAGACAGGTTACAGAGGTGGGCAGGTAAGAGTAGGATGGAATTCAACTCAGACAAGTGAAAGGTACTTCATCTAGGGAGAAGGAACCAGAAACACACCTATAGGCTGGGGAACACCCTCTTTGTCAACACAGTGGCAGAAAGGGATCTTGAAGTCATTGTTGACTCCAGGATGAACATGAGCCGCCAATGCAAGGAAGTGGTAAGTAAGGCTAACTGCATCTTGTCGTGCATCTACAGATGCATCACAAGCAGGTCCAGGAAGGTGATCCTTCCCCTATATGCAGCATTGGTCAGGCCACAGTTGGAGTAGTGTGTCCAGTTCTGGGTGCCACACTTCAAGACGGATGTGGCTAGCATTTAGAAGATCCAGAGGAGGGACACTCGCTTAGTCAAGGGGAACGAGGGCAGGCCCTACAAAGAGAGGCTAAAGAGCCTGAATCTATTCATCCTCCACAAGAGAAGGCTGAGAGGGGATCTGGTGGCCATTTACAAACTCATCGGGGGGACCGGCGGGAACTGGGGGAAGATCTGTTTACCTGGGCATCACCCGGGGTTACTAGGAATAATGGCCACAAATTGTTAGAGAGAAGGTTCAGGCTGGACATCAGGAGACATTACATTATAGTTAGGGTTGCCAGGCTCTGGAATAGGCTTCCAAGTGAGGTGGTACTCTCTCCTACCTTGGGGGTCTTCAAGAGGAGGCTGGACAGATATTTGGCTGGGGCGATATGATCCCAGCACCTGTTTCTGCTTGGGGCAGGGGGTCAACCTGATGATCTGTTTAGGTCCCTTTCAACCCTAAGTACTATGATACTATGATGTGTTTCTTGCAAAGTGTGACAGGGCAATAAGCCACAAGACACCAAAGGAACAAAGGGAGAAAAGAAACTTACCATGGCAATGAGTCCAGATGGGGAAAAAGATGTGGCAAGCTTGGGCAGGGGAAAAAAAAGCACAAAAATCCCCAGATGGTAATTAACATGATCAGCTGTGAGAGCCGGCAAAGTGGCAAATGGGATGCTGATGCCACACATACAACTGATTAGTGTGGAAATTTAAAAGTGAGCTGATCATGCAGTTGGCTGTCTTCCATTGAGGGGAGTAAGAGTCAGGGAAGCTTGAAAGATCACAGAGCAGTGATGAAGATGTGTGACCAACAGACTCACCTAAAAAGCCGGGATGATGAGGAAGGCACAGCAGCAGCCAAAGCCTGGCTGCATGGATCTCAAGTAAGGCAGCATAGAGAGTCTGATTTTCCCAGAGGAGACTTAATAAGATCAACAACAAAAATCTGGTGTGGTAAGGACAGTACGAGGATGATGGAGGCCTGTGAAGAGGAGCCCTATTTTTAAATAGCAGGAATTAACATCGGCTTTGTCTCCCAGGACTATATATGCTTGGTTCTTTCCTTAACATCTAAGTCCTGGTTCTTTCCTTAACATCTAAGTCCTGGTTCTTTCCTTAACATCTAAGGTGGGCAAAATTAAGGAGACTATCCAGTCCTGAGAGAGAAAGGTTGAAATTTCACTGTGGTGGCCTGTCTAGGTCTTCCACACGTACGCTTAGAAAATATATGTCACTGTTGAGTCTGGCTTCTTTCTTTTTCATGTTGTATAATTTCCTTCCTTTTCCCATTATTTTCTGTTTTTTGCCAAAGCTTGTTGAAATTTTTTCACCAGCAAATTTTTATGACAATGTAAATAGTGTTGAACAAGTTTCATTTTTTCCTTGGAAAAACATTAATATTTTACAAAATATGGTACTATTAACAATGTTTACTTTAGAATTCATTGGTTGGTGTTTCTCTAGATTTCATTGGTTCATTGGCAACATGCTGAAAGGCTATATTTCATTTAGAACATCACCATTTTACATTTCAACCTTTCTTACTTGAAATGTTTACAAAATTGTTTCAAGACAGTTTTCAGTATTTCATCCAATACAAAATTAAAACAAATGTTGAAACACCAGTATTTTCTACAGGATGGAAGTTATATATTTGTAGGAGCTCTTATTCTTACATTTGGTAGAATTTGTAAAATGAAAAGCATGGCAAAGACCCATTGTCACATTGCAGCCTGCTGCCTAAACTGTCATATGCCAAAAAGCTATAGAATGTCACATATCAGCACAGAAAAGCCCCAAGTGATAGTATGACCATCTCTTCAGGAATATGCACACTACAGGCAAAATCCTATTTCATCTCTACACATCTTTGAGAAGATCATCAAGGAGCACATTTGTGAGGGGCCGGCATCAGAAATGATGCTCAGGGGCAATCAGCATGGATTTATTAGGGGGAGATCATGTCAGACCAACCTGATTGCCTTCTATGATCAGGTCACAAAGGCCATGGATGCAGGTGTCGCGGTGGATGTAGTCTTTCTGGACTTCAGCAAGGCCTTTGACACCGTCTCTCACCCCATCCTAGTTAAAAAA
>NW_017729029.1:25346268-25364733 GCF_001723915.1 Gavialis gangeticus | reverse complement strand
ACCTGGCTGGACTCGTTTGAGTCCCATTTCTCTTTTTGGGGTTTTTTGTTGTTCTCCCGCCCTGGCGGGGGGTCGGGCTAGAAGATCTACTAGGTCCCTTCCGACCCTTAATCTATGAATCTATGAATCTATGTGTAAGTTGCAATTAAATTGCCATGAAACTGCAATTTTGGTACTTATACACTTTGCAGCTACACTTGCCTGCACTTCATTATAGCCATGCATGTGTCCAGGAGAAAGAATAGCCTAGGTACTTGTGTAATACTACAAAAAGTTCTGAAACTTAAGTTGCAATAAAACACTGATTAGGGGAAAGAAGTCGGAGGGTTTTCCTAGTGTTAGGAAATGATCCATTAATACAGAAATGAGCATCGGCATAGACACCCATCTTGTGTTCACATGGACATCTACCCTGAGTGATAATCTGCTTTTTGCCTTGAGTTGATATCCGTCTCCTACACAAGCTGACAAGTTGAGAGGAAATTTTCCACTAGTTAAATAAGGTCAACACTTCACCACACTCTGAGTGCATCTACATGAGATATTTACTGTGGAGCTCCCTAATTAGCTCCATAGTAAAGTTTCAACATCTACATGTGTAGCCCTATTAGGCTGCAGGAAATTAATTAATTCTGCCATAGGTTAGTACTTGTAAATACAAGTATTATAATGCTGTAGTGTTCTTTAGTGCATAGAAATGCATGTGTAGTAGGACTGTGCAAAACAGCACCATTCTGTTTTGACTTGAGTTTTGAGGGAACAGCGTTTTATTTTGAATTTCATTTTGATTCAAAACCACTCTTCTGATTCCCCATTCACTATAATGGGGAAGCTCAAAACAGCCTCTGTCATCCAGCAGGCAGATGGGCTCCCACAACCCCAGGAGGGATGTGGGAGCTGTGCCAGTCCTCCTGGGGTTGCAGGCCCCTGATCTGCCTGCTAAATGAGGGAGGGAAACTGGGTGCTGCTGCCTGGGACCCAGGACCTGGGGAAGGGAACTGAGCACCATTGACTAGTAATAGTAGTCAGAAGTGTTACTATGCTTAGATTGTAACAGGAAATGCAGAAAAACTTTGATATGAATAATAATCAAGATTAGGCTCTGTGGGAACTAAATCATGAAGCCCTGGAGAGGCTCCATGGCCAAAACCCTGACAATCAATATTGACAAGAAGGAAGTCCATAACAATCCCTTAAATATTTCTGCTCTGCCGATTATATGGTAAAATTGCCTAAGGCTTACATTTATTCAGAGTAAAATTACCATGTGAGTGACATTTCCTTTTTTACATCTCAAGATAGCACTTTGACATAGAAGTCACACACTATCATGGCACTTTGTTAAATCCATGGAATTTCCCTTCTATTTTGAAGCCTTGGCACCACATAATTAGCAGTGATATGCTCAGAAAGTTTCAATTAACTGTGTGCTTGCCCAAAAGTAAGAATGCAGAGTGCATTTATCAGCAGTTAGAGATAGTATTAAAATCTCAAAAAAATAATTTTATAATGAGATATGTAGGAAAGTTATGTTTCCGAATGTGGGTCCAGACCAAGCCTGAAGTACCTAGAACTACAGGGAAACTACTTTCAATCTGATATCAGTGGGAAAGAGATGTTGTATTGTACTTTCACTATGCATAGCTCTGGAATCTACTAACTCTCATTCCCGTCCACAGGCCTTGTGATGTCTCTCACAATTTTGCCAGTTCTTCACCTGTCATTCACCTTTCCCCACAGTTTATACAAACCTGGCTATATTAAGTGGTTCTCACTGTGTACAACTCTAGATATACCCAAGGTTGCTAATCTATGTTGTCTTTATGGACCAAATGAAGTAGGTCAAGATAAACTTCAATACACAGTCTCCTTTACCCATGTCCTTAAGGGATCCTGAAAATTCCCACCCATCATAAACCATTACAACACTGAAAAATCTCATCCCTCATAGATCATCATAATATTTCTTTTTGTATTTTGAAGTTCATATCCTGTGTGATTCTAAATGTATAGAGCATGAGTTTTGCATGTAGTTTTCCCAAAACTATAGTGCAAGATATATTTAAATGGAAAATGTTAATATTTTAGATTTAGAAAGTGAAAGTTAGCAAATGCAATGGAAAAATGCACAGCAGGTTATTTCCCCATGATCTGCAATGAACTGAAACCCAGAAACAGAGAATGGTACAGGTGACTCTTGTCATTCCCGGGGGATACGTACTCATATCCCCTGCAAATGGCAAAAATCCATGAATAAGGCACTGTGTACATGAACACAGTCTACATTCATGAGCACAGTGCCCCCAATGGCTGTGGGTGGGCAATGGCAGGAGCGTGGCTGCGGTAGGAGCCTGGCAGCAGCAAGTTCAGAGCTCCTGAAGAGCTCCTGTATGTGTATAAAGTGTATTTAAAATGTGGGTTTGGCATTCGCAAATATTTGAAACCATGAATGCTGAACCCATGAATAGCAAGGTTTTCCTGTATTCTCTTGCTTAGAAATCCAAGACTCACTGTTTCCCAGAACCAAAACATGGTTGCCATAAAACTTCATATATCACAATAGACACATTTGTATAATGGTCAGTAAATGTTATAAAGTTTCACTGTTTCTAATATTTTTATTTAGTTTTATTATATACAAATACACAAAAGAAAAAAAAAAGCAGAGATACAATACTAGCAAAAAAATAATATAGAGAAAGCCCTTATAGGAAACTCTGTGAAATGTATTCATACCCAAACCATATCTAGGAAACGTATAGCATATATCGTGTATTCAAAGAGTGAAAGATAATATATTTCAGTGATTTTCAATCTTATAATATGAATGATGTCTTCAAAAGGACACAAGACCAACAATGAATAATGACAAAAAAAACCCAAGAATATAAACATATGAATTAGTAATAGGAATTATAGCTGTAAGAAACAAAACAAGCTGTTGATAACACTTCAAATTGAATTATGCTCATGTTCAACTACATCTTCAAATCATTACATAATATTAGTATTAGTTACAGATATACTCATTAACACTATAGACCAATAGCAAATATGCTCGTATTGTCAAGGGGACAAACATATCTGTTTTCATTTCTGTAAGGTTAATACAAAGAAAGAAGTGTATCGGTAATGTTATAATCGATCATTTACAGGATAGGGTCACTCATGCACTTTTTCTGGCATTGTAAAAGCTCTGCCTGTTACGAATAGAATAGGTACAAAAGTGTATTGGGAATAGATAGGAGAGCCTTTCTCTAGACCTGAGTTGGTCAATGTTTTTGGGCAGAGTGCCAAAAACACCTGCAATCTCTTCTAGGAAGATGTTGATGTGTCAGGGGTGGATGGTGGGGGAGCCACAAGGGTCCAGATCCTTGTAATAGCAGCATGGCCCCAGCCCCTTCCCTACCATCCACCTGGAGGCATACATGCCAAACAAAATGGCTTTGTGTGCCATACTCTGGCACACATGCTAAGGATTGATGATCCCTGCTCTAGACCATAATTCCAAATCTGTCCCAGGATGGTACAAATTTATTACCACCTGGTAGGAATTCAGTAACCTAAGGGAAATAAATGGAATGAATTCAGTTTAAACCCAAGTGACTATGTGGCTTTGTTAGAGAAGCCATTGTTGACAGCTTTGTTGGATATTTCATTAGATAGGCCAAAGACTAATGAGCCTGGAAACAACATCACACTCTCCTTCCTAGAACAGGTCTCCTTTGATCATGGTTCAGACAAATTTACAGTATAAAAATAGTATCTGCATTGTCCTTGCCACTTCTGTACCTTGCAGAGAAGATTTCAGTGCCAGTGGCTGTCAACTGAACATGATTTACATACACTTAAAATTAATTTTAAAAAGATACATATAACTTTATTCCTATTAATTGGTTTTGTATATTATGGTCTCCATCTTCTAAGATTATTGCAGTTTATTTCCAAGCCTGCCTTATTTTTTATTAATTTCTTCAGCACATTATTCCACCAGAGAAGATTTCATTGTATAAGTGGCTGTTATTATGCACATTTATCATAAAGCCATAAACATAACCTTTCACAGGAATGGCCTGTAAACTTCAGAAATTAACAGCCTTGGAGGCTTTTATACCTTCAGTATAGGCAGCTCTTCATCATACAGATCACATTGGTTGAGCATTAATACTAATGATGCATTTATTTACTGTTGAGGTATTGTTATTTTATATATTGCTGGAGTAGGCAAATTGCAGTAGTGAATGGATTACAAGACAACATTTCTATACCAAGCCCAATTCCATTTTTTCACCAACATAATACCACTACAGACTGCTTTGGATCGAATATTGTACCATAAATACAGAAACAACTACAAAGTATTTCTCAAGCAACAGATTATATAACACCCATTCTTACCAAAGCACTAGGAATGGACCTTAGAATGGACCCAGATGCCCTCTGAGCCTCCTTATCAGTGAAGATGACATCATCACTGGACCAAATAGCACAGTGTATAACATCCAAGGTTCATTCACCTGCACCTATCCCAACATTATATATACCATCATCTTCTTACAATGCCCCTTTGCTGTCTACATGGGACAGGTGGGGCAATCACTACCACTAGGGACAGAAGTTACACATAAACTGGTCTAAGTGATCAGAAACTGGTTTAATCCTGTAACAGAACAGAAGTTCAGTGCACATAAACCAGTTTCAAACTGGTTTAAGATAAATCTTGAATGTAGTATCAGACTTAATTGACTTGGGTCAAACTGGTTTATGAAACTTCTGTCTCAGACACCTTCCTGGTTCAAGTTAAATCACAGTCCCACAGCAGTCCCACAGCATGCTTTACAGTCCTGGGCTGTGCTATGCTGTCTGTTGCAGAGAGCAGGGCTGGCCCTGCCACACTGCTCCCTCACTAGGGCAGTGATGGCTGGCTGACAAGGGGGTGGGGGAAGCAAGCCCAGCTGGGGATGCAGCCCAATTTATACAAGATGGACTGGCCCCCACCCAAGGCTGTCCTTGGGGTGGGGGCAATTGCCCCAGGCCCTGCACTTTGGGGAGCCGTGTGGTAAGTGCTGTATAGGCCCACCATGGCCACCATGCTCCGCTGCTGGTGAGAGCCGCCAGTTCTGCTGCCACCCCAGCTACCGAGTGCTGCTGGCTCTGGCTGCTTGCCACCCCTCCATGCCCCTGGCACCATACAGGCTCATATGCCCTGGGCCCCACACACCCCTCGGGATGGCTCTGCCCCCCCAACCAGGCAATCCCCATCTGGGGCCAGAGAGGGGGGTTAAGCACCCCTTCCTCCACACAAACTTACTGGTGGCTGTAACTGTGTACTACAAATCCCGGAGGAACCTGGAAGCAGGAAGAGGAAATAAGCAACACTGCAGAGTCCTGCTTCTGTAATTCTGGACTGCAAATCCCAGAGATCTCATGGACAGCAGAAAGAGGAAATGAATAAACAGCCAGAAAGCTATGTTTTAGTGCCCGCCAGCTTCTGGGATGAACCACTACAGGCATATGGCTGCATTTCCTGAATCAAAGGTCTGTTCACTTCTGTTTCAATTTAATTTGTGCAGCTTAGACTAACTTGTAAAGATGGAATCAGTTCAGCCTTAAGCTTTTTGACTGTCTGTACTTAGCCTATGTGAAAGAATGAAGGGACTCTGATCTGACATCAAGGCTAAAAGAACATATAGCTGGTGGCAGAACACTTTGACCTTCCTTGACTTTGCTGACCTCAGAGTGCAAAAAGGAACAGCAAATGGGATGCTCCATTTGCCCCACCATCACAGCATTCACGAGCTGCCTGGTACCTTAAGGTATGTAGAAAAAACATTTAAAGCTGTGTCTATATCTGAATCATCAAATCCTTCAGAATCTCTGTGAATCCATTTGGAGGGTTCCGATTTGATTTGGAGAAATTAAAGGGTCTCTTGATTTGATTCAGATTTGGAGATTTGGCCACCAAATTGGGCCAAATTGAATCAGGGATCAAAGCTTAGCAAAGCCCTACTACACATACATAACCATGTCATGACCAGGCCAGGACTCATACAGTTTACACCCTGAGAGCAACGACTCTCCCAGGAGAAACTGAAAGTCTGTGCATGGCCATGGTCTTCACCTACTTGCTATCCATTTTGTACTGCTGTGAACACATTTGCAAGCTACGAGATGACACAACATGCTGTCCCAGTTTTTGACATTTGTCTCACTATGTATAAAACAATGCAGAGATACTGTCCTCTTCCCTAATATACTTTCTCTTTATGTGTTGAAGTATCACATCATTCCTTTTTGCCACTATGTCAAATTTAACAATTATTCATAATAAACCCTCTCATTCCATTTCAGAATCAAGAGTTCATCAAAAACAGTCTGGAATTCTGCATGTTCTCTTTTCCTTAAAAAATGATCTTGTATTTTGCATTGTTAAAGACATTCTGCTCAACTGCACCCAGTTTACAAAGTATTCCAGATCTGTCTTAATTAGGAAAAGAAAGAAAACCTAGACACATAACTAACCACATTACAGCCTACTAAAATGACTGTAGACTTCTCTGGAAATAACTTTATCCAGCTTGTTGGTTTTTATTTACACCTGTTATTAGCCCTTACTGAAAAAAAACCCAATCTATTACACCTTCTAGTTCAGATTCAATGAAAAAGAGACCACTACAGGGCATCAACACATTGAAAATATTTTAATCCATGCTTCCTTCCTAAGGCTCTCGATTGCTCCATATGTAAATTGAGGAATCTTATAGAGTCTCATGTGAGGGAGCAGAAAGCAATTACCTGAGCTGTCTTCTGGTGTCTGTTCTGATATTCTGTCCAAGAAGTAAGGCTCAGTAGCCTGCTGTTTATATTTCAGTGTAGGTGATACTACCCATAATCAATATAGGAATTAACAGCATTCATCAGTATCTTTGTCATAGTGTGGTGGACATTTCCCACTTTTGAAATAAACAAGGATTGCGATGTAATAATTCTAAAACTTAACGGGAATATGTAACTAGTCCAGATAGAATTTAGACTAAGTTAAAAAAAAATGTTACAAAATAGAACTGGGTGGAACCTAAAATAAAGAATGGAACTAATGAACTCTAAACAGCAATTTTTCTTCAGCAACTACAGGAAGGAGGCTTCTAACTATTTAAGTTTTAATCCTTACATAGATTGTAAACTCTCTGAGGCAGTGACCATTTTTATTAAGTGCATATACAGCTTCTAGCACAATGGGACCTTACATTTTGATTACAACTGTTAGGTATTACCATATTATAAATAAAAATAATAATAATAATACAGGACTTGGTCCTATAGGACTATGTCAAAGGAATCCAGGTCATTTAAGATTCATTCAATTCAGCTTTTGTGCCCATTGCAAGCAATGGTAATACCAGAAATGATAGCCATCTTAATTGTAAAAGGGCTTAATCTCATAAAGGGGACTACAGTCCTTCACTACATCACAGCATAATAAACTTCTGAGATAGAAGAAGGAGGGAGTAATGTCAGCAGCCATAATAGCTCAGATGAAATGCGGTCCTAAATCAATTTTCACCCTTGCTCCCAACACAAGAAATGGCTATTTTCATATAGTAAATATGATTACTGTATTGGTCCCAAAGATGATTGGAGGGAGAACAGAAAGATTCCTCTGTCATGCAAATAATGTGTATGTTATCATTAACAGGGTTGTTCATTGTTTATATATAGATTGCCTTCTCTGGAAAAATGAGAGTGCTGAACTTAAAGGCACAGCCTCTTCAGTTAAGCCAGCCTACCATTCCAGTTTGGGAAAAATCTCAAATTTTAAACTTAATCAATAGAGTTTAAAAGTCTTCAAGTGAAAGATCCTAGAAAGATCCCATTATGATTTGGGAGTCTGCCTAACTGAACATAGGAATTCTAATTTTATTTTATAAACCCTTTGTATCATTATCCTCATAGAGGCACCTGGATGACTGTCTTGAATGGGATAGTTGTTAAAGACCATCAATACCTGAATAATTTTGCCCTAAGCATAACAATGAGACCTTTTAAAAGAATGTTTGGCTTATTTATTATTAGGCCTGTGGAAGTAGGCAACTATTGCAAGTAGTTGTAACACTCTCCTGGAGTTCCACTTCAGTTGTATATTTGGTGTTTTACATTTTTTTTTGAAGGCCTAGGTGACCTTTAAAACATGTAAAATGTGGATTCTGCAAAGACACATATGAACACAGAAACGTTTCACTCATAAAGGAAGCCTAAGAATTGCACAGAAGTAGGGAAAATAGCATCTGCATGTAAAACTGTCTTATTTCCCTCACTCTTCCAGGCAGTCCTTTTTGGGTCTTCCTCAATATTTTTTCAAGGATCCCAGATTCGCTCATTGTTTATTCTTTTGATCATGTTTTCTTTCTGTTTAAGCATAGTCTTTTGTCTATAAGTACGGTCTTAGTTAAAATCCCTCATCCCTTGGCCATTCTCCTTTCACATGCAGGAGAAAATAAACTCAGAGCAATAATAAATAGTGCTGTGTGAGGCTTTGGACCCTGCTTCAGATCTGGAGAAGCTTTGGATGCTTCAGCATCTGAAGCAGCATGTCCAAACAAAGCCCTGGCTTTGTTAGGCTTTCTTAAGTGGTTTGGAGCTTCCGAAGCACTTCGGAAAAGCTTCAGAGCTGCTTTGGAGATCTGGCCATAGGGTATAATGGGGAGTCAATGAAATATTTATAACTTTGTTGTTTGTTGTCTCATTTGGATGAAATTTGTCAGGATAGTAGCCTCTTCTGGGAGCATGAAGCCTTACAAGTTTCAAGAAGATCAGTGCTGGGGTTCGGGAGGACCTGCACCCCAAATTCTTGAAAGCAAAACTCATGTCACATCTATGTGTTACAACACAGGGGGGTGAAAACTTCAGGAGTGGTATACCCTGGTTAGGCCACAAAGCCTGCTGATTTTTAAGAAGATCAGTGCAGGGGTTTGGGGGGAGTTGCACCTCAAGCTGCTGACAGGCAAAAATTGTGACATAGATGACCCTATGTGTGTTAAGGCACAGTGGGCTGAAAATTGCAGGGGTAGTGGCCCCTTCTCAGGCCACGAAGCCTGCCAAGTTTCAAGGATATAAGTGCAAGGGTTTGGGAGAAACTGCACCTCAAGCTGCAGACAAGCAAAACTCATGGCATGGGTGACACTGTGTGTGTTAAGGTGCAGCAGGATGAAAGCTGCAGGGATGGTAGCCCCTGTTGTGGCCATGAAGCCTTCCAGCTGTTGAGGAGATTAGGGGGGTTCTGGGTCCCTTCACCTCTAGCTGCTGACGGACAAAACTTGTGACATGGGTGCTTGTGCATGGCTTTTCCTTATGGCCCCTTGGCCAGGTGTACCAGGGACTCTACATGTTCCCCTCTGGGCTTGCTTGAGGACAGATATGGTAGATGTACCCCAACAGAACACTTCTGGTGCATGGCTGGACTGCCAGGGGGCAGGAGCATTGTGGGCTGTCACTCCAGGATGTACCTTTGTCAGGAACTCTCAGGGCCCACCAGGCCTCCCTCTCCCATCCCCATCTGATCTGTATCATTGTCAACTTCTGTTTTGCACAGGCTGATTGGCTCCACTGCTCTGGTCTGGATGGCTCAGTTCCAGTGAGTGGGTCTGACCCTGAACAGGATACTGGAGCCATGCGCAGCTTTCTCTGGGTGGTCTTCAGGTTGGAGCTTGTATGTTCCTCAGATTTGGCCCCCTCTAGGCCCAAAAGGCCTGGGTTATTTCCCCAGGCTCACTGGCTAGCAGAGGTGGCAAGTAGGTGCTCCCAGTGACAGGGAGTACATCCAGTTACAGTTATGGCATCTGGATGCTTCCCCCAGGTTCAAATTTGTATTTGTGCAACAAGGTCATGGTCCAAGATTGGAATAAAGTGCTGGCCTTCAATTTTCTCATGAAGATAATTTTAAAAAAGAAATGATGTCTGGATACAACAACTGCAAAATAAGAGGTAAAAAAGGGTTGAGGATTTAAACTTACTAGTAGTTCTTACTGAAGTTACTGCAGATTCAGTTTTGCAATGCCAGCTGTAGAGCCGCTGCTGCTCCAGCAGTACTAGGATTCCTGGACAAATCTGATTTTTGGTGTAGGAGGTCAAATAGGACCCAGGAATATACACATTTTTCTGGTTCTTTTCAGAGAAAAAGTATGGACCAGAAGCTGCTGATATCGACCCATCACTATGAAATAAATCACAAGGCCAGCCTCACCAATTATAACATGTCCATGAAGAATCAGGCTCCAGGACTATATCCTGAATCTAAGCCATCTTGTCATACTTTTATACAGGTTGCTCCTACAATCACTGAAGTCAATAGAATCATAGAATCATGCAAAAATTAGGGTTGGAAGGGACCTCAGGAGGTCATCTAGTCCAACCCCCTGCTCAAAGCAGGACCATTCCCAACTAGATCATTCCAGCCATGGTTTGTCAAGCCAACCCTTAAAAACTCCCAAGGAGGGAGATCCACTGCATGACTAGGTAACCCATTACAGTGCCTTAACATCCTTTTAGTGAGAAAGTTTTTCCTCATATCCAATGTAAAGTTCCCTTGCTGCAACTTGAGACCATTGCTCCTTGTTCTGTCATATGCTACCACTGAGAACAGCCTAGGTATGTCTTCTTTGGAAACACCCTTCAGGTAGTTAAATGCTGCTATCAAATCCCCCCTCAGTCTTCTCTTTGGCAAACTAAATGAGCCCAATTTCCTTAGCTTCTCAATATAAGTCATGTGCCACAACCCACTAACCATTTTCATTGCCTTCTGCTGGACTCCCTCCAACTTATCCACATCCTTTCTGTAGTGGGGAGCCCAAAACTGGACACAGTACTCCAGATGTGGATTAACCAGTGCTGAATATAAGGGAATAATTACTTCCCTCAATCAGTTGGCAATGCTCTTACTAATGCAGCCAGCAGGATGTTAATCCACTTGGCAATAATGGCACACTGTTGACACATACCCAGCTTATTGTCCACTGGAACCCCTAGCTCCTTTTCTGCAGAGCTGCTTCTTAGCCACTTGGTCCCAAGCCTTTCTTAGTGTAGGGGATTCTTCTATCCTAAGTGCTGGGCTTTGCACTTGTCCTTGTTGAACCTTAGGAGATTTCTTTTGGAGCAATCCTCCAGATTGTCTACGTCACTCTGAATCCTAACCCTACACTCCAGCATATCTGCTGGACCCCGCAGCTTGGTGTCATCCACAAATTTGATTAGGGTGCAATCCATTCCATCTTCCAGATCGTTGATGAAGATTTTAACAAAACCAGCCCTTGGATTGACCCCTGGAGTGCTGCACTTTATTCCAGCTGCCAACTAAACATTGAGTCATTGATCACTACCCACAGAGCTCAATGATCCAGCAAGCTCTCTATCCACCAAAAAGTACATTCATCTAACCCCTACTTCTTTAGCTTGCTTACAAGAATGCTGTGAAAAACAGTATCAAAAGCCTTGCTAAAGTCAAGGTATATCTCATCCACTGCTTTCCCTACATCCACAGAGCCAGTTATCTAATCAAAGAGGGCAATCAGGTTAGCTAGGTATGACTTGACCTTGGTGAACCCATGCTGTTCCTAATCACTTTCTTATCCTCCAAGTGCTTATAAATGGATTCCTTGAGGACCTGCTTCATGATTTTTCCAGAGACTAAAGTGAGGCTGTCTGGTTTGTATTTCCCTGGATCCTTCTTCTTCCCTTTCTTAAATATGAGCACTATATATGGCTTTTTCTAAGTTTTCAGGACCTCCCCTGATCTCCATGAGTTTTCAAAAATAATGGCCAATGGCTCTGTAATCACATCCGTCAACTCCCTCAGCACTCTTAGATTCATTGCATTCATCCCCATGGACTTGTACATACCCAACTTTTCTAAATAGTCCCTAACCTGCTCTTTCACCACTGAGGGATGTTCACCTTCTCCCCAAACTGTACTGCCAAGTGCAGTAGACTGGGAACTGACTTTGCCTGTGAAGACCAAGGTAAAAAGATATTGAGTACTTCAGCCTTTTCCTTCTCATCTGTCACTAGGTTGCATCCCCCCTTCAGTAAGGGACCCACACTTTCCCTTACCTTCCCTTTGTTGCTAACATACTTGTAGAAACCCTTCTTGTTACCCTTCTCTGTCTCTTGCTGGCTGCAAGTCCAATTGTGCCTTCCTGATTTCATACATACATGTCCGAGCAATATTCTAATACTCCTCCCTAGTAGTCGTCTGTCCAAGACTCCACTACTTGTTAGCTTCCTTTTTGTGTTTAAATTCAATGAAGAGTTTGCTGCCAAGCCAAACTGGTTGTCTGCTATATTTATTGTTCTTCAAACACCTCAGAATGGTTTGTTCCTGTGCCCTCACTAAGTTTTGTTTAAAATACAACCAGCTCTCCTGGACTCCTATCCAGCTCAGATAGACCTCCCAGGGATCTTGCCCATCAGTTCCCTGAGGGAGTCAAAGTCTGATTTTCTAAAATCCAGGGTCTATACTCTGCTGCCATCCTTCCTTTTGTCAGGATCCTGAACTCAATCATTCTATGGTCACTGCTGCCCCAAATTGCCACACTCTTCTATATCCCCCACCAATTCTTCCCTGCCTCTGAGGAGCAGGTAAAGAAAAGCATAGATGCTTGTTGATTTCCCTAATACTTGCACCAGGAAATTGTCCCAAGGCTTTCCAAAAAGCTTCCTAGATTGTCTGTGCACTGCTGTATTGCCCTTCCAGCAGATGTCAGGTAGGGCTGTACAAAGCTTCGGGTGCGAAGCTTTAGGTGCTAATTCAATTCGGAGATTTGGCAGCCAAATCTCTGAATCCAAATCAAATCAAGGGACCAATTAAAAGGTATGAATTGATTTGAAGCCCTCCGAGTCTTTGAAAAAGATTCAGAGAGCTTCAATGATTTGGACAGTCCCCAGTGGCTGCAGCAGGGAGCTGCAACTGGACTTGGAGCAGATAAGTAGCGGGCAGGGGAGGAGGGCTGGGGAGGGGGGAGAGGACCATGGGAGGGCCCTTGCCAGGTCCCATCCCCTTTTTTTCCAAAGTGCCGGAAGCTGGAGCAAACAGGGCAGCCATTGTCGGGTTGGGAGAGCGGGTAGGGGATGGGCCTGAAGTGGGTGATTCAGAGATTCAGCCAAATTGATTTGTGACTGTGATTTGAATCACCGAATTGAATCACGCTCCCCGAAATTGGCCGAATCCAAATGCGAAGCGAATACTGGCCACTTTGCACAGACCTAATGTTACGGGGATTGATGTCCTCCATGTGAACCCAAGCTCATGATATGGAAATTTCTGCTAGTTGTCTGAAGAAAGCCTAATTAACCTCATCCTCCTGATCTGGTGGTTTATAGCAGATATCCACCATGACATCATCCATGATGTTCTCCCCTCTGACCTTAACCCAGAGACTTTCAACAGGTCTATCTTCAGTTTCATTCTGGAGCTCTGAGCAATCATATAGCTCTTTTACATACAGCACAGCTCCTGGAATTAGCTTAGATATTTTGAGTTATTCAGTTTTTAACTGCCAAAATTTAATGAAGGACAGAAATCTTTGGGGGGGGGTTTCCTTCATATTCTGGTAAAGAGAGCTTATACATTGCAGAACAATCCTGAACTACTGGTTTTAGAATGCACACTATTTTAACTGAAACTTCAGACTTTCCATAACTCTATCTTTTAAATTTTTTGAGGGAGAGGAGAAAAAAATAACCAATCATATTTTTTCAGCTTTAAATCAATTTTCAATATTGTTGTGCTTTATTTGTTCCCTCCACATGATTTCTTCTGTTTCTTCTTCCCATTGTACTTCTTTTCCTGACATGCAATTTCCTACTTGATTTTATTTTACTTACTCCATTATTTTTTATTTCATTTTCTTTTCTGTTTGCCAATTTTATGCAGTTTTTTAGGGTTGCTTGTTGTTTTGACATGCCTTTATTGTTGTATTTATTTTTATTTATTTTTTGCTTTCATTATTCTCCAGATGAGACACTATGCCAACTCAAATCCCTTTTCAAATTTTCCTTGAATAAAAGATGAGCTTCTCTGGAACCAGTCCAAATTTAGCTGCCAAAGTGAACTGGTCCAGCAGCACATTCTCGGGATTATTTTCTAAAATACTACTACAACTATTAAAAGAATATAATGTTTTCATTCACATAAATGAAGATTTTCAGTGTTGGAACATCTGATGGAACTCAAGCTCCTGTATTTTAAAGTTAGGACATCAAACACAAAAGAAGTCTACCTGGCTTTTGATAAGATATATTGTTAAGTCCACTTAAAATGAGAATTGTTTTATGGCTTGTTTAATGAACTGCAAATTGCAAAGTGCCATCAAACAACTTATCCATGAATCCACTATTATTCCTGATATAAACAGGGGACATACTTCATGATGACCTATATCTGTTTAGGCATTTTTATTTTTACTAAATTAAGTTTAGAGATTTATTTAGAGAATCATAGAAATTAAGGCCTGGAAGGAACCTTGAAAGGTCAAGTCCAAACCCCAATAAATGATACTGGCTCAAGAAAAAACAAAGCAAATCAAAACAAATGACCAAAATAACCCAGAAAACTGAGGTGAATGGCATATTTTTTTAAAAAACATATAATTCCATTATTTTTCAAAATCTTGAAAAATCAAGCCTTCATGTTTTGATTACAGAAAGTCTGTATGTGGTTGATTTCTGAATGGCATGTTGTGTATATTGTGTAACTGGTTTATGTGGTACCGTATTTATCTGAATCCAAAACAACTTCAATTTTAAGATGATCCCCTTGTAGAAAAAAACCCAGTTTCTTTTTTTATTTATTTTAAAATGCATTCCCTCCCCTTTCCCTAACCATTTCTGACTTTTTCTCTCCCTCTTTTTTTCTCTCTATATAAGTGAGCTCAAACTTAGGATAAGGTTTAAACATTTTTATTTTGATAGCAAGTTTTTGGTTCTGGATATTCACTGTTTTATATTGTATTATTATTAGGTTTGTATTGATTCTTGCTGTTGTATATTGTATTATTATTATTTTCCTATTGATTTTTATTGTTTCATATGGATATTGTATGTTTTACTGAAATCGGTGATAGGTGTGCATGAACATAAACTAGTTATTTTGAACATTTGTGTATCTGAGTTGCTAGTGTGAGTGTGCGTGTGTGTATATATAATATATATATATGCCATTGTGTGCATGATATATGAATTAGCGATCTGTGTCTAACAGCTGGGGTGTATAGTGTATGCGCTTGAATTGGTGATAGGTATGCATGTGCCTAGGCTGGTTTGGATGTGTATGTGCCTGAGCTGGTAGTGTGCGTGTGTATGCATCTAATTGATTTGTGTGTTTGTATATGTGCAATTGTGTCACACCCTCCTGTCTAACAACACAATATTGAGATCCTGAGAGTTGGCTTGATCCCACAGTGCTACACCCTTACATTTCTGGTAATTTTCAATGTATAGAATCTAATTTTGGGGGGTCATCTTAATTCCCCCCTCCCACATGACTGCTGTGGCAGAGAAAGCAAAATGGTGGTGGTTGTGGAGGTGGATTGAGGGGCAAGCATCCAGATTCCACCCATTTTTCCCTCACCCCCCAGCCCCACTGTTCTTGTGCCTGCCACCTGTTGCCTCCAGCCATTTAGCCCCCCTCTCCTCACCCTTAACCCTAGCTGACTTCCTGCCCCTGGGGCAGGGAGATGGACTTGATGGTCTTCGAGGTCCTTTCCAGCCCTAACATTTATGAAATCTATGAAAACCCTACCTCCCCCACCACTTACTTCTTCTGTGGCTCTGGAACAATGAGAAGCAAATTCAGCCCTGGCCAGGCAGAAGCAGTGGCAGCAATTCCTGTCTGGGTTGGGGTCAGGGCTGGAGCTGGATCCAGGGCAGAAGATGAGCAGAGTGAGGCAAGGAAGGCTGTATGGCCTTTCTCCCCACTTCTCCCAAGCATCACACAGTGAGATCTATCCCATGTTTCCCCCCCACAATGAGTCTCTCTGGTGCTTTCCTCAACTGTAGTCTGTCCCTGTGTGCCCTCCTCCACTACAGTCTCCCCTGAGCTCCCCTGCCACCACAGACCCCATCCTGCACAACACTAGCCACCTGGCCCAGGGCAGGAAGTGGCTAAGTACCATCTTTGCCCCAGGCTTGGACTCAAGGATGCAGCAACTGCCTGCCTCATCCAGTACTCTAGTCCAACATGATGCTTCCTTCTTCCCCTCCCCCCTCCATGTTGACTGACGGAAAAATTATCTTGGATTTATGCAAATATGATAGTTTTACTCATTTGCTGATTGGGAAACCAGAGTATTGACAAGAAAGCCTGGAGTCTTATATGTTCATCCATTTTACTTAACTTTAATGTGCAAAGTTTAGAAAATAAGATATGCACTGCTACTTAGAGTTAAACTAATAGTTTTTCATAAGTACAGAGTTATTCAGATAAAGTAGGGTGAAACACAGCAAAGTTAAAACTTCACTTTTGGAGATATTGGGTGCATGTGCACATGGTGTTTTACTGCAGTTGACTAATTAATTCCATAGTAAAGAATCACACTCTACACATGTGTTAGTACTATGGCACAGTAAATTAATTAACTACACCATGAGATAGTACTGTCAGGTACAGTACTATCCTACAGTGGATTCATTTACTGTGATGTAACATGTGTAAACAGTGGCTGGGTTGGGGACAGACTCCTGCCTGCTGCCTAGCCACATGGCTCTGCAGGGTCAGGACCCTCATGCCCCAGCCAGTCCCTCTGCCACCTGACACCACCACCTAGAGCTTGGGGTTGACCAAGCCAGCCTGGCCAGCCTGGCCCTGCTCTTCCCAAGCTCAAATCACTGCTGTCCCAGGTGCACATATAGATGCCACACCCTGGAGCAATTTACTCTGGTGCAAACTGTGCTAGAGTTTATTACATCACCTTAATTGAACATGTAGATGCACCCACCCTCATCTTTGATCTTAAAAACAGATAAGAAATAATAAGAGGGATGCATCAGAAATATGCTGCTTGAACCTTTTGTTGCCTATATTATTTGGCAGTTGGGGAAGGACAAATGAATGGGTTCCTGTTATATGGCATATAACTCATGGTTATATGGTTACAACTGTGAACAGTTTAGGTGACTTCATTTACATAATTATTATCTGATCCTAAGAGGTGATGAGCACTTTCAACTATATTGACGCTAATGAAACTAGTTATTGTGCCCATAACCTTTCTTTATTAGACTCTCAGATAAATGTACACTGATCAGCTAATATACAGCAATAAAGGAAGTACCATTTTACCAATTCAGCACTGAAGAGTTAAAGCCTGTGAGTTGCTGAGAGTCCTTAACTAAACCAAACTACTAATTCTGAGGTCATAAACCAGATCCTTTAAAAAAAAATCTCTGTAGAACTTAAAGCTCTGACCAACTTAATTTGTATTTCTGTGTTTGCTTTACCAACAGTTAGCACCAACAATGAAAAAGCGATGGATAAGGCTCCATCATATATGCATGCAGGCGTAACAACAGTGGTATAATGTAATTTCCAAGGTACTTTGGGAGAACATCCCAGAAAGGCAGAGAACAGAGCCAGTTCTAGCAGTATTTTAAAAATATCTTCATATGATAGTTTGGCAATAAGGCTTCTTGGAAAGGGAACACCAACTTTACCAGCTGCTTCTACCTGAATTTTTTAATCTGTTCAGCCCACCTATAATGAGTACAAATGTCAATCAGTATGTTTGTATATGCTTATTATAGAAAAAACTGGATAGGAAAACTAAATACGAATTAAAGGATACAATTTAAGTTAAAAAAGCAACTAACCCAGAATACACACATATATACACTATATGCAAATTAAAACAGAGAAGTTACTGTCAAGACAAAGGATGCAGACATACACAAGAATTACTATGAAATAATTTACCCTGTATTTTATTCCATAGCAAAATGTAGTCTGTCCTAAGGAGTAGACACATGAGCAGCAATCCCAACCTGGCTGGTTATATCTGATACGATGCAAGGGTAAACACAGACATTACACTTAGATTGACTTAACTAGAAGCAGGTCAACCTAACTGCCAAATTGTATACATGTTTGGGGATTATAGCTTGAGCAAAAAAAATACAGGCAGCCTGATCTAACTTAGTATAACTAAGGAGGTGCACTATATATATTAGGCTAACCCATGCCCAACTTAAGTGAGTGAAGCCCTGGGACTAGGAAATCACAGCTGCTCACCTCAGCCCTGGAGCCATGTTTTCCTTCCCACCCCAACCCAAACATACCCTGACCAGGCTGTTTTTAGTCCTCTAACCCCAGTATTCCTGGAAAACCAACCATCCCTAAAGCCCCACCAACCCTCCTCCTCCATGACATCAACAGCCCCTGATCCTGCCAACCCCTGCACCAATCCACTAGGCCCACCTGAT
>NW_017729029.1:25335177-25341268 GCF_001723915.1 Gavialis gangeticus | reverse complement strand
GCTGTTTTTAGTCCTCTAACCCCAGTATTCCTGGAAAACCAACCATCCCTAAAGCCCCACCAACCCTCCTCCTCCATGACATCAACAGCCCCTGATCCTGCCAACCCCTGCACCAATCCACTAGGCCCACCTGATCTCACCTGCCTTGACCCCACCCTAACTTAGTTACATCATATTCCCAGTGCAGCTCCCAGTGCTGGAGAATGTGTACACAAGTGGGGACCTAAATTACGCTTCGTGATTATAGATTAAGCCATGTGATCATAGATTGGGTCCTGAAAACATGTGCATGTGCCCAAAGTGAGCAAGTATTGAGCAAATGAGCTTCTCCAAATGAAACTGACCACTGAAGTGCCACTGAAATCAAATACTCATGTAACTTCTTTCTCAAGTTTAACTTTATTGTGTGGTCTAATGCTGGGCATCATGTGTCCTCTCCACTTGTGCTGCAGACTGAAGCCTATTCCTAAACATTGCATGTGTTTATCATAACTGTAGGAAAAAGCATAGTGAAATATGAAGCTCTAGGATGCAAATTTTCTAAAATCACATTCATCTTTTTCCCCCACATACCATATGCATCTTTTTTCTCCACAAATACACCCTCTAAAATAGAGAAGAATGTTTTAAATGGGGAAGATTATTTCTGCACTGGATTTAAGGCATAAGGATATTATAACTGTTGCCAAGTCTGTCGTCTTTTTTCAACCACCGAGTGGGAGAGGCAAAGTGCAGTCACAGCTCACATTTTGTTTTAACCTTTTCACAGCTGCTGCCAAATTGTCAGCCAAAAGCCATTACCCCTTTGGCAGTGGCAGGGATTGAGTAAAATTTGTAGTATTTGCCCAAACTGTGCCAATCAAAATTAAACTATGACTGAAATCTTTTTTTTTCCCCCTCATTCTTCCTTCCCAAAGAAAGGCGTGTGCATCTTATTTCAGGGCAAGTGGTAGGTGAGAAAATACGGCATTTTATGCACACCCTGAGCGACAAAAAAATATATAAATTAATAAGAATTTGGAGTAATTAATAGATCTTACACAAATGGCTTGAAGAAATATTTCAATGAGTTTTTAAAATCATTATTGGTATTATGTCTTTTATCTTTACACTTGTAATGTTGGACTTTCTTAAATACCATTAGAAAAAGTACAATGGCTGCAAAGAGTAAGAACATTTTAGAAACTTCTAAATATGATCCAAAGTAGCTTTTAAGGATATATCCTGATGCTCCTAACATTCGGATTTTTGTGGGGAGGCAGGAGGAAAGGGAATGGGCTTTTTGTTTGTAGGTTATTGGACCATGAATTTGTCACAGGTGCTGTTCTATATGTTACCCATCGTGGTCTTTGGGACTTGAGGACACTTCAGGGGGAAAGGAAGATATGTTTTTCTTGCAGTAGGCAGGGGAAATGAAAAACAACATGATTGTACTCCATAGCCGATGAAGAGTTTGGAAATATATGCCGTTCCAAGGAGATGCATTAGTGAGTATAATGTGGGGGAGGAGATCAAAGGTGAAGGATAACAATTTCTCTCATAACTCTGTATATTACCACAAAGGCTAGGGACAGAAATTACATAAACCAGGATAAGGGATCAGAAACCAGTTCAAATCTATAACACAACAGAAGTTCAGTGTACATAAATCACTTTCAAAGTGCCAAAACCAATATAAGATAAACCTTCATGGATGTAGTATCAGACTTAACTGATTTAGATGAAATTGGTTTATGGAACTTCTGTTCCAGATGACCTCCATATTCAAGTTAACTCATAGTCCCCCAGCATCGCTGGGTGCTTTGTACCTGCTCCACAAAGCCCACCTTGCATGGTGGGTGGACCAGCCTTGGCCCAAGCTGTCTGCTCCAGCTGAGCAGGGAGGAGTGCTCTATTGTCCCCTTGCTTTTGGCCTGGGCCACAGCAAGCCAAAATTTGCTAAATAAAAAATGAACCTCTGTTCATTTGCTTAATGGTTCAATCCAAGCAGCTAAGACTAACTTGTGAAGATTGAATTGAGTCAGCCTCAGACTTTGACTGTCTGTACTTAACCAAAAACATCTCTCTCATATGGAACAGATACAGATAACAGAAATTATTGAAAAAAAGGCAAACAATTCTCCTAAATTTAAAGAAAATGTTTTCCACTTCATCTTGAGATTTTTTTATTGAATTCTTCAAATAGACAAACACAAATTTGAACTTGACTTCAAAATAAAATGTTTACTTTAGTTTTATTTTCAGAATATCTTTTTCTTCTCACTTGAACATAGCAACATAGTATTAGAAGAGACCTCCAGGATCACTACTGCCCTTCCTCAGAAGAAAAGAGTCTTTGTGAAAACTTTTTCTCCTTTTGAAAAGCTATTTAGTTAAGGAAAATGTTGAATAGCTAAATAAATGAAGAAGAAAACAAGTAGGCACGATGCAGAAAGAAACACTTTCACAGCTAACTATTCATTAATGATTGTATTTCTAAATAAATGGGACTAGAAATGAAACATTTATACACTGAGTTAAACTTTAAGTTTAAACAATTGGGTTTCCCAATTCATTTTAATAGCTAGTTCTTTAAGAATGAGGCATAAAAGAAACAGTCTCATGCAGGTGGCATTTAAACACTCCCACATTTGGAAGCCCTATGCATAATTCAGATATCATAGAACTGTAATTCAATCCATAATGGCTATAAAATTATGTCAGATAGACAGTGTTGCCCTGCTCCAAGGTGGGAGGAACAACCCTTCAAAGCTCCCTACCATTTAGGATTATTGCATATACTGCATGTTTCCTTTGGGAGCTGAAATGTGTCTTCAGAGGTATAAAGAGACCCAAGTCTTTGCTCCTCCAGGCAAAAAAGCTACTAATTTCTCTCTCTCTTGCAAGGAAGGAGTGAGCTCCCTATCTTCTTCCACTGTGTAAGACACAATATGTGGCACTTATTTACTGTTCACAAGTATTCTAAGCCTATATTTTAAAGACAGTGCGGGCTGGCTGACGGAATCAAAAGACACAGAAGTAGGCCCATTTCAAAACCTAATAATCTTTACTGTGGATCCAGCAATTGATAGCTGAAACTCATAACTATATCAGGGTTGCTTGATGGTCTGTCTGACCATCGCATCTTTAAACACTAATATTCTCTTAACAGGAACAACAACTGTAACATTCTCACACACGCATTCAAATTCACTGTGGTTGTGGGTTGCCCCAGACATTAGAAGTGAAGCCTGGAGCACTTTCCTACTTACAAAATTTGACTTTCATCCACCTTCAGTAAAATTATTTAAGAAATAATGTAGAAAATTGAGTAGCTGTTTATTTGGATTCTCTTCAGGGGTACTGGGTATTATTCAGATTCTTGAAAATAGCACTGACCTTCACGTAAAAGGACAATGCATATATATATACATTAGAGTTGCCATTTAGGATAAAACTTAACCATGACATGCTTCTTAACCATGGCATTTTATGTCATTTCATAAAGAAATCCTACTTAAGCAGCTAGTTCCATAAATTGTATGTAATCTAACAACATCTCTTCTATCTAGGGAATTTAAATTAAGTTAGCACTGCAAATGGATGAGGCAATTATATTGCTTTTGATGTAGGTGGTAAATGATAGCTGTATCTGGTTTTTAGATACATGTTTGCCTTATTTCTTAAAAGGTGTAAACTCATTAGCATCACAGCATGCTCTTGCATGCAAAACCCATCAGCATGCTCTGGACATCTGGGAACAAACAAGCTGCAACAAGAAATTATTTATTGCCCTTTTGTAATATGGTACAAACAGTAGTGATCTGTTTACTCCTAGCAACTCTAATTTTCCCATATGCATTCCAAATTCTGATCTGGTTTTCATCTGTATAAAAATAACACTGCTAATACAAGGACTAAAATTCTGGTACAGCTCGATTACTACAAAAATCTGCTTTAATGCCTTTATATTTTTGTATTGACGTTTCAGGTTCTCTCACCTCTTCATCACCATTATCTATAATGATTTGCTGCTAGACAGGAGCAGTCAGCCACTGGCCTTCTCTTGGGAATAACTCGCCATGCCAGTTCCATATCTAGCTAGTATATGTGTCTTTCTTCAAGAAATAACCAGTGTCTTCATCACTAAGTAACGGGAACTCACTTGCCTGGCATAATCAAAATCAACTTATTGGGTGGGCATTTATCTGTCAGCTTCCATTGCAGATGACACAGGCACCACAGGATTTGATTAATGAAGAGTATAAGGCTGTTCACCAACGCTGAAGTGTTAAGGCAGAATAACAGCTAATAAAACTGTCTCTTTAAATATGCTTTCTAGTCTGTTAAAGTGACATACCTGTTAGAAGTTACAGATTCTTAAGTGACTTTTCAAATGATACCATAAGTGCAAAAGTAACATAAAAAGTGGCAGACAGGAAGAAACTGGATCTACCAATCCCTATTCACTTCCATTCCTAAACCATACCCTTTTTGCAAACTGAAAAAAAAGTTTATTTATGAGAAAATCATATCCCATTTCTGTATATTGATAGAATTAAAAAATGTAAAGGACTACTGTTCCATAACTATATACATATCTCTTTTTGATGTTAATGGCAGTCAAGCTGCATGTTGTTTATGGCCTCAAAAATTAAGAATAGGTTTCCACTAACAAAGCAAGCTAGTTTTATTTCTTGGAACTGTTAAAGTTACAGCAGAATATTTTTGTAATAAAATACATCCTTTTGACAATTAACACTAAATATATGGAATATTTGACTAGTTATTCAGACCCTAACAGAAGCATTTGTTCCAAAAGACCTACAGCTTCCCAGTGTTAGGCATTAAACTCCATAGGAATTCAATGTAACTAGATACTTAAATCTATCTTGCTTCTTGAAATTCTCAGAATCTGTTGTGTGTTTAAGGGTTGGTGAAGCATAATGTCTCTATTGATTCAAACAATAACACCTCTACGCATTACAAATTGTATGCAAACAAGGGCAACTCACTGACTGATACAGACAGATTATGATCCCATCTCATTTGCCCATTTCCCATCTATGATGGGTAGTAAAGACAACAGTGCACTAACATTTTATGCAGGAGATAGGGAAGTTCACTTACACATATACACAATAGATTGAAGACAGACATCTTTTTAAAACAAATGTCCCAAATACATTTCTGTTAATATTGGAAGACTAGCCAAGGAGAGGATATACAAATGTAGTTTGCCTGAAAAACTCTGGAAAGATTTGCCAAAGAAAAGCCACAGATAGAAACTTATCTTTCTTTCTACTGAATTAGTCAGTAGGGGTCAAGTTATTTCACTGACTGGAAGCCCAACTACAGTTAGTGGGTTAATACTGAGATCAGCAGAGAATCTGTTCTCATAAATTTTCAGTCACAAAGTTTAAATTGTTCATTGTGATAATACAGACTTTTTAAAATAGAACTCCTGATAGATTCAGCAAAATGCATCATAACATGGCTCCTGGGAGCTTTGCAAAGCATATTATTATTACTGTTCAAATACAAAAGATGCTGAATGAGGTAACATGTATAGCTTAAAAGCTACAGCTGGAATAAGCAGTCAGTGAAAACTGTAATTGTAATTATAGCACCATTTCTATTTACTAGCTAGCTGCCAACTATTGATTTTTTAAAAAAATGTTATTGGAATCACTGAATAAGTAGCTCATGCAAATAAATATATTGCCTCACAGATTGAAGGCTAACTAGCCATTATGAATTTTATTTCCAGTACCTGCTAATCAGAATTTGTGGGTTTTGTTGTATTATTTGCCAAGAGACATGACAATTATCCCTGAATGAATTACTGCCACAATTAGAAAGAATTTACAAGATGGTCATATGAACAACCCTACATAAAGACCAAGGTGTCAAAAGCTTTTTCTTTCTATCTGTAAATATTCTGTGAACAAACTTTAAAAAAAAAAAAGAACAGGAACTTGAGAAGCAACTGAAAGTGGTTGCAAATCTTGTTGAAGTCAATTTGCATTGTTTTTGTTTCAGCAAGAGTTTTCAAACTCTTCATTTTTACTGTATTTCATAGTTTCATAGTTCCATAGTTTCACAGCTATTA
>NW_017729029.1:25319718-25330177 GCF_001723915.1 Gavialis gangeticus | reverse complement strand
AAGCAACTGAAAGGGGTTGCAAATCTTGTTGAAGTCAATTTGCATTGTTTTTGTTTCAGCAAGAGTTTTCAAACTCTTCATTTTTACTGTATTTCATAGTTTCATAGTTCCATAGTTTCACAGCTATTAGGGTCAGAAGAGACGTATTAGATCATTGAGTCCGACCCCGTGCCCTGGGCAGGAAAGAGTGCTGGGGTCAGATGACCCCAGCCAGGTGTCTGTCCAATCTTCTTTTGAATATTTCCAGGGAAGGTGACAACACCATCTCCCTTGGAAGCCTATTCCATATTTTGGTGACCCTCACTATAAAGAACTTTTTCCTGATGCCCATCCTGAGTTTGCTCTCTTTTAACTTGTGTCCATTGTTTCTAGTTACCCTGACTGTCACCCTGGTAAACATCATATTTCCCACTTCCTGATGACCCCCCTCGATGAGTTTGTAGGCAGCCACAAGAGTTAGAGGCTAAAGTGGTTCAGGTCTCCCAATCGGTTCTCATAGGGTTTTTCTCTAGGCCTTTAACCAGATGGGTGGCCCTCCTCTGAACCCTTTCCAGGTTATCCACATTCCTTCTGAAGTGCAGCGACCAAACCTGGACACAGTACTCCAGCTGCAGCCTGACCAATGCCACATAGAGAGGAAGTATCACCTCCCTAGACCTCTTTATGAAGCACCTACTTATGCAAGAAAGAGTGAGGTTAGCTTTACTTATTACCTCATCACATTGGTGACTCATGTTCATTTTGTAGTCGATTATGACTCAGAGGTCCCTTTCTGCAGTTGTACTGCTTAAAATGGTCCCTCCCAGACTATAGGAGTGCTGATGATTCTTCCTCCCCAGGTGCTTCACATGACACTTATCCTTGTTAAACTTCATCTTATTCTGTTCCACCCATATCCCCAGCCTATCCAAATCTGCTTGGATTCACTCCCTGCCCTCTAGTGTGTTTACCTCCCGCCATAGCTTTGTGTCAGTAAACTTGGACAGGGTACTTACTACTCCCTCATCCAAGTCACTAATGAAAATATTGAATAGTACTGGTCCTAAGGACAGAGCCTTGGGGGACTCTGCTGCCTACATTTCTCCAGGTTGAAACCAACCTGTCTACCACCACTCTCTAGGTGCATCCCATAAACCAATTTTCTACCCACCAGACTGTGTAATAATCTACACTGCAGTTTTTTAGTTTATTTATAAAAACTGGGTGTGACACTGTGTCAAAGGCCTTTTTAAAGTCTAGATAAACAACATCTACCTCTGTTCCCTCATCCAAGCATTTTGCGGCCCAGTCATAAAATGAAACTAGGTTGGTCAGGCAGGATCTGCCTGCTGTGAACCCATGCTGATTGCCCCTTAGCATTACTTTACCTGGTGGTCCCCCACAAATGTGATCTTTAACTATTTTCTCAAAGTTCTTGCCAAGAATACAGGTGAGGCTAACTGGCCTATAGTTACCTGGTTCCTCCTTCCTCCCCTTCTTGAAAATAGAGACTACATTGGCCCTTTTCCAAACCTCTGGGACTTGTCCTGAGCACCATGAGTGCTCGAACAGTTCCGCCAGCAGGTCCGCTATGACTCCAGCTAATTCCCTAAGTACCCTAGAGTGAAGATCATAAGGCTTGTTGACTTAAATACATTCAGCACCTCCAGATGCCCCCTTACTACATCTGCATGAATGGCTGGTGGGTTGGTGTCTATCCTGGGCTTGTTGGAAGTCCTAATGGGATGCGTATTTGTATTCGTGTCCAGGAACACGGATGCAAATAATTCATTTAGAATCTCTGCTTTAGCCATCCTATCTGTTACCAGTTGTCCTTGTTCATCCTGAAGTGGTCCTAAGTTATCCTGCACCTTCTTTTTGCTGCCTATATACTTAAAAAAAAAAGACTTTGTTATTCTTGACTTTTGTTGAAGCCTAAGCTTCATCTCTGCTTTGGCTCTCCTCACTGCTTCCCTGCAGACTTGAGCCAAGCAGGTGAACTCCTCCTTGGTGACTGTCCCCTGCTTCCACAGCCTATAGGCCTCTTTTTTCCCTCACCAGGCTCTCCTGGATTTCCATGCTCAGCCAAGAGGTTTTGTTTGCTTTTTTGCCCCCCTTTATGTGGGCCATAATAGTCTTTTTTTGTGCCTGCAGGATTAGTCCCTTCAGAAATGCCCACCCAGCTACATTAGAGAAGTACCCAACTAATCCTTATTTACCCAGCTACATTAGAGAAGTACCCAAGTAATCCTATGGTGCTTATAAATTTAGTTTGATGATATGAGATCAAGACAGACAAGAGAAAAAAATATCAAAAAAAAAAATCAAGCCTTTCTACATTGTGATGGGTTTAATTAAATAAAAGACAGGGTCTGTTGTTCAGCTGGGTCTGCACAAACTATAGGCCTTGTTGCACATTATACTTATTATGATGTGTTAATTGCACTTCAGATGCAAACATCTCCCCATTTAAGCAGTAAAACACATGCTAATCAAGATCATATACTTATTGTGATTGTATCATAGCGAACATAAGACTCTTTGGGGGAGAAGTATTTTCAGCTCATATTAAGTAATATTTGTCCAGTTATCAGCCAGCTGCTCCAAGGACGTAACAACAGTGCTGCTCATTGGTTATCAGTTCCAGGCCTGGAACCACTCTGGAGTCTTGAACCAGGTTCAGTGCAGTCACAGGGCAGGGACCAACAATCAGATGATTGTCAGTCCCCAGCCCCTGCACAGCATAGGAGTCTTGAGCTGGCTCCAGAGCAGTCCTGCACTGTCTCACATTACCCTTAGGGATCTGTAAACATTACCATGTGACTGCTCAGAATATTTTATGTTTTACATAGAGATGGTTAGTATGATTTAAGTGTCCCATGTGACAAGGTTTTAAAGCTGTGCCACACCAGCAGAAGATCTGGCCTAAAGCCTTTATATTCACTCTGAACATAGTTGTCTATGACAACATAAAGCAAGACAATGCGTGAAATACAGTATCTCTGTAGTCAAATAAGACTCAAAATTGTAATTATAAAAGTAGAAATGAAAACAAAGCATATGGACCTAACACTAACATGAGGTTTTTAAGTTTATTAGAAACTACAGTAATTAGAGTACAACAGATGGCCTGGTTAAACTTAACTATCTTCTCCTGCAACAAAGTCCAGCAGATTCTGCTCCCAAAACACAAGCATGTTGATATAAAGCTCAGAAATGAACATGTATCACAAACTATAATGTATGTCTTCTAGTCTAGTGGCATGATCAAAAGACCAGAGATAAAATTAGTTGAAGAACTAATAATGAAAAATAATGTTGATAATGGAAAATATTTGTCCCCATTTAGCTGGATTTAGAAGCACTTAACACAAATTACCTTATGGGAAGTATTCCTTATGCATGTGGGCTGATTGCACATTTTTAGGTTCATTTCCCATTGTGGAGACAAAAGTCAGTATGTCCATTGGCTCTCACTGGATAGATGCATACTTCTTTAACCATACTGAAGGTTGCTTCTTGAGACAAGATTCGTATGATTTAACAACTGACAGTAGGTCTCTGATCCTTTAATGTATGAAGAGTGTGGGGGGGGTTGCCTCATTTCTTTGACATGAAAAAAAATGCTACATTTTCAATTCATTGATGAAATCCCATACTAAAAGATCTCTGATTTTCAACCCAATTATGTAATTAGTTTTGTAATTGGGATGATGTAAGAGTCTTCCATGGACACACCAATTACAAAAAAATAAAAGTGGAGAGATCCACAACTGGCATGAAACAGTATCACCAGATAACATCAGGTGAGGACCTGACCCTGACAGGACAAATGAGGTTCTCAAATTGCCATGTAATCACCACAGAGCAGAGAACTTCAATGCATCTTTAGGCAGTGAAGTTTGCCTGCCAGACATGATTTTTTAAAAATATTTCTTTTAACCAAATAATTTGAGAGAGATTAGTTCTATCATTCAAACAAAACCAATGACAAACTTTTTTTCATCCTGTTTACATATGACCCTTCTTTCTTTCCTAAAGAATAAAGGAAAGTCAAATAAAAACACAGCCTGTACAATGATTTGAAGCTATTGAGAGTAACTTAAATCCAACAATCCTCCAAAGTGTCTTCAGGAATTATTATCATCATTTCAAAATAACAGCTTTAATGTACACTACTTAATTGCTCTTTTCCAGATAGAAAATGCAATATATATCATCCAAAATTCCTAAGTCATTCCATTTTAAAAAAAAAAGGTTCCAACAAATATTGAAAATAATCGTACCTAATTCTCCTCATCTTTGTCTTTTTGAAGTAATAAATTTGTCCTCCAAAAAAGTAAGGTGGCCATCATTGTAATAAAAAAAATCTCATTTGCAAAGTTAGCAAATTACCTCCTGGTAGCCAAAAATGAGCAAAATTCTGTTTTGAAAACTAGCAGGAAAAATATCCTTAATCCCATTTTCTCTTCCTTATAGACAAAACACAAACCAGAATTTAACAATACATAAGGGGAGGAAAAAACAAGACAAAAACTGACTTGTGGGAGCTTGAAGAAACCTTCACAACTTACATATATCCTTTGACTTTGATCTTTAAAACATTTTATACTCATATCCCATCACAAATTTGACTTGCCATTTATATTGCAGTGGTATCCAAATATACTTAAACTTACATATGTGAAGGAAGAGACTTTATAAAAAAATGGATGAAAAGTAGAGGAAAAGGTTAATTTATATAAGCTAAGGGAAAGATTCAATCACTTTTACTCACAGTGATCTTACTTGATACACACTCCCCTTGAACATCACAGGAGGGAAAATATAACTCAGTATTAAGAAAGATGGCAGAATCAAGCCCAGAGTAACTAGAGAGTTCATTAGCTCATGTCTTTACAAAGCCCAATAAAAAAAAGATAGAGACTAGTACCCAAACCCAGTGAGGTAAATTGAAATACTTTATTGATTTGCATGAGCTTTGCATCATAACTGTTTAGGCTATCTTCAGAATTCCCCAACTACCTACTCACTGGATCTGTTTTGTAACCCCCCCCCCAAAAAAAAAACCCCAGAACAAAACAAAACAAAACAAAACAAAACACTGTTGTCTTTTTCTTTGCCTCCTTTTACTTTTTATGCTTCTTGTTTTAAAGCTCATCTGTAACTATCAGAGATAGAGGGGACCTAAGTTGAAATCTTAGCTCTACTAAAGTGAGTGAAAACATTCCCAAAGAGTTTTGATCCTTAAAAAAGAGAACAGTTTTCTTATGCTATCTTCTAAAGTGTGTTGTGCTGGCCCCTGTCAGAGACAGAATTGTGAAGTAAATGAATCTGTTTGGCAATTTTATGATGCTAAGGTCTTTATAAAATTTGGGGTTTTTTTCTTTCTATGCTTCTCTTTTTCCTGTGTAAAACTATGTGTAGGTCTGGGCCAGGGAAGAGACATGGTTCTTTTCAACATCTACCAGAAAATGTATTTCTGGGTCTGTTGATATATCCATTGTCTCATTCTATTAATGAGACAAAGCTGAATCTCAGTAGTCTTCAGCCTGTAACTATGGGATTTGGTATATATAATGTATTGACCAAGATACTGTTTGCCAACATAATGCCATTTGGCAACCCAGTGCTACTCATCCATTTTGTCAAATAAGTGCACACATTTTCCATTCACCAGGACAACCTTCATTTAACAGCTCTCCTACTGGTATTTTATGGTTATCCACCATTCATTATGATCAGTGTAAAGAAAAAAAAACTTTAAAAAGCTTTGTTGCTACTTAGAATTATCATAGACTGTGGAATTCCATAGATTTCTCTTTTCATCCTTTATTTTTCGCATTTATTAGATAAAAGCCACTGAGTGGAAGCTGTATTTCTACAGATTTTGGCCCAGGATCTTTGCTCTGGAGCTGATACTTCATGTTGTACTGTAGTGTTACAGGAATGACATCCTGTCTAGTAAGATGAGCTATTATTTCTCCACCCATGATTCACTCTGGCAACTTGAAGAAATTAGAATTGATCTCAAGACACCTAACATGTTCTGTATTGTTCACTTGAGCTACTTAACACATAAAACACAGCAGTAAGAATTGCTGGCACCCTTTCTAAAACTGTAGTGGTACCTTCAGGTGCTTCACATTAAGCTATCAAAAGAGGGGTGAATACATTTATACACATAGCATAATCACTGGGATTATAATAACTTTGTGAGGATACTAATGTCTAGATATGATGATGATGGACACAGCCTAAAAACATTTGATTCAGGAGGGAGGGGGACTGAATGAAGAAATTATTCAATTTACATTTCAAAGGATGAAGGTTTTATCTCGAATCCATTGGGCTGAAAGACTTTTCCTGGGTTAAATGGGACCGACTATGTTCCCCATGGAACCAATGGAAGTTTCTAATTGATTCCAGTAAATGTCTGGACTCTAAATGAGGATCTAGCAATTAAAGGAAAGATTTCAGAGGTGACAAAGCACTGAAGAACCACAAAGAAAACTAAGAAGTGCCATTCTATAGCTCACATAGTAAAAGGGCTTTGTCAAGATTAATCCCATCTTTTGTTGCGTTAGAGAAGCAGAGTTTTGGGAATGTGACTTTTACTGAAGTTAGTTGAGTACTTGCAACCGTAAGAAAATGAAGCCAAAGCTTCCAGGTTCTATTCCCATGGCAACAATTGACTCACTGGGTATACATAACAATTAGTTCCTGTGTGCCATATATGACTTACATACCTTTCAGGAGTATTTGCAGTTTTAAGAGACAAATATTTTAATTGCTAAATTAAAAAGAAAAATTGTCTTGTGAAATGACAAGCGCTCTTCAATAGACCTTCATTAAGTAGTTCATTTTTGGAAGCAGGAACACAACTTTTTGGTAGGACAAACATCTACAACTAGAAGACTCTGATACAATAGTTGTAAAGAGATGATTTCAGACATTAAAAAATCCTGCTTGACTTGGTTTTCCAAGCTTCTGTTTCCACTTTTCTTTTGCAATAGTCAGTGTCCATTCTGTGAAAGAATATCACTACCACTTTCAGCTTCAGCTATGGCTATTTATAGCACCATAAAATGCCACTAGCTGACTACTCAAATATGTACCCAAATACAAGCTCATCTTGGAACTTCTTAACAATAAAATAAACTGATTCATCAAAATAAGAAGTGATACCTGTCATATGCTGTTGTCTGACAGCAGGTTCTACAACACTGTCAGTTTTCAGTTTTAACAAGAAACAAATGTTACCAAAGAAAAATAAATGCTTGATGTTTAATTTGTAAATACCTCTGACTTCTGGCTAGGCAAAGCAGCCTCCTCCCACTTCTCTCACCTTTAATGTCATCCAGGAAGAACTAACATGGCTTCTGTCACCTCTGTGCACCTGTTTGCAAATAGGGTACATTCATGCAACAGGGTAGACTAAATAATCTCTTCTGAGCAGCTTTCTAGAGAGTTGGCAGTTTGTTTGGGTTTTTTTGTTTTTTAATACTTCAGAACAGAATGTTTAGTTAGCTATGAGGGGGTTAAATGCTAGAAGAAAAACCACAAAACACGTCTTTCTAGCCTGGAATGGAATGGAGCCCTGAGTAAAGCAGAATAATTAACATAGAGCTGGTTACAGGTCAGGGACAAATATGTTAAGGATTTTCAACCTGTCCAACTTTGTAAGTTTATGCCCAGGACAAAATACATGTCTTAAATTACTGGCACCACACTTTTCTAATGAACCTGTGCATTTTAGTTATAAATTTGTGGGTATATGTTTTTGAATGCTGTCATTCACATTTTTTTATTTTATGCTTCAAAGCGGCTCATTTTTTAAAGGCTCGTTAAACTGACTGCCAGTAAAAATAATTGCCATAGTTATGGTTAGGAACATGTGGGAAATTAGAAGGTAAAAAAGGGAAGTAGTTGTAGATGGAGTGCAATTCATTTATTGAAAGGATTATATGACTGCTTATGCTAGTAAAGGACTGGAGTCAATGACCCAGGAGGCCCTATCCAGTCCTGTGTTCCTAACACATATGTACCTGCTGCTATAGTTCAAGTAGTAATACAATTGCTAAAATTAAAAGTGCCAGCTACTCATACAAAAATGCATTTGTTTACAAGAAGTGCTGTGTACTCTAAATGTTACAGTAGATCCTTGGCATCAGACAGCAGCAGAGAAAGCTCCTCAGAACCACAAATTAAACTGACAGGGGAACTAGATATTTTGTTTAATGTTTGCAATCCATGCAAATCTTATCACCCTGAATCCATTTTTATTTCTACTAAGGGTCTGAAAAATTAATAAGAAAAACCAAGTACGATTTTGGATAAATGGATATGATACAGCTAGTTATTAGAAAGATCTTAGAGGATGCTGATATAAGTTGATATTGGCAATGCCAAGACTGTAGGTAGAAGAATAGAAGGGCCTCTATCTATATTCTTAAATAGATTTGAATTAAATTTTAAATTGGCAGATTAAAAGTAAGCAGGATAATTAAAATCAGTTATATTAATATGCTTCAGACACACAGGACACACCTACATGTGATACTACCTTGCTGTAGCAATGAGTTACAGCGACATAGTGCTGACAGTCAAAAACTGATACACCACAACTACATCACTGTAGCAATGTGCTCCCTTATTCTGGTGTACTGCTATGGTAATGTAGCAGTAAAAATACTGTGCACAGCTGGTACAGCGCAGTACAAGCTGTTACTGCACAGTCATTTAGTACTTCCAAAAGGTAACAGTGCCATACCTGCACATGTACATGTGCCCTATGGGTGTGTTTATACATGGTCATATGATGTGGTTGTTACTCACTGTCATTTAGTACTTCCTTTTGGAAGTACTAAAAGATGGCACAGTAACAGCCAGTACTGTGTCATGCATGCTGTGCAGTTATTTTTTGGCATTGTTTTGCTGTGGCGACATGCTATAGCAGGGGAGTGAATTGCTACAGCAATGTAGCTGTGGTGTCATGGGTTTTGCCCACAGATACCACATCACCATAGCTTGTTTCTACGGTGACAGTCACGTGTATATGCACCCACAAAAGGGCTTTACATGATTTGTATGATTATCACTCTGCACATGTAAATTGGTTGTATTGGGTGATAGGCAATTTTTTCGAATTTGTCTCTTTAAATTTAGGCATGTAAATAGGCTCCTGATTTTCACAGAACCTTCAAGTTCCAAGCAATGAAAGCTCAATATCAGATTAGCTTTCTTGCTGTCACTAGTGGTCAAAATCTGTTGAACTGGCACTTAGTAGTTAGTTTGCATTGGACTCTTTATTAGTTACAGATATAGTAGCGGAAATAATCTCTTTAAAATTCTCAATTCCTGATTATGTATTGAGAATTGATACTAAAGGACATGAGGCCAGATCCAGGTATCTGACTGAAATGCAGACATATATAGAAGGGTGCAAATTTTGCAGCAAGCTCCCCTTTTCAGCCCCTGGGTATTAGGCCATACCTCCAGTGTTAAACTGAACCACCTGAGAGCTGGTGGAACTTATCCTCACTGCTTATTGCTATTGGAGGCCAAGACTGTGAAAAATCAATATGGAATAGGGGCATCCACTGATTACAGTTCTTGTCCTCTAGTTATATACTTGCAACATCAGTCAAGAATGGTGGCATGACTGGAATATCAACACTATGACACTGGAGGGCACCCTTGCACCAGGGTGATCCTCCTGGTATTGGATGTACTGGGTTTGAAGCCAAAAGCTACCAGTAGTCTGATGCAGAACAGCCATTCAACTCCCAAAGTGTTGCTACCTTATGGAAGGTAATATAAAGGAGGAGAGTGATAGTGTCTCCTTATGTTCTCTTGTCTACTATTTTTCCCCCTTCTCCTTACATTTATGTATTCTTAAACTTCTATTTCATGTTCCTCCAACTCTTACCTCACCTTTATTTTACCTTCATTATATATCTGAGAAGAAATCAACTGTTCTCTCCTCACTACTTTTGCACAAGCTAAGATAAGATTTGTTAAGCTAACATAACATTCATAGTTTCAAAGAACTAGAAAATCAATGGTAGCAGGTACCATGTTTAAAGGAAAAGAATCTTAAATGATCCCTTTCTTCTAATACAGATTAACAAACTTGTTAAAAAACACAGTTCCTATCCCATCCTTTTTCCTCCCAGAAACTTTTTTAGCTCTGCTCCCACCCATGGTTTACTCAAAAATTTAAGAAAAGAATACTCAGAACCTCAAAGCATACCCTACAGCTTGGTGTCATCTGCAAACTTAATCATTGCTCTTTCCACTCCCTCATGTAGATCATTGATAAAGATGTTAAAGAGCACTGATCCCTGGGGAATACCACTGGAGACAGCCCTCCAGGACAAGGCCATCCCATCAACTACAATTTGCTGGAATCAGCCCCTGAGCCAGTTGCCAACCCACCTCACTGTAGCCTGGTCAAGGCTGGTACCCTTCAACTTGG
>NW_017729029.1:25308906-25314718 GCF_001723915.1 Gavialis gangeticus | reverse complement strand
ACCCTCATATTTCTAGAGGAAGTGCAAATGACAAATGGGAGAGGTCAAGTCATCAGTTCTAAAAGCAAAGACCCAGTAAAGCTCTTGCAATTATCATATCTTCTATTTACTACTTAAAGGGTGCATCTACATGTGCATTTACTCCAGCCTAGATTTACTGTACAGTAAACGACTGCACAGTAAGCGATTTTGAGTAGGTGTCTATACATGTAGAGACCTAGCAGAAAATGTGCTACCAGGTCCTTCTAGCCCTGCTATGCACCTCTGTGGCTACCAGGGGGAGCTCCAGTCTCTGGTCCCAGCTGCCACCAGTATGGCAGCCCTCTTTAAAACTCAGGCACACTATATGCTCTCTGGACAGCCACTTCCTGTGCTCAGAGGAGAAGCATGGCACACGGCAGAGGCAGCACACAGCAGCTGTGTTTGTGCTCATTGTACATCCCTGTGCTACGGCTGCCCCGACCCCTGGCATGGGAAGCAAGGAACAAGGTCCCAGAATCCTGCGGGCCACCTCACTTGCTCTGCTGGCTTGCCCACAGTGTGCCCTCCCAGGGCCCTGCCTGCACACCTGTTGCCATCAGGGATGCTGACCAGGGGCTCCATGAGGCCCCCTGGGGCTACTGTCACCATCCTAGGCCTCCAGTCCCTCTGCCTCTGGGCCTGTCATGCCAGCCACCACTCGTGGCACCACCTGGTGCAGCAGAACTGGGACAATGGGTAGTGGCTGGACACCTTCTGTATAACATGGGCAACCTTTGGGGACTGGTCCCACCAGCTCCAGCCCCAACTGGAGTGCCAGGACCCTGGCATGTTCTCAGCCCTCCCTGCCAACACCCACCTGGCCCTGGTGCTGCTCAAGCTGGTGATGCCTGGCAGCCTCTAGTATGTGGGCCACCTGTTTGGCATGGGCAAGGCCACCACCAGAGAGGCCATCCTGGAGGCATGCAGCACCCTCCAGAATATGGTGGCAGACATCATCCTCCATGTCCACAACTTCCAGGTGGTGGTGGCAGGGTTCCATGCACTGGAGTTCCCTCAGTGTATTGGGGCCCTGGATGGGACCCACATACTGGTCTCCTGCCCACCCCATGGAGATTGCCTTTATTATAACCACAGAAGGGTCTACTCCATGTTTCTTCGGGCCATCGTAGATCACCAGGGGATGTTCACCCATGTGGGTGCCAGCTGGAAAGGCAGAGCACATCCACGTTTCAAAACTCTGGCCTGGCTGTGCTGGTAAAGAGTGGGTGCTTTGCACTGGGGGTGGCAGTCCTGAAGCTGGGTGCTGTCATCATCCAACCCCTGCTCTTTGGGGACCCTGTGTACCCATTCCTGCCCTGACTGATGAGGCCCTACACTGGCCAAATGGACCCCCACCAGGCCCATTTTAACTGGCTCCTGGGCAAGACCCACACCCTGGTCAAGTGTGTTTTTGACTGCCTCAAGGGCCTTAGCACTCCCTCACTGCCCACCTTGAAGTCACCAAGGAAAATATCCCCCAGGTCATTGTCAAAGCCTGTGTTCTGCAAAGTACCGGAGAGGCCTAGAGAGAATTGTTCTGTGAGGCCTGGGCAGAGAAGACATGATGGGCAGAGACAGTCTGGCAACTGAAGCATTAACTATGGTGGCAGCAGCAGCAGTGGGTGCTCCCCCCTCCCCATGCCACCGAGGTCCCAGGAGAACCACGCATCCACCAGTAAGGGCCAGGCCATTGGGTGTGGTTCTGGTGGATCACCTTCTGGACCACTCCCCATCTAGTCTGCCTTCGCTGCCACCCACAGATTCCCTACCCCCTGCCCACCCCCGGCACCTCTCTCATTCCAGGCATAGATCAAAACAAGAAATATTTATTGCCCTCACAGTACACACCCCACATGACTCTCCTTTCCCTTCCTAACAACCAGAGAACCTCCACCACCCTCCCTACCCACCAACAAATAAAAAAAAGCCTCTTCACATTTTGAAAACTATGTACAGAGTTCTGTGTTTTCATGTCCTGGAGTGGGGGCTGGGGGTAGGGGTACCTACGGGCTTCTGTAGGCAGGTAACAGGGTGGTTCCTCCACCACCTCCCACCCATAGAAGCTCCTAGTCTTGGGTATTGGCATCTGGAGCCACGGCATCAGGTGCAGGTGCTGACCTGGACACTGTCTTGGGCCTGGCAGTTTCATGTGTGCCCACCAGTGTCCACCCCCTGGTTCAAACTCCACAGGCTGCCTGGCAGGCCTGGATTGCTTAAAGAGCTGTCAGAGGCTACAGCAGCCTGAAGTAAGTGGTATTCACCCTCCTGTGCATGCAGCAGTGCCCTGGAAGCTGCAAGGCTGAGCAGGACCAAGCTTCAGCATACAGCTCCAGGCAGGCAGGGACAGCAGGGCTATGGGCTGCTCAGGGGGGCACACAGGGATTGCACTACCCTCAGGCTACCTGTGATGTGTGCCCCAGGGCACAAAATGGTTGCAGACTTTTATAACCTGCAGGTAGGGGCTGCCACAGACACTGTCCAGCCCTGGGCTAGGAGAGGCTCCTAGGTTGCATCCCTAGGACTGGACTCAGGCTGGCCCCTTGTGGTTGGGCATACCTGGCAGCAAATTTGCTGCTGGGTTGCATCTATATATTCATTGCTGCACAGTAACTAATCATGATTAAATTTGCTACCTGCATTTATAGGTAGCAAATTTAATTACAATTAGCAATTTTTACTGTGCATAAGGGAGTGCATGTGTAGACACTTTCCCTTACAGCACAGTAAGCTAGGCTACTGTGCAGTAAGGTATCTCATGTAGATATGCCCACAGAAAGAAATAATAGTCATACCAAACCTGCAACACAGGTGATTCCATGATGTGAAGAGTCATCAAAGTAGTTATGGTTAAAAGGCACTGTGCAATTTTGTTTTTTAGTAATAATTCAGCCATAAAATTAAAAAAAAACCCAAACAAACCTGGGTTTGAATTCTGAAAACTGAACATTTGGGCCTTATGTGGTTTTGAATTGAATATGAGCAAGTTGAGAGCTGCAGAGCTATTTCATTAGGAGTTCCTTTTCAGAAGACATTTAAAAATATAGGGTTGGAAAAGCACCACGTGTTAACATTCAAAAAGAGATAATATTATGAAGCATAACAAACCATTTTAAAGGAGACTATATACTATGATCTCAAAAGCTCAATTGTTGAATTGTAATGCTACTGAATTTGCATAAGAAAGTTATGGGATATTATCTAGTTTGTAAATGCTTTCAGTCAGAGAACATCTTTTTGGTTTGGATTTCTTTAATACTTAACACAATGAAGTCCTGATCCACAACTGGTGCTAACAAAACATAACAATAAATAACATTATAATATTGCTGGACTTTCTGGTTATGACTCTGGCTAAAACTGGAAATCAAGGTGTTAAAAGAACAAAGCTTATTGTACGGTGATCTTCTGGACTTAAAGTTAATGAGAGTTTGCCTGAAAGGGCTGGGATTTTATTCAAAGATTCTCTATCACGCTCCCTTTTTATATATAACCATAATCTTGAAAGTGAACCCGGGACTCAGGTCATAGTAATATGCTAAATGTAAATGTTGATATCTGGGAGAAATGTCCTCAGGTCTAGCATTTTAAAATCTAGAATTTTTTAAAAGGGTGTGCAGATGACATGTATGTGCCAGCTCTTGGTAGTATATGGTTTGAGATCCCTTCCCAGGGATAACTGTCTTACCAGTGGTGACAGGGTGGAACCTAGACTAGGTCATTTTGCTTGCTTATGTGGTGTTGTATTCCTTGCCTGCCACAACTTTGATGTAATTTCTGGTAGGCAGTCCTCCATTGCTGGCTTTCCAGGTGTTTCACGGTGTTCTGTTTGTAAGTCACCAAACTTCCCTTTTACCCTACCCTAACCACATCTGGTCTCCAACAGAGATAGATATTGTCAGGAATCTCTGATGATGACTCTAGTAGTGTGTGTTCTCTGCAGAAACCAAGATAGCAGCCAACCACTTGACTGACCTTCACCTGACCTTGGCTGTTCCCCCGCCAAACTTTTGTGGCGGCTAATTAGCTAGCTTTGTATTTAAAATATAGTCCTGGGCCTAATGATCCAAGACCATTCACTATGCTGTGGGTGGCAGCCGCTGTTCGTCTGCTCCACTAGCATGAACATAAATCTTCTCCCAACCTGGGATCCACATGCGATTGGTAGGGGGGAGATTGGGGGCATGTGCCCCCCTTGAGATTGGCCCCAACATGACACCACTCAGGATGGCAAACCATGGCCCTACAGAGCCAGGAGGAGAGCTGCAGCTTCTTCCACAGGGCCTGCAGCAGTCGTGGTTGAGGTTTTGCCCCCCCACCTCCTGCCCAGGGGGTGGAAGTAGCTTTACCTGTGTTCCGGCTGGTGGTCTGTTTGGCAAAGTGGGAGCCCCTGGCTAGCCACAGAGCTAGCTTCCCACCTGCCTCTGGGCATGCCGCCCACCTGTCTCTCCTGCCACACCTTGTTGGTAATTAATAATGCTGTTAATTAAGGTGGGAGGCTGCCCATTGTACACCCCAATATTGGAGGGGGGCTATCCATGGCTCTGTTCCACCCATACACTATGGTCCAAGCCTCACAGATGGCATCTCAGGCAGTTAGCTAAATGGTCACCTTTGCCCATTATCTGTGGCCCCACCCATGGGGACCTTCGGCTTCTATAAGCTACTTAGCTCTTCGTGGGCATCCCTTGCAGTGGGCCTCTAGCCCTTTTGACCTTTAGGTCCTGGCCCCAGCATTGACCAATCGAATACCTCAGCAGGGTTTTCACTTCCTGCCTGCACTTATGGATCGGGATCCCTATTCCCAGCTCAGGTCAGGATCCCTATTCTCAGCTTGTGGAAGCATGCCTGGCCCTGCAGGGTCACTTCTGGAGGTGCCAGCAGGCTCAGACACCTCCAGAAGCTTACCTGGCCTACCCTGCTCTGATGGTAGTGATAAGTGACTCACACAAAGGTGAGGGCTGGGGTTAAGTCACCCCTTCTAGCCTTTCACCGGGATGATCACTGGCCTGGCATTTCCTGGGGGCTCCCATACCACTGAGAGCCTCACCAGGCCACCTACTCACAGCAGGGTGCAGTTTTAGGTCTTGCCCAGGACCAGGAGCCTCCTAGCCATCCCTTACAGCTCCTGCCCTTACCTCCAGGATGTTCCAAACAGCCTTGCAGCCAGACAATATTACTGCCTGCCTACCAGCAGCAAACTGCCCTGTTTATATAGGCAGCCATGGATCAAAATTGCTGCCTCAATTAAGCATGTGTTGGCCACTTGACTTGGCCCTTAAAGTGGCAGGCACCTACAGTCTGCAGTTTGCTGGGCATGCAGCTTCTGGTCTGCAGTGTACACCCACAGACTCAGGAGGCACCAGTCACCCCTACTGGGATCCCCTTAGTGTGGTGGTCTTCACATGTCCTGGACCTGCCTGAGCAATGGTACAGGCCCCAGATCATCCCCTTACCCCTGAGTGTGATGATACTTCCCAAAGGGTAAGTACTGGCTCAGTACCTGGACCTTCTGTTTGATCCACCTTCTCCCAAGTTCCCTCTGACCTGTAAATAGTCTCATCACCATCAGGCCCACTGGATGTGCTGGTCCCTAATTCCATATCTACTGGTCATCCAGCTTGGAAAAGCGTGCTCCTTCATGCACTCTGCTGCTAGGGCTGGCCTGGCTGCTTTGCTTCAGCAGCCAGCTGCTTCCTGTCTGAGAGCTTCTCAACCTGCCACCTCTGCTACTTGCTGCCACTGCCACTGTGACTCTCTCTGGGGCCATAAGTACTTCTGCAGATGTGCTCCC
>NW_017729029.1:25299786-25303906 GCF_001723915.1 Gavialis gangeticus | reverse complement strand
GTCTGCAGTTTGCTGGGCATGCAGCTTCTGGTCTGCAGTGTACACCCACAGACTCAGGAGGCACCAGTCACCCCTACTGGGATCCCCTTAGTGTGGTGGTCTTCACATGTCCTGGACCTGCCTGAGCAATGGTACAGGCCCCAGATCATCCCCTTACCCCTGAGTGTGATGATACTTCCCAAAGGGTAAGTACTGGCTCAGTACCTGGACCTTCTGTTTGATCCACCTTCTCCCAAGTTCCCTCTGACCTGTAAATAGTCTCATCACCATCAGGCCCACTGGATGTGCTGGTCCCTAATTCCATATCTACTGGTCATCCAGCTTGGAAAAGCGTGCTCCTTCATGCACTCTGCTGCTAGGGCTGGCCTGGCTGCTTTGCTTCAGCAGCCAGCTGCTTCCTGTCTGAGAGCTTCTCAACCTGCCACCTCTGCTACTTGCTGCCACTGCCACTGTGACTCTCTCTGGGGCCATAAGTACTTCTGCAGATGTGCTCCCCACCAATCCAAAGCTTCACGCTGCTCTGGAAGTGCTATGGTGCCACTTGCATGCTGCTTCCAGGGATTCCCTGCACCAAGGTAAGTTCAGGACACTGGCCTTCCCTCTCTTTCTCTATGCCTCTCTCACAATACAATGCAATATATATTTTTCTCCAGTTAAAAATAGTTACAAGTTTACTAATATGCTAGAAGCCTAGAGGTATATTATTCAGTTTAAGAATGAAACAGAAGTAAACATATTTGACTGGAAAATGCACTAATTTGCTATATCATCTCTTATGTATAATAAACCACAAATAACTAGGCAAAAAAGAACATGTTGTTTCATTAGTTCTGCAGTCATTAGAATTTTCAGATTCATAAAGGAAATTAAACCTTCTTGAGCATCTTGACAGTGGATCCAATGCTTCATTGAAAGTTACTTCCATGCCTGAGTGAATATTCACCTGATTTAACTCTTCTTTTTAGAGTTAAAAACAGTCTGCAGAGCTGTGAAATAGGAGCTCCATTATCAGGAACAACTAGCAGACAAGCAGATTGACAAAATAAAAGACAGTTTTATTAGTGGAACATCAAGACCATTAAAAAGGAGAGAGGTTCATTAACACCTGTGGAGAAAAAAGTTTAGAAGGAATCAGGTAGATTACAATGAGCAATGAAATCAATGGACTCCCTCACTGCTCCCTTAATTGAAATGCTGCTGCCATTGCCAGGCTTTAAATTTTGGTAGATACTTTAAACTGTGGGTGGATTGGGAATAAAGGGGGAGGTTGGGTTGAGAGGTGAACTGTACAACTGCACCTTGCCCGGCTCCCACCTCCCAGTCAGCCACTGCTCTGGTTTATGTTTTACCTGATGCATGCATACTACAAATTCAAATACACACTCTATTTAGGTTTTTGGTTCAAGTGCTCTTAACATGATGCTTCTGAAGACCAACTGGATTCAGATCAAAATGACTAAAGAGTCTTCAGGGGGAAATAAGACCTAAATATGAGAGAGGAAGGGAAGGCAAGGCAAGACAAGGGAAGGATCCCAGTTTTTTTGCAGCAGTATTAAAAATAGGGTCTTATCAAATCCCTTGGCCATTAAATCAGTGATACAGTTTTATATAAATCTACTGTGATGAGTCATAGTAATAAATTATTAGCTAAGGAAACTCCAACAGCAACTCATGAAAGTTAAGCTCTGACAGATCTAAGGAACATGCAAAACCCAGCTTTCCTGAAACCCCCAAAGTGTTCTATAACCTCTGGCTAGCACATTCTCCAGCTTCTAACCCTTAGCCCAGAAAAAGTTTTTATGCATTTTTGAGTTAAATGGAAACAAGTAAAAGTCTTCTGGTTGCTTTAATTGACCAACTATAGTGAAAATTTGTCTTGAAGGTGAATATCAAAGAACTGAGATTTCATCTTCTGAAAGTGACCAAATTTTCCATGTACAAAATTTGTACTAACTTAGCTACTTCAGTATGGTGCTACATAAATGTTCTTAACAGAAAATGGTTGGACACCATTTGCAATAAATAAAGTAACTACTTTGTACATGGTACAGGGAGGAAAGTGAACACACTGAAAAATTAATTCCAATAGTAAAACTAGAAAAGAAACTGTGAATAAGGACTTAAATTAAATAATAGAGGGACTCTTTTAAGTGTAATATTGTAACATTGCAGAAATAATATTGAAGTATCATAAGCTTCTAGTCATTGATTCAACTTTACCTTTCATTTGAAATAACTCTTTTTGAAAATGCCTTTTATTTGTTTGTTTTTGAATTTTGTGCAGGACTTCTGATACTCTAGATAGACTTGCAATTTAAGTTCTTTCTTTAAGAGTCCTTATGCTTTATTTTGTTACTGTTCTTTGCTTTATTTCATTATCTACAACTCTACTAAGGATAATAAATTCTGATTTTATGATAATTTTATGTGCTGTAATGATATGATTTATAACTTAAATATTTATGTGTGTATAATAAAAGATTTGTGTCAGTTTGTGACATAACTTACATGGACTTTTTTGCAACACAAATTACTATGATTTTAATATATATTTTGAAGCATGTATTTATTGATGTGTTGTTATATTGTTTTTTTCCAGTAAGCTTTAAATAATATGATCTCTTGATAAGATTTTCATTGAGGTAATTATGCAATAAGTTAGTTATGAGCCCTTTACCCCATGCCTTGGTGAACAGAACAAGACAGTTGGTATAACTGCAGAGATTGCCTTATAACAACTTCATGGTCTCTTAAGTTATTTCACTGTTAAGCTGTAACCTTACACTGCATTTACATTTGGAAGGTTAGTCCTCTTGAACTCACTCCAGGCATTCTAAAGATTCAGACTGTTAGATTTAATAGGAACATCTTGGTTGGAGTAAGTTTAAATTTATACAAGTAAAAAGCAGTATAATTAAGGATGCAGGTCACATAGAACCTATGCATTTATGCATTCAGACTTCATCCTTTTTTCTTCCTTGGAAGAACAACATGAGGAGTAAAACTAAACTAACCTAAATTAAACTAAAAGATCAAAAGCAATGGAAGTTTTGCAAGAAGTTAAGTTAGTCCATCAGAGCAAAGAAAAAAGTAATGCTACTTCCTAAATTGATAGGGCCTTAAGTGTCTTAAACATGCCTCAAGCATGCCTCAAGCATGGTATTACTAATAAGATCTGCAGAACATCCTCGTTCTCCTCTACCTTACAGTTTACCTCCACTTCCATTTTGTTTATTTATTAGGGGAAGATTTCCATGTCACAGCTTACCTACCTCAGTCTCTCTTCTTGTCTGAAAATGCAATCTGTTAGAAGTTTAGCTCAGATATGGCACATTAATATAACTGCTATGCATACATGTGCACCCCCCCTCCTGCACAATCACATTTTTTTCTTTTGCATCATATTAATGTGTTTAATCTCACCTTTAAAACAGTAGTATTCTCATAGATGCCCTTTGCCTGTAAGTTTGCTATGTTTACTACCACTACCAGCTGTCACTAAAGTCACGTTCTGTTCATAAATGTAACTGCATTTTTTGGTCAGCTGTTCATCTGGGCATAAACACATTCATTCTAATGGCTACATTATTTCTACATGTTTATTTTAATGTTTTTAAAAAAAACTTTCAGTCCATCTAATTGTCTCTGACATTCATCCATGAAATAGCAAGTTTTTTGTGTGTGTTCAGAATAATGTTTATCTGCATTTTTGTTAAACCCACTTTCCTTTTCTTCTTTTTTATTTTAGTTGCGGCAAATGTTATGACGTGATGGACAGTCTGTCTTGAACAGAAAAGTTTGGTCTAAACCCAATCACAAAGAATGTGTCCATTAAGAATGCACATCTGATTTTGTGGGAGTTTACATGATTGTGTTCCTCTTTGAAACAGTTGGAAGTGAACAAAAATGTAATGATGGTGTTGCCCTGAGGGGTCAGGCCAATGCTCAGGATCTCAATATTGTGCTGTTAGACAGGAGGGCATAGTGTACAATTGCACATATACAAACACACAAATCAATTAGGTGCATACACACACACACTACCAGCTCAGGCACATACACATCCAAACCGGACTAGGCACATGCATACCTATCACCAGTTCAAGCACATACACTATAC
>NW_017729029.1:25288270-25289670 GCF_001723915.1 Gavialis gangeticus | reverse complement strand
ATATATTTGTATATGCTTCTCCACATCCTTTTTGAATTGTGGAGCCCAAAACTGGATGCAGTACTCCAGCTGCGGCCTCACCAAGGCCGAGTACAAGGGGAGAATGACGTCCCGGGATTTGCTTGAGAAGCATCTATGGATGCAAACCTATCACCAATTCAAGCACATACACTATACAACTCAGAAGTTAGACACAGCTCACTAATTCGTATATCATGCACAGAATGCCACACACACACACACACACACACACACTAGCAACTTAGATACACACACGTTCAAAATAACCAGTCTAGGTCCATGCACACTTGTCACCAGTTTAAGGCCATACATGCTACACAAACCAAATTTAGATGGAACCAGTTACCAACATCTACACATCCAATACACATACATGGATTACTAATTCATATACTACACACACACAAGTATATCTATATATGTATATATATGTGTGTATTCACTAATTCACACACATACCACCCACCTACACATACACACAAGTGAATTCCTAAGTTGGGTATTATGATATGCATGTATGTATGTATGTATGTGCTTGGTGTACTTGGGATACCTGGGGAAAGGTTAAGATAAGAAAGTAGAAGTGTAGGAAGTGAAAGTTGCTAGAAATGAAAACCACCAGGACCGGGATTTTTTGAACCAGTAAACTAGAGGGGCCTGGGCTGAAGAACTGAGGATCGGGGGTAACTTCAGGTTAATTGACCTTAATTGATTCAAAGACAATGTCCAACACCTGTAGAACAGGGAAGTGATGCTGGCACAGCAACTGAGACTGGGACAGAGCTAGGGGAGGGGCTGAAAAGGCAGGTGAGGAGAGAGAAAATGGGACTAAGGGAAAGTTTGGGTGTTAGGAGGGGCTCTGGATGTGGATAGCCAGAGGATGGCTCTGGGGCAGCTAGTGAAGTTGCAGGGAGCAGCAGTAGGTGCTGGGAGCTGGAGAAAGGCTCCACCTGCTGGACAAAACAGCAGGAAAACCAAGAGGAGCTGGGAAGCTGCAAGGGGGGGGCGGGGGGGGGGACTACAGGAGGGTCATGGGAAGCCTGAAACCAGAGCGACGGGCAACAGAAAATCACAGGAAAAGCAGCAGGAGAGACTGAAAGGTCGCAGGGGCAGTGGAAAAGGAGAGAAAGCAAAAGAAAGGCACAGGGAAAAGGTAGTAGGAGTGTGAGAAGCAGGGGGACAGCAGAAAATCACAGGAAAAGCAGCAGGAGAGACTGAAAGGCAGCAGGGACAACAGGAAAGCAGAGAAAGGCAGCAGAAACTTACAGGGAAAAGGCAGTAGGAATTGAGAGGAGATCGGGAAACTAGCAGAGAGGGGTGGGGGCTAGAGCTGAGAGAGTGAGAGAGAGAATGAGGCTGGAATTTAAGATAAGGAAGGG
>NW_017729029.1:25286150-25287188 GCF_001723915.1 Gavialis gangeticus | reverse complement strand
AAAATAAAAGAAAAAAGAAAAACTGGGGGTTTTGCTACAGGTGGTAGAAGCTGAATACCATAAAAAACAATGCTTAATAGATATGATAATTTAATTCACACTGTTGTGTAGGAAGACCATGCTCATCTTATCTCTCTGTAAGATAGAAAAATGGCATTATGGACTATATTTTACAGATCATGGTACAATATACTTGTAATTAATCTAACCTTCCACTGGATGTCTTTGTTCATTGACAACAAAAAACTTGTTTAATTAAATGTGAGAGAAAATTAAAAGTAGTGGGGTAACTAGAACAGAGTGACAGGGGCAACCTCCCCAAGAGCCAACAGGGATGGGGAAAAAAAAAAAGCAGACATGGCTATGATCATGGCAGCAGCTGTAATCAAAAGTTGCTTCTGTCCCCGTGTGCACCAGCTGTCCTGGGCACTCTGCTGTGTTGTTGCACGGCTGATTAAAACTGGCTATTTCATTTTACAGAAAGAAGTTCTACAAGATTTACAACACTTGCATTGAAAAGTTCTTTATTTTCTTCTTTCCACTTTCATATCAAGATAGCTTCTGCTTAGTGTGTTGGATTTCTGAGATAACCTTTGCAAATTGCTTGCAAAAAGAAAACCAAACTATTGTACTCTAAAAGCTTTCCTTGGGTATTTCTCAAACATTATTGCACATTTAAAAGAGATGGCACAGAAAACAGCAAGTAGATTTTCCATTACTCCAATGCATTTACTATGTTTTGTTGGACTGTTGTGATAAAGGAGGCAAGCATGAGTCAATTTGGATTTTACATTTCATTTAATTAACAATATTTTGAGGTATAATCATCTTGTGTTACCTGAAGATCCAGTCGGCAGCATAAAGCCTTTAACATGATCTGCCCTGCAATAGACAGGCTTTTCTAGAATGAATATTTCTGTGTATTGAGTAGTTAGAATAGGATGTTGTAGATCTTGTAGCTCACATGTGCACTGGAAAACTGGGCCTTTTTATGTATTATTATTTATGTAGTTCCAATTGTCTGCACCTTAGGTGTGT
>NW_017729029.1:25275734-25281150 GCF_001723915.1 Gavialis gangeticus | reverse complement strand
TTGTAGATCTTGTAGCTCACATGTGCACTGGAAAACTGGGCCTTTTTATGTATTATTATTTATGTAGTTCCAATTGTCTGCACCTTAGGTGTGTCTACATGTGCATTTAAGCATGACTAAATTTAATGTGCATTAAGCACATTTTTGGCAGGTGTCTACACATGAAGACATTTGGGACTAAAGTTAGTCCTAAGTCCCTGGACTTGGCATTAAAGTTAGTCCTAAGTCCCTGCAGCTATGCCATGTGCCCCTGTGGCCACTGTGTGTATCTTCAGCCTCAGTCCACATGGCTGCCAGAACTTTGGAAGCCATGTTGAAGCCAGAGCCAACTGCCAACATCTGGCAGCCATCTGGGAACCAACTGCCAGCACCTGGCAACCATCTGATCCCTGGCCAGCCCTTTCCCTGCCCAGAAGCCACGTACCCAGTGCAGAGACAGCATGTGGCAATTCCTTTCTTGCCCAGCCTGCCTCCCCACACCAGGGCTGCCCCTGCCCTTTCCAGCAATGCCCAGTGACCCACTGCTTCAGCTTTGTCCCTGCAAGCAATGACCAGTGCCCTGCACTCCTGCTGACCATGGTGCTGGCCCTGCTGACACAAGCAGAGCCTACCCGTCCAGGTCCCAGGACAACCATGCAACAGCCAGTGAGAGCTAGAACATTGGCTACAGGAGGTCCTGCCTTAACCCCTGCTCTTCACTCCCCACTCCAGCCCACCTTCCCCACTACCCACATACCCTTTACCCCCTGCCCACCACAGGAACCACTCTCAGGACATGCACATGGGTGAAACAAAAAAACTTTATTACCCTCACAATACCCACCCGCAACTTTCCCCCTCAACAGAACCCCCTCCCCCCCTCAACCAACAGAGCGCCTCCATCACCTTCCCCACCCACCAACAATAAAAAAAACACTTACAAAGGGAAAACTCTATATCAGAGGGAAACTGTTTACAATATTTTGGGAGGTCATAGGGGAGCCTAGTGGGCAGGGCCCCTGGATGTTCCCTGGAGCTAGGCTCAGGCCAGCCCCCTAGTGTCAGGGCAGACCCAGAACTAATGTTAGTGCTGGGTCTTGTCTACATGTTTATTAATGTGCATAAGCTAATCACACCTAAATCTGATTGCTGCATTTGCAGGTATCATATTTAGGCATGATTAGCCACACTCCCATAATGCACATTAACTTAGGCTAATATGCACTAACGTATCTTGTGTCATTAGAACCAGCTGTTCAAAGACAATCCAGTAGAACACCCTTTCCAAGTGTTCTGGCTCATGGAGACACTGGCTTACGGTATCCTGTTTTTATTGACCCATGATACTGAAAGCAGAAATTCCAGAACAAATCACTTTGGGCATTTGTAAACATGCACGTCCTTCAGTGTTGGGCACTTTGAAAACTGCCTGGTGCTGCGGCACATGCAGTTGAACAAGTAGCAAAATGCACATCAGCATTGAGAAAATGGTGGTGGTGCACTTCTGAAATAAAACACATCATAGGTGCTTTATTTCAAAAGTGGGCCGCCATTATTTGATATGTACTGATGCACATTTCACCACTTATACAACTGCACGTGGAGCAGTGCAGTTTGCATTGGTTCACGTACTGTTAATCAAGTCTGCTCTGAATGGTGGCTCTCCAGGGCACCATGGGATGAAAATGAATGTGTATAAATGCCCTTTAATTTTGAGGCAGTGGAACTATCCAGGATCTAGACAAAGCAATGAAACAACTGTATACATTTCCCTGTCTCCATTTTTCCAAAAATCGTGGGGGGGAGGGGGGAGATCAGGATCCTTCCTTCTCTCCAACTTCCTCTCACTCCTGTAGCTATTTTTCTGCCTCTGGTTTTCTCTCAAATGCATGTTAAAAAAAACCCCTTGTTAACCATCCAGTGACCATATCTACTCAAGATACACCAGTACTAAATGACTGCTCAGTATCCAGAATTACTGTGTAGTAGTGTTGGCAGACAGCTTCTAGGTGATGCTTACTGTACAGTAGCTCATTACTACTGTGCAGTATTATCATGTCATGCTTAGTGCCATACAACACTACTGCACAGTAGTAACAAGCCACTGTGAAGTCAGCATCTCATGTAAATGCAGCCACTGACACCCATATAAGTATCCTCATGTTATCCATTACTTAACAGTCTCCCCTCTAGAGATTCAACACAAAAACTCTTTGCCCTGAGCAGCAGCCCTCTCTTTGTCCAAGCATACTCCACTTGCACAGACAACCATCAAATTGTTAGTTTTGTGCTCCATGGAAGATTTTTTTTTTCATTTGGAAAGAGCCTTAAGATTACTGATGGAAATACATTGTATAAGTACTATGTGTTGAAATTATTAATAATAAAAAGTTGGCTTGTGACTTCTGTAGCGAAAGAGTTTAGAAGCATGGGAGGTATATCAATGTCCTATCTGATCCCTCTTTTCAAAACCTATGCAGGTTTCATATATAGAAACTTTTCTTTACAAAGTTATATATTAACTCATAACAGTAGTCTGGTGGCTGTAGTACTCATTCAGGTTCAAAACTATGCCAGATAGGGAACCAAGTTCAGAGTGTGAGGCTCCATAGTGTGCCAAGTAACAGCCCTAAATACCAGAGTATTCCCAAGAGGTGGAGGAAAAGGTCTCTCTATCTTTCTCTGACAAGATTTCTCCTCCCTGATGAATACTTGGTTGAACCTGACCCATCCCTACAACAAGCCTGTTTCTTAGGAATCTCTAAGAAAAGGCCAATGTAAATAGTTCCAACATAAGTATAGTAATAAACCTAAAAATAGTTTAAAACTCCACCTAAAGCACCAAGGAAATAAACAACCTTCCAAAGACCTTGTTGCACATTATAGTTTAAGCTTCATAAATGCTGATTGGTGTTAGTGCTAGCTTGAGTTTAAAGCAGTCACACCTTAAGACTACAAACCACCTCTGACTGCCCCTTGACCTGCACATCTGTTACTTGCCACTAGAGGACTGGCAAGTAGGGACATGACTAGGAGCTACAGCTGTGAGGTATCGTTAGAGGGCACACTAATCCCTGAACCATCCTTCCTTGTGGCATTTCTCTAAAACAGTTTCACATATCTCACTTCACCAACTTGGGAGTGATTACAATTGTCGCTTATTACACACTATAGCATTCATGCAGCCTCAGAGATAGTTAGTTATTCTGACAAAATAATGGTCACGTCTTGAAATCAAGAGTGGTGTTAAACAGAGATGAGTCCTAGTTCCAATGCTCTTTGGGATTGTCTTTGCTGTCCTACTCAAATATGCATTCAGTGGCTCTTCAGAAGAAGTATACCTTCAGACCAGATCCAATGGGTAACTCTTTAACCTCACTCATCCTAAAACAAAAATGAAAACCTGAGAAAAGTTCTTTGCTGACTGTACAGCAATTGATAGTCATTTAGAACCAGGACTGCAAAGTCTCATGGATCACTTTTCCCATGCTTGTGACAATTTCGTTTGAACCATTAGCCTAAAGAAAACAGTAGTCATGGATCAATCAGTTGACCGCTCCCCTGAAGTTAGAATAAATTATGAAAGCCGGGAACTGGTTGAAAAAATCACTTACTTGGGCTCCACCATCTCATAAAATCTTGGCATGGAAGCTGAAATTAATGCTCACACTGAATAGGCAAGCAACATCATGGGTAAACTTCAAAAGAGTGTTTGGAAATACAGAGTGCTCACTTTATTGACAAAGATGTCCATCTACAGCACTTATGTACTTACCTCTCTATTGTATGGCAGTGAAACATGGACTTGTTATGCCAAAGAAGAAAGTAAACTGAGCAGTTCCCATCTATGATATCTCCATCATATCTGTTGCCCTGAGGGGTCAGGCCAATGCTCAGGATCTCAATATTGCACTGTTAGACAGGAAGGAGTGGTGCACAACTGCACATGCACACATAAAAATCAATTACGCACACACTCACTAGGTACATCCACCCCTATTAGGCATACACACTCACACTACCAGCTCAGGCACATACACTATACACCCCAAAAGTTAGACACAATCAGTTACCAGTTACCAACACCTGCATATTCAATACACGTATGTGGATTACTAATTCATATACCACACACACACACACACACACGCTGATATCCATATATGTATATATATATGTGTGTATTCACTAATTTACACACATACCACCCACCTACACATACACACAGGTGAGTTCCTAAGTTGGGTATTGTGATATGTATGCACACGTGCTTGGTGTACTTGGGATACCTGGTGAAAGGTTAAGGTAAAAAAGTAGAAGTGTAGGGGGTTAAAGTTACCAGGACCAGGATTAGAACTGGTAGAATACAGGGGCCTGGGCTGAAGAACTGAGGCTCAGGGGTAACTTTAGGTTACCCCTGCCAATGATGAATGGTCAACTCCTGATCTTCATTATGAAAAAAACTCAATGATTTACCTGGACATTGAACATTTTATTCCAGAAGGCTCAACTCATCACTGTGAAAAGAGCCATCTCAAAAGCCCAGCTACAACTAAAGTCCCATTACACATTTGAGAATCTAAACTTCAGTGATACACCTACATACTGATAGTTAGCTGTAGAAACCTAAATTACACATGCCCATGTTAAGCCAAGTCTTAGTATTAAGCCTTCTTGTTTCAAGCATTTTTTGTAGAACCATTATTTAAACTTTGTGCTTTAGCCAGGTGTTCATTTTGTCATCGACTCTGATTCAATTATATCTTTCAATTAAGAAACAAAACTTCAACTACACTGTTACCATTATTTTTTATTATAGGAATTTCACCAAAAAAATGAATTCAATGGAATAAGAAACCACATAGGAAAGCATGGATGTGAATTCTAATTTCTGTGTTTTAATCATAAACATTAATCAGAAAGGGAATTAACAAGATATACTGCAGCAGAAAAATGATTTCTTATCTATGCAGTTTGCCATAGTGACATCTGGGACTGTCAAAACTCACAGTTGAGACCTTAAAAAAAAATGAAACTTTGAAAAATATGCACATCCTAAAATTCAGATAAATTATAACAAATCTGAGTAACAATCCACGGTGGGAAGGGCTTCAATCTGTGGAACACCTTTGAGATGAACACCAAAAGTTAGAACTTCAGCTGATGTCAAATCTGTAGCACCATTGATTTCAATGGAGTGAAGCCAAATTTATACCAAGACTCTAGTTCCAAGTATCAGACATGTGACTTGCCATAAACTTTGGTCTATGTTTTGAAATTAAAATGTATACATTAGAAACAAACTTTCATACAGCATCATTATTAACAAGATAACACATTTATCCAGGATTTATCCAGGAAGCAGTTCATTTTGCTAAGAGTTTAAATCTGTTCCATGATAGTGTTACACACACACACACACACACACACACACACA
>NW_017729029.1:25255449-25275675 GCF_001723915.1 Gavialis gangeticus | reverse complement strand
AGAGAGAGAGAGAGAGAGAGAGAGAGAGAGAGAGAGAGAGCAACAAAAACTATAATATTTCATCTTTATTCAATTTCTAACATGGTGTGATCATACATTTGTTGTGCATTCAAAATTCTCTCCGAGACTTAACTATTTTTAGCTGGTTTGGAAAATGCAAGACTTCATGCTTCTATAGCTATCATGCTACTTAACAATTTGTTTCCATTAAAATTACTGGGTCCTTAAAAAAAACAACTTAGTGGTTGTTTTTGTTTGTTTGGGGGGAGGGGGGTTGGGGAGAGGAGTTAATTGTGACCTCCATGTTTTATTCTCTTGATTGTATTGCCACTTTACAAAATAAGTCACATTTTGTAAAAGACATGAAATTCTGTATTTTCTTATAATTCCAAAAATAATTACAACTGTGTCCAGGCATTCATATTTCTTCAAAATGTTTCTAGAAGAAAAAATAAAGCAACCCCCCCCCCAAAAAAAACCAATTCCAGTTAACAGGGTTAATCTATGATGCTAAGTAAAATGTTTCAAAACAATTTACAACATTCAGGCAGAGAGCACAATAAAGATGAGAAGAAAACAATTTAAATGGAGCTAAAACAGTTAAAGTCAAACATTGCACAAATTATTACAGTTCCAGATGGTTTAGTGTTGACGGCTATAATTAGCTATTAAGAAATATTTTATATTTCATTAACAAATAAGAATCTTTTCCTTTTCTGCACTGGGTATTCCCAGTAGCTTTGCTCCACTAGTAGCACTCCTCCATTAAATAGACCTACAAAATTGTTCATTCAGCTATCATCTTTACTTTCTTTCTTTCACATCCCTTTAAACATAGTATATTAACTCCATAACTTCCAATCATTTACTGACTTATCAAACACGTTGTCAAGCTTCATAAGGCTCAGCTGGAGTAGGATATTTCCTTACTACTGATTCATCCTTTATTAGGGATATTTTTTTTTCTTTTTGTTCACTTGAATTTGTAAGCACAAACCTTTATATTGTGCAGCAAAAAATATTTTTCTAATGCATAATTTTATACATCAGTAGTAATTCATGGTTTACACAGTTCAATATGCAATGGAGAAGAATGGAGAGCTCTGATAACAGCATTTAGCATAATAATTTGTAGTCATCAAAATAACAGTATTTAAAACATTAATAATATGCAGAAGGAAACTGCCTTAAGAAATCTTTTTGTTCCATCAAATTCATTTCATAGTAAAGAAACTGATGACATGCATATAAAAGCACTTTTTTTTAATGGAAAAATAAATAGATACCTGTTATTTCTGCCTCCTTGATCCCACAAGGTTTGCCAAATTCTACATTTTCATTCAAATGAACTATCCATCTATTGTCTTCTGGTCTCATTTGCTCTTTTATATACACATAAGACAAGAATTAGATGTAAATATTATCACAACTCACTGAGTGTCACACCTTACAGATGGTTCCCCCAAGTCATGCTGGCAACACTGGCAGCATACAAAACTTGAAGTGTAACTCCATGCCTGAGATGTGGATAAATATATGTCTATCTACCACAGTACCTTTCCTAAGCATAGTATTCATGCTTTATTCTACTTATCCATACACATGCATTGCATTTATTAGAAAATAGAACAAGTCATTCATGCCAGAATCTTCATGGCTTTTCACATTAAATACAGTTCATTAATACACAGTGCTTCCTAAGCTGAATGAGCATTCATGAGGCAGACTTGGTGTAAGACAGTACAGCACCTCTGAAAATGAATGGGGTTTGCATCCAGTTACAAGAAGTCTGTCATGGAATCCAGGGTTACTGGTAGAGATGTTATCTAAGTTTGCTAGTAGGGGCAAAGAGAACCCAGTTGGGTCATTTTGTAACTTGATGCTGATTGTTTTTTCTGCCCATCTGATTCTACTTCCTGCCTATGTGCGTATATACAACATCTACTTGCTTTTTCAGCTGATATTTAAGTCTGAAATCAGAGCTATCTTTTTGTAAAGCATTATGCATATTTTTGGTGCTGTATAAGAGGTAAATACTACTTGAACATATGTATTATTAGGCTAGATCAGGACCATTAACAGCTTTTATTACATTTTTCTGCAGTTCTCTGCCTCAGCATTGTGCAAATTTAACTAAGAGCCAGCCAAATCTTGTAACTTTAAAAGATATTAGTCACATAATTATCTATCAGAACATTCCAGATATCAGACAAAGAAAAACTTAAAATTGCTCAAATAGAGGAATACATATTTCTAAATCTGGCAGCATTTTATACTAGAGAAACCAGTGTATTAATCATATGTCAGCAGGTGAAATACAGGTAAATATTCAGTTTATAAGGGGTATGATAAAAGTTCAATAGCTGTAATAGCCAACCACAGATGTGCAACCATGTTTTGATTAGTTTTCAGGCTTAAAATAATTAAACAGTTTCTTATCGATACCAAAAATATTTCTACTTCTTTCTCTATGTATTTCTACTTCTTCCATGTACCTACATGGAAAAGTTAAAGCACCTTTTTCCTTATGGTTTTGTTTGAAGAATCAGGCATAACCTCCTAAAGTAAAACCCTTGGATGCATCCCCATAAGAGGGAACATGTATTTCCCTGAGGACAACAGCAGGAGCATGGTGTGTGCCACTGCTACTTGTCCCCAGGGAACACCTGCACCACACGTGCTCTGGTGCATGGCAGGTTGCCCCAGTTGGGTTAAGGGGAGCTGGGGCCAGCAACTGTGCTGGCCCTAGCAGCCTTACCTAGGGTCCTGGGGGCCTCTGGGAGATGTAGCTATGGTGATCCTGCTGTATGGAGCCTGGTCAGCAGCCAGACTGTGGCTCCAGCTGGCCAGGCACCAGTTTTGGGCAGTGTGCATGGCTACCATGTGCACTGCCCTATTTTTTTAGTCATGGGGTTTTCTGAACCCAGGGATTCCCCCCTCCCTCCCTTCGATCTCCCACAACACAGCCCACAGTTCCACAGACCCTAGGCATGTGGTATTGTAGCTAATGCTTAGAGGTGTCTATGTGTGTATGTGTCTCCAATTTCACTAGGACAGGAAGACAGAACAGTGTCCACTTAGAGCTTTTTGGAGCTAATCAGCAGGTCAGCTGGTAATGTCCCTCCATTCCTTCCTTGGAAAAAGCTGTTTAAGAAGAGCTTAAACTAATGAGAGAGGCTTTTGTTTTGTTGATGGGCTGCTAAATGCTGTGTTACCAGCCCCTTGCTGGCTCCCTCATCTGTCAGGGTTGCAGACAGTATGAAGAAGCAGGGAGAGAGAGATTAAAAAGCTCAGTATCACTAACAGATACATGCACTGCACACACCCCACTTTGCCACAGAGTGCTAACCCGGGGCTGGGGTCTGGCAACACCCCTGCCCCTTGAGCAGTGAGTGAGGAAAAGCCTGGGGTGGTGCAGGCAGGGTGGGGATTTAACCCCCCCCCCATCAGACCATCTTTCCAGGGGCTGACCACCCCGCCTCTCAGCTCAGTACCGTGGAAGGAAAGGGAGAGCTGCTCTAGCACCCCCCGGCTTCCAGCCTGAGCCACTACAAGCATGTGTCTGCATTTCCTCAGTCCAGAGGGTATGTCTGCGCAGTTGCAAACTGGTTCAACCTAGGCAGGTCAGACTAACCTGAAAATATTGAATCAATTCAGGCTCAGGCTTTTTTGAATGTTTGTTCCTACCCTAGGCCTTTTAGATAATGCTGTAAGTGGTAAGACATGCATCACACTACTATTTCCAGTGTGGGGGAGGGTGGGAAAATATATAGCTACAGACTTATAGTATGTAGAGATTTGGGGCCTAATACCACAATATTTATATTACTGATTCCACTAATTTTTATGATAGAGGTGGTGTGATCTGGAGAAAAAGATACTGGAATGGAAGCCCAGAGACCTGAACTATTTTTCAAGTTCTTTCAGAGACAAATATGTGCCTCAAAGTTTCCTGATCAGTAAAGTAGGAACAAGAATACCAACTTTGTCAGCATTCTAAATCAAGGAAGAAAAGTTTATATAAAACCATACATTTTTATTATTGTTTTTTCTCTCATATATGGCATTGCTGTTTCTCTGATATGTGGCATTGTGACCACTATTGTTGTCACTCACTTCTCTAAGGGGTACAATAAAATGAATTCCAACCACTACCTTATCTCTTTCTTTAGCCCTAGACTTAATTTTCTCCAAAGATGGCACAAGACAACCTGAAGTCTAAGTGCCTTGACTGCAATGAGCAAAGGCAAAATTTCACTTCCTCAAGGGCTGTGGACCCAGAGGTGCAGCTACTGAAGCAGTAGTCATAGCTAAAATGGCTCTGGTGAAGTCAGTGGAATTACAGTGATTTATGCTTGCCTTAAATATTAAAGCAGAAAACCAAGAAATGGAATAATATGCACAACTGCTGGATCTTCTTTAGGAAATATGTAAATACAATGATACACACTTGTTACAAAGGCTGACTGCATTTGACAAGGAAGGAAATACAACTGTTATTTTAATGTTTAACTTAGAGCTATAAAGAAATAGTAAGAAAATGGATTAAATTAGACAATGTCAGATAAAAGATAATTGAAAGAGAACATTTATATTAAATCTGTTTTAGCTTTGAATGTGGATGATAAATACTACATAAAATGCCAGTTATAAAAATGTGGCAGATATAACATAGTTCTTCACTCACAAGACAGAAGCTAGTTTGTTTTGTTGAAAGTACGCCAGTAGTGGTGGTGGGTTTTACTGTTATCTGATTTCATACCAACAATAATCCATTTTAAAAACTGTAGTAAGGAGGTAATATATTATCATGTCAGCTGCATTAAATGACTGCCTATTCTGTGTTATGCTCTTGACTTTACACAACAATGTTAAGTTGTTTTTAACAAAGTTTTTGAAATGAAAATAACATGGTGTCAAAATATTTTTTCCAGCCAATCAGCACTATTGAAAAGAATCACAGAGCTTTGAGTTTCCATGACAACTAGTCTCAAATGCTGAAAGAAGTATGCAAGTTCACTAATAAAGAAAGGTATTTATGAGAAGAAATAATTATTTATATAATACACTACACCATAAAAACTTAGATGCATCTTGTACAGTAGCTTCAAGAAAAAAAAGTCGTGGTAATTCCACTCTCTCGATGTTTTGTTTTTTTTTCCCCTTTAGGATGCTGGCAGTAGTGATGGTGTGGATTGTGTCCTTTTAATGGAGCCTATACTACATTATATTGCTTCCCATCTTCAGAAAAATATAAAAATAAGCATAGGACTTCAACACAACTATATTCACAATGTTCTTTCATTCAGATCATTTCTCAGTTTGTTACTGTTTCCCACTTACGTATATGTCATAGAATCAGTTAGTTCTGGACTAACAGCTCTAAAGACAGAACATTCCCATCCACTGCAAACACTTTCACTAGTAGGTTTTCTAGAGATGGCTAGATAGGTTAAGCTCAAGAATTAAGACAGACTTCAATTTTGCTTGCTTCTTCTAAACCTGGCTTCTCTGTAAGGCTGTTAATAATGCTCTGTGTTGGCTTTGTAGAAAGCTCCCCAGTGAATCCACTGAGGCCTTGTGTGGACTTCAGCGTCCTTCTGAACAATACATTTTATAGGATCAAGGACTCAGTATCAGATCCAAAGTTAATTTAAGTTAGTCCAAAGACTCCAGTTACATTTTAATAGGTTTTAGTTAGGCCCTTACATTTAAAAAGTTATGCAATCTCTTCAGTAACCAAGCCAATACAGTTAAAACACACACAAAAATAAAAAAAAAAACCCACAAAAAAACAGAAAGAAAGATAAAGGCATTGCTTAGACATTATTCTTTGTTACTCATTTTTAGTAGAACTATAGATAATGGATATTATATTAAAAATAATCTAGCTTGGTGCTATCCTTTTCCAACTGTAGTTGCATGCATGTTCAGGGACTCTGGGATCTACAAAAAGAGAAAGAGGTTATAACCTATTTGCAGTCATGTGGGAAACAAAAGATTTAGAATAATCATTTCCTTTTAAACTATTGCAGAGAGTTCTTAACCTGGCAACCAAATTTTTTTCCCAGAGCAAATAGCTGCGCCTTAAAAAAGCAAATTAGATAGTGCCCTTTCTACTTTAAAATATCCAGTATCCTAAAGTGTTAAAACCTCAATTAAAATTCCAAATTCACTGAAGTAAAAAATAGATTTCATCCTAAAGTAAACACCACTAAAGTTGATTTTAGCATAATTTTTGTATACATGTCTCCCCAATAAAGCATTCACTTTATATCACAATGGGACATGACAGGGTAGATACAGAAATATGCTTGCGTTGTAATGCATAACCAAGGTGCTAATATTTAGTGTCTCCCTTCAAATGGTAAGATGAAGTAAAAAGGACATATGAAGCACTTTCTGTTGAATATGAATTAATTCAGGACACAACTGTACAGTAGTACACTGTTGGCTAAATCTTGAAAGTGGAATTCTTTTTTATAAATGTCCCCATTATCTTTTTAATTACAGAAGTCTGACAATGAGTGAGTACAATCACCATTCATTTTGCATTTTAAGCAATTTGCAATATATAAGTAAATGTAAAATGAAGCAAAGGAGCCTTCACATGATTATGGGATAAATTAAGATGTGAATGGTCAGTCAAATCACACAAGTTATCTTCCCTTTGTTGCAATAGTTTAGCATTTATCTTTTGATCTATTAATTTCCAGTTTGTCCTTTCATCCTTTTTTAAAACCATCTTTTCATCTTTTTTGTGGTGATTCACTTTCATATTATAGCTTCAAAGTGTTTTTTTTTTAACCTCAGACTCCGTTAAAATTAAACAAATATTAATGTCCAGGGTAAGACTGCATACCTGTGCAGGGCACATGTTCATTTTATACCTCTGCACCAGCTATTTGTACAGTGGGAATGAGAGGGAAATCAGCTCTGCAGGTAGTAGTAGTAGTCTTGTGTATCCACCAAGAGTTTCACTGTGTAGGAAGGGGCAAGGAATAGGAACACATCTGGCTTTCCCTCTCCAGTGAACTAGCCAGTGTAACTACACCAGGGAACATGCTAAGCCAGGCAAAGCACTTGTAAATGTCCCCAGACCATAAGCAGGGTGTACTAGGAGACAACTTATGAGTCTGAGTCTTAATATACTTCCCAGGCTTTAAATGAGGCAACATAATAATGTGCTGCTCCTTAGTAATAGCTTGCATAAATGCCAAAATTGATCTTTTATAGATTACATTTATATACACCTTGAAATACAAAGATATCAAATTATATTTGAATTAACATAAAATACTATTTTAATGAATAAAGCATTATACTGCAATAATTACCTTGAAACTTCTCTTACTTTCCCTCCTCTGTACCAATACTCCACTGTATCATAGCTAAGAGCTACAATGAAAGCTAAAACTGAGCTATATTCAAGTCAATTGTCTTTCCTAAGACAGTCTACTGCAGGGATTCAAATGTGGAAGTTCCAACTTGTAAAAATGGTGAATTCTGGCAGGAGTTTGTAAGAATCCAGGCCCTTGGTAAACAGGGAATTTTGAAACAAGTCCGCCCTTGTGATGCCTATTTTAAGCCTTTCCTATGATAATCTCTAATTCTTCTGAAACTATACCCACTAATAAATTAAATGAGACATACAACCACATGCAGCCCATTCAAGGCCATATATCTGGATCTATAGAATCTGATAGGTTAGTTTGAGAGTAAAGCTGTTTGGCTTCTTCATTGCTAATAAGGTACTATTTTCAACGGCAGGCAAAGAAACAGTTACGCATCACTTAGGATCCTGTTGTCTATTACTTTCTCATAGCATATAAGTTCACCCTTTGAAATGCCTATAGCTAAGTTGCCAAAGTATATAATATTACCATAATGTCCTAGTGCATCAGGAAGTGGAATCAGTCAACTATGAAATGAATTTGTACTTCCACCAGTCTAATAACAATGGACTGCAGAGGGCTTTCCTCTCAAAACATTTGTTATATTTACGGTTATGGGGAGCCAGGTTTTTTATGTCATTGATAAATGAAATCACAGCTAATCAGAAATTGTCTGACAGATGGCCAGAATTTTAACTTCACTGCAAGATGCATGTCAAATCAAGAGGACAAAAGAGATGAGAGATGTCATACACTTGGTTCTATTAAGATCTTGCCTGTCATTTGTGCAACCTCCAAAAAACCCCCCCAAAAAATAAAACAGGAAAGGGAAAAAATTGGGTTTAATTTTTGATTGATACAAAATGAGGGAATATGGAAGATATGCATTTCTATGGGTATTTTTCCCATTTTAATTTTGATGTTTCTTGAACTGCGGTAAGAAATCATTCTAAAATATACAAGTAAGAATCCTTTTGTAGTTTAGCTTGTATAATTTGTGGAAGGCCATGAAGGCCAGACAAGGAGAGGAGAGGGAGAACTGGGCACATGTGCACCTCTACACATGTGTGCCCCCTAAACTTACCAGCACCAGCAGTGGTGGAGGAGGCAGCAGAGGCAGCGGAGGGGGCAGCAGCAGCTGATCCCGCTAAGGTTAGTGGGGTGTAGGAGCAGGCGCAACTGAGGTGGATCCGGAAGGGAAGCCCCCCAGATCCCTTTTGACTGAACCACCAGGGAGCTCTGCTCCTGAGCCATGTGCTAACAAAATGCGCAAACAGGCACTCTCTGTGAGAGTGCGCCAGTGTTTGAGCCAGTGTATGCACAGGTGGGCAAGCAGAAGAGGCCTGGAGGAAATTCTCAGAAAGGGAGAGGAAAAGGTACCACACTAAAAAAAAAAAAAAAATGATGTGGACATGGAGTTCTGCAAGGGGCTTGCCCAGGGGGTACCGCCTACCTGGGGTTCTCTGAGGCCTCCACCCAGATGGAGCCCATGTGGGAGCTGGTATCACTGTGCCCCCTGGCCTGCAGGGGATGCCCAATGGGGCTGGGGGGACAGGAAATAGGGGCCCCCACACCTGTCCTGCATGTGCCCATCTTAAAGCCTCGGAGGGGCAGGTGAGGGAGCTCCAGAAGGAGGTTAGCAGGCTGAGGGGGATCAGGGAAGCAGAGGATGAAATTGATAGGTATTTTCTTTCCCTACAGGGCCATGCACCAAAGGGAGAAGAGCCCCAGGAGGTGCCCTCCACAGAGGAATGGCAAAAGGTTCCCTCCTGAGCCAAGGCTGTTCACGGTGGTGCAGTACCAGCTCTCTGAGTCCAGATGAGGAAGAGCTATGAGGCCCTGGTGACATTGGAGGAGGAGGAAGGTGAGGAGGAAACCTCTGGAGAGAAGGTCATCTCACGCACAGAATGGGCTGAAGGAGGCAAACTGACCCAGAAGAAGAGATGCCAGGTACTCGTCATAGGTGACTCAATCATGAGAGGAACAGAGGGTCCCATCTGCCGTCAGGATCCCAAGACACGTGGGGTCTACTGTTTGCCCAGAGCATGGATTCAGGATGTGACAGAGATGATCCTGGCCCTCATCCAGCCCACTGGTTAGTACCCCATACTCCAAATACATGTGGGTACTAATGATGTACCCAGGAGCAGTCCAGCTCACCTAATGGACTACCAAGCTCTGGGGGGCAAGCTGAAGGAGATAGAGGCACAGGTGGTCTTATCATCGGCCCTTCCAGTGAGCAGATGGAGAGGACGCCATGAGACCTGCATCTGGGACGTCAACTTGTGGCTTCAGGAATGGTGTCTCGAGGTGGGGTTCAGCTTTCTGGACCATGACCCATACTTCAGGACAAGAGACATGCTTGGGTGGGATGGGCTTCACCTCTCCCCCAAAGGTAGGTGTGCATTCTCTTTCAGGTTGGCTGATCTCTGGTGGGCTTTAAACTAGGCTCATTGGGGAAAGGGGAGGATGAAGATAGAGCCACAGAACACCAAACCAAGAGAAAGCCACAAGAACAGCCCAGCCAAGACAGGCAACAAACACAAGAAGTACCCAGGTAAGAGACAGGGGCCTGGACAGTCTTGGGATTGGGGGGGTGGTTCACACACCCTCTAAAATGCCTTCTTAAATGCCTCTACTCTAGTGCTTATAGTATGGGGAACAAACAGGAGGAACTTGCTCTCCTGTTAGCTAACACAAACCCAGAGAAAGTGGGGTTCACTGAAACTTGGTGGGATCCAGCACATGAATGGGCAGTAAACATCAAGGGCTATAGGCTGTATAGGCAGGATAGAATGGGGAGGAAAGGTGGGGGCATGGTGCTCTATGTCAGAGAGTAATACACATCCTTAGCAAACAGCACCGGATCTGAGGTTGGGCAGACTGAGGTGCTCTGGGTCAGAATACAAACGGGACAGGAGGAAAGGAACTTAATGGTGGGGGTCTACTACAGACCACCCAATCAGGGGGAAGAGCTGGACCGGGAATTCTCAGGTCAGCTCGTGGAGGCAGTTAGGTCAAGGGACATAGTCATCATGGGGGGACCTAAACTATCCAGACATCTGCTGGGAAGAGCAGTAAGCCAGGTCTGACTGCTCATGGAGGTTCCTAGCTGATTTACAGCCTCTCCACCTAACCCAGGAGGTGCACAGTCCCAGCAGGGGACATGCATTATTGGATCTGATCCTGGTCCTTGCCACAGGTGATGACCTGGTGAGAGGACTGTGGGTTCTCAACCACCTAGGGGATAGCAATCACTGCCTGCTGGAATTCACCATCCAGCACAGGGTGTCAAATGCCTGCAGCAAGGCAGCAGCCCTGGACTTCAGGAGGGTGGATTTAAATGAGGTAAGGAGAATAGTCAGGGAGACACTGAGGTCCCAGAGGGGAGGTGATTTGGGAGTCCAAGAAGAGTGGTTGTTCATGAACAACATGAACCTCCAAGCCCAAAGGATGACAATCCCCATGTGGATCAAAGGGGGCGGGAGTGCTCAAAAGCACCCAGGGCTCACCAAAAGCATCCACGAATGTCTCAAAGCCAAAAAGGAGCCGTACACCCAATGGAAGTGTTGCCCTGTGGGGTCAGGCCAACTCTCAGGATCTCAATATTGCACTGTTAGACAGGAGGGTGTAACACAACTGCACATATACAAACACACAAATCAATCAGGTGCACACACACGCACACTACCAGCTCACAGGCACATGCACATCCAAATCAGCCTAGACACTTTCATACCTATTACCAATTCAAGCACATAGACTATATACTCCAGAAATTAAACACAGATCACTAATTCATATATCATGCACACAATGCCATATCTATATATATTTATACACACACACACACACACACACACCACTCGCACTAGCAACTCAGATGCACACACTTTCAAAATAACTAGTCTAGGTTCATGCACATCTATCACCAGTTTAAGCCCATACACACTACACACACCAAATTTAGACAGAATCAGTTACCAGTTACCAACACTTGTACATTCAAAGCACATATGTGGATTACTAATTCATATACCACACACACACACAATGATATCCATATATGTGTGTATATATATATGTGTACACTAATTTACACACATACCACCCACCTACACATACACACAGGTGAGTTCCTGAGTTGGGTGTTGTGATGTGTATGTAAGTATGTGCTTGGTGTACTTGGGATACCTGCGGGAAAGGTTAAGGTAAGAAAGTAGAAGTGTAGGGGGTTAAAGTTACCAGGACTGGGATTAGAACCAGTAGATTACAGGGGCCTGGGCTGAAGAACTGAGGCTTGGGGATAACTTCAGGTTAATTGATCTTAAATGATTAAAAGACAATGACCATAGCCTGCAGAACAGGGAAGCATGGTGGCACAGTCTGGGACTGGAGTCAGAGCTATGCAGTTTTGGGTGTCTGTAATGGTGAGAGTTGCTGGTTCTGCAGCGTCTTTTGTCTTTCAAATGCTGGTCTTGTCTCTGTTCCTGGGTGAGATGCATGGTTTCTGGATGAATCAATGTGAGGCAATGGCCCAGTTGTTACAGGCCATTCAGAAGAGGCCTGCTACCATTGTATTTCAATCATGCCCAATCACACTCATTCATTTGGGGAACCAATTTACATGGGAGGGATATGTGACTCATACAGTTGCAACACACAGGGGATGCCCTGGCAGAGGGCACAAGATGGAGACTTGACATGGAAACTTGACATGACTTTTGTTCACTTACAAACACAGGCCTAAACCATACAATATCCATGTGAAACAATAAAAATCAATACAAAAATGATAATAATACAATATAAAACAGTGGATATCCAAAACCAAAAACTTGCTACCAAAATAAAAATGTTTAAATCTTATCCTGCATCTTAGCTTACTTATACTTATCTGTAAGGAATAGAGAGGGAGTGAAAAAGTCAGAAACAGTTGGGGAAGGGGAGTGAATGCAATAAAATAAAATTTAAAAAAAAGAAAAACTGGGGGTTTTGCTACAGAAGGTAGGGGCCATCACCAAGGAGGATTATGTCTCCATTGCTTGAGATTGTAGGGTGGCTGTAAGGCAGGCTAAGGCAGAGATGGAACTGGGACTAGCGATCCAGATGAAGGATAACAGGAAGTCCTTTTTTAAATACGTAGTGGGTAAAAAGAAGGTAACGGGTAATGTGGGGCCTCTGCAAGACACACTTGGAAATCTGGTGGTCGCACCAGTTGATAAAGCTAACCTCTTCAACAGATTCTTTGCTTCCATTTTTCTGAGGAGGGACAGGGAAATCCCCCCCACTGGGATCTCAGCCATACCCAGGGGAGGCGCAGCCCAGCCCAGGGTCAGTGAGGACCTAGTCAGGGAATTTCTAGTGGGACTAGATATGTTCAAATCAGCAGGTCCTGATGATCTCCAGTCTAGAGTGCTGAGAGAATTGGCAGAGGTGAATGCAGAACCCCTGGCAGAGCTTTATGAGCACTCATGGTGCTCTGGCAAGGTGCCAGAAGACTGGAAAAGGGCCAATGTGGTCCCCATTTTCAAAAAAGGGAGGAAAGAGGACCCAGGAAACTGTAGGCCTGTTGGTCTTACCTCAGTCCTAGGAAAGCTCTTTGAGAAAATTATCCAGGAGCACATCTGCGAGAGAGCAGCAGGGGAGATTATGCTTAGGGGCAATCAACATGGGTTCATTAGAGGCAGGTCCTGTCAGACCAACCTGGTTGCCTTCTATGACCAGATCACACAATCCTTGGACACAGGTGTCACAGTGGATGTAGTCTTTCTGGACTTTAAGAAGGCCTTCGACATTGTCTCTCACCCCATCCTCATTGATAAATTAGGCGACTATGGAGTCAACACCTACATAATCAAATGTATCGCTAACTGGTTGGAGGACCGCACCTAGAGAGTGGTGGTGGATGGGTCATTTTGAACCTGGAGGGATGTGGGCAATGGGATTCCCCAGGGCTCGGTCCTTGGGCCTGCACTGTTCAACATTTTCATCAACGACTTTGACAAGGGGGTGAAAAACACCTTGTTCAAATTCATGGATGACACTAAAATGTGGGGAGAAGTGGGCATGCCAGAAGACAGGGACAGGCTACAACTAGAACTGGACAGGTTACAGAGGTGAGCGGATGACAATAGGATAGGTTTCAATACGGTCAAGTACTGCACCTGGGGAGGAATAACCAGAAAATACCTACAGGGTGGGAAACTCCCATCTTGTCAGCACAGAGGCAGAGAATGATTTCGAATTCACTATTGATTCCATGATGAACATGGGCTGCCAATGAGGGGAAGCAGTCAGAAAGGCTAACCGCACCTTGTCATGCATCCATAGATGCAACACGAACAAGTCCAAGGAGGTGATTCTCCCCTCTATGCAACATTGGTCAGGTCGCAGTTGGAGTACTGCATCCAGTTCTGGGCACTGCACTTCAGGACAGCATCAAGAGGGTCCACAGGGGGGCAAGTCACATGATCAGGGGGCAGCAGGGTAGGCCCTATGAGGAGAGGCTATGGGACCTGAACCTGTTCAGCCTCCAGAAGAGAAGACTCAGAGGGGATCTGGTGTCCATCTACAAACTGGCCAAGGGGGACCAGCAGGCAATGGGAGAGTTCCTGATCCCCCGAGCACTACTGGGAGTAAGAAGGAATAATGGCCATAATTTTACTGAGAGTAGATTCAAGCTAGACATCAGGAGTTACTACTTCACAGTCAGGGTGGCCAGGAGCTGGAACCAACTTCCAAGGGAAGTGGTGCACGCTCCTACCCTGAGGGTCTTTGAAACGAGGCTAGACGTTCACCTAGCTGGGATCGTTTGACGTCCGCATTCTTTCCTGCCCATGGCAGGGGGTCAGACTTGATGATCTGATTAGGTCCCTTATGACCCTACCAACTATGAAACTATGAAACTATAAGGCCTGGTTCAGACTGTAGAACAAAAACTTACATGAGTAGTCCTATTAACTTCAATGCAAATTATTAATGGTGAGATTCCTAAATTGTCAAGTGCTAGTTTGTTCAGTTGGAAAGCTCTGAATAAGAGATAATTCTACAGCAAAGAGTGCAATTCAGCTAGGTGCAATATGATCAATTCGAAGTATGAAACAAAGTGTTTCTACACATTGATTTCTTCACATCTTGCAACAATCTTTCTAACCTTCATGATAGATTGACTCTTCAAATTACAGCACACATTTATCTGAATGAAGTATCCATACCATGAAATCAATACACAGTTGTGTTCTTGCATTAAATACCTCCTTTTAAAAAGCACTATTAAAGCAATATAGAGGCAAATAGGTATGAGGTCTAACTTCTAGCTTGATCAGATGCTAGAAAATGAGGATGTTGAAACACAATAATGAAGACTTCCAAGAAGGTGGAATTGTTTTGTAAGGATGAGATCAAGATTATCCTGTCATAACAGTTCCTGACAGTTATTTTCAGCAATCCAAATTTGGTGAGAGCGTGTTGGGCAGGAGAGGGGAGGAGAAAGAAGCCAAAATTATGCTTCAGCTGTGCTATTTAAGCATAGTTTTGTACTAGGGGCAGTCTAAAGCTACAGTATATTGTCTTTGTAGAAATGTTATACCAGCAAAAGCCTTATTATAAATGTTTACTAGGAAAAAGTTTGTCCATTCAGGGAGAACATGTGAGATTTACCAGTAAGAGTTCTTTTGCAATGTAAGCTGACATTCCCACATATGATTTTCCTAATAAAGTTATATTGCAAACCTTTTCAGTTATAGACTTAGCTTCAGAGCTATGTCTCTTTTCCCTTCTTGTACACACCTGCCTATAAGAGAGAGTCAGAAGGGGCCAATCCTTTAGTGTAAGGACTGTACTTGTGCCATATTATTCTTTCTGAATGATACATGAGAATGGAGAATGTTCTTTTACATCACCACTTCCTTAGGAGCCTGATAAGGGATAGTCTTTCCCTAAGAACTGCTGAGAAAACATAAAGGACCACACTTGCAAATTATGTATTTTCACATAATAATCTATATTTGAAATTAAGAAGGATTTAAGAGTAGAACCAATGCAAATATTCTAAACTTATTTTTTAAATCACAACAGGCCTATCAAAAGCAAGGAATAATGCACAAAGAATATTAAACATTTTCACCATTTCAAAAGTCTTTTTTGGGGGGGAAATTCAAAAATGTAGTGTCATTCAATCAATATTTTAATCAAAAAGCTATGCATTACTTTTTCCTTTTGCGACAAAAAACCCCACAAAACTTCCAAACTATTGCAGTAATGCCTTCAATCTACTTTAAAAATTATGAAAAAAGTTTCATTTAAAAATATCTATATCTATTTTGAATCCTGCAAAACAGAAACAACTACACTAAATTTTTTCCAGAATTTTTGTTTAAAATATTATGCTGATTACTAATAAATGTTACTCTGTAACACAGAAAGAGGTCTTTGAGATGATAAATGGCCAAGTTAGCTTTTTGGGACCCATGTCAATAATGGTTTGAATCAGACAACTACATTCCACCTGAAATACATCACCCAAAAGATTATAACTTGTATAACTGATTTAACAAGAAAGTATTAAGGTTTATATGCATACACTAGAAAGGAAAAAGTAAAATTGAGTCATAGTGCTGTCTTTATATATTAACAAATAATTTCAATTAGATACACTCCAATATACTCCAAATTAGTTTATGGCCAGGCTATAAATATGGCACTAAACAAACAAAAATGTAGTGTACATACATATACCAGCATTACCCTATCCTTAAGTCTTAATGTTACAAAAATCTCTAGAACCCAAATGGAGTCTTTTACATCATTGTAAATTCTTAAAACTCCACTCCACAGATATTGCTCATGTAAAAGGCTTTTTTCCTCTTTCTTCTAGATAACCTGTGAATTTTATTTGAATAAATTATTTAGAACAACTATTGAACGGCACAGAATAACCTGGGTACATCTCAAAGGGCTCAGGTAAGAGATTTTGGAGATTTTTCCAGAGTGGGATTGGTTATGCTTAGGGAATGGATTTTTACAGTAAAATTTGCAAGAAGTAGGGGAGTCAAGAAAAGAGGCCTAAAGGAAAAAGTCAAGTAGTAGGGGAATCAAGGAAAGAAGCTTTCAGCTGCCAGGAGCACCTGACAATTCAATTTGGGAGGAGTGGCTGAGCAGCCCAACCAAGAACAACATGTGCCCCTGGCAGCTGCGGGGTGGCGGGGCATGGCGGTGGTGGGAGTGCAGTGGCAGCGGCAGTGGGAGCTTGGTGGCAGTAATAAGGGGAGTTCCTGCAGATACCACTGGTGCTGTCAGCAGCAGGAGGGGTAGCAAGCGCCAATCAGGGGTTGGCAGTCACCTGCAGACACTGCCGGCAGTGTCAGCAGTGGCCCACGGGGATTGCAGACTACCTGCAGATACTGCTGGTGGTGTTGGCAGTGGAGTGGCAAGCAGCTACTGCCCACAGGCACCATTGACAGTGTAGGCAGCATCTTTTTGTAGGGAGTGCACTGCCATGCTCAGTGGGTGCACGTGCACCCCCTATGCATTGCCTCTGAGCCTAACTCTGATTGGGGTCACAGCCAACTCAATGTGCCCTGCTGATTGCCCACCAGGCTGAGGGACATGAGTTAGGGAACTCGGCTCAGACAGGATCAGGCTCTCAGCTTCCCCAGATGGCAAAAGTGCAGGAGGAACTGAGGGGGTTGTAACCGCACCACCTCATTCCTTTGGATTTGGCTCCTGGGTGGAGGTGAAAAGGGCTGGAGATAATATGGCATTTGTAGATAAGACTTTAAAGTTGGTTCAAAGTGGGTTAAATGCCTTCTGCACCACTTCAGTGGTAGTGCTGTTTGCACATTTGGTGGTGTAGTGCATGTTAATTCCAGCCACTGTAGCACATTTTGTGGCTTAATGTGTTTTAAATGACTTCGGGACACAGCAAATGACTTTGGGGTGCTGCAAAGTAAAACACCTCCAAGGAGTTTTAGTTTCCTACTCTACAGATGCAGAAGGAAACACCAAGCTCTGTGCAGCCCAGGGGCTGTGCAGTCAGACCTTGCAGGCAGCCCAACAACAGCCCGGGAAGGCAGGCTCCACAGAAGGAAAAAAAAAAAAAGTGGCAAGCCTGATCTTTTTTTTTTTCTTTCACCAGAGCCTGCCTGCCTGCCTGCCTGAGCTATGAGGGAGCCCAGTGCTTCCCTCTGCAGCTGCACTGCCTGCCAAGACTCCCTGAGCAAGTTGCCTGTGGGTGGGGGCCACCTGAGGGGGGCCACCGTTGCTGCTTAGGGAAGCACCACCACCCCCCAGCTCAGGGACCGCTCTGTCCACCAGCAGCTCATTCTTCCCTCTCACCATTGGAGAGGCAAGTAAGGTCAGACTCCAACACAGGTGTACACAACACAGGGGTTTACTTTACCCTAAATTGAAATGGTGTCTTATAAAAACCACTCCTTCAATTTAGGGTGAATTAAACACCCATGTTGCATACAAATGTCCCTAGAGATGGACTTCAGGGGCAGATTGGCTGTCTTTGGGGAATCTGGACACAGCACCAGGAGATGTTGCAACACAACACAGCACAAGATCAGTCTTGTACTTCAAATCACAAATGTCCACAGGAATACATGAGGATCAGCAAAGGGGTTCAGGCTCAGAACAGAGAGTACTGAAGACTGCTTTTAAAGCCAGGTCACACACATGAAGTTTAGCATGTACATAAGATTCTCAAGATTTAAGTTTAAAGTTGAAGGCTAAAAAGTTTGCAAACTGTTCCTCTTACATATAAATTAATACATTATTGAAAACAGAAACATTTTTGGAAGGGTGTATGGTAATGTTCACTCAAGAACTGAAATAGCTTATTTGGTTAAAATTTAAAAGATTTCACCTGATCTTTGCCAAGAGGTGGAGAGAAGATTAAAACAAATAAAGATCATTGGGTATTTTCCCCCTAGGATTCCCAAAATGTTTGCTAAAGAATAAAAGGAGAAACAACTGATGCAACTGTGAACTGGGGGGAAAGTTCATGGAGTTTTAACAAAATCACTGTCTTGAGTGATGTTAATTATTGTAATTACCTTTTCTATTTCTTTCATTGAGAGCTTTGATAAAAGAATTCCAACAATTGTTTAACTGCCTATTTTTGAGACAATATTTAGAAGTTGACAGAACATATTCTTTACTTCTGGGAATGCATCCAGATTAGAGCTATTATATTCATTCCCACTAGAAATTGTAGGTGTCCAGATTAGCTTTTGAATTTTGTTACTTGACCCTAGACAGTAAATAATAGTTTCAAAATTGAGTTGAATACTTGACACAAAAATTCCAAAAAGAGGGAGGACTGTCTGGGTCAAAACTAAGTAATTAACAAGTAACAGAGCTGCTTAAGAATTCATAAGGTTCCCTGTGCAAAAAAAAACACCCCACCTTTTCTGTGGATATGTTCCTTGCTTTTCTCCCTTTTCCCCATAAAAAATAATATCTGAAAAATTCTTCATTTCAAAAAATTAAATCAGGAAAAAGAAAAAATAAGAAAACCCCATGAGATAGTGACTGTAAGTTATCACTATATATGCACCTCTCTGAATTAGAATAAGATGCCCCTATGTATCTCACTGAACTATTCAGATCTCTTGAATCTGTTAATCGGGCTTTAATGTTAGAAGAAAAAGGTTTCTCAGGAAACCTCCAATGCTTAATGGTATTTGGAATGTCACTGAAATATTTGGTGCCCCAAATATTTGCATGCAGTGCCAAGGAGAATGGCTGAGTTGAGGATACAGGTATAGTCTTTCTTCTTCTTTCTTTTAATCTTCAACTTTATGCAGATTCATTTCCAAAATGGTTCAGTTATAGTTCAGTTTAAAATTTCCTTAAGCATTAGTCACTTAAAAAATATCCCACAGGTACAAAAAGACTTTCACACAAAGCTGCTGGAGTCACCTGACATGGTTTTTCAAAGATTTTTGCAAGCTGTAAGGGGAGAAGAGTGAGGCAAAAAGAAAGACCTGAGAGACTGACATGGAGAATACTCACCCCAGGCACAGTGGGAGGCCTGGGCCAGAGTAGGGAACACACTGCCACATTTCCCCAATGTGTGCTCCCTGCAGATAGGCTAGTGGAAGTTCCAAAAGGCTATTTCCAGCCCCAGAGAGGGGCAGCCAGAGAGGAACTGCATCCAGAAGATACCAGAGGCCACTTTTGTTGGCATCATCCCACAGTCAGCAACCAGTGAGGACAGAGGATCCACTGGTCAGAGTGCTCAGAGGGCCACTGACAGGCCTTGGGATATGCCAAGGCAGGGAATCTCCCAAGGATGGCCAGATGAAGATTAAAGCGGCTGAGTCAATGAGAACTGGTCTGTGAGTTCAGGGACACTGCCCCACTGCTTCCTTTTTTCCCCTCCTCTCTTGTTTTTGGGGAATTTTTTTGGATCATGCTCCCCTCCCATAATGCCAGGGAAAGTGGCTGGAAGGAGAGCTCACCTCCTGGAATGAGCTTGACACCCCTGATCCTGAGGACCCAGGGCAGGGTAGGAACCCAGAGGAAGGGTTTTTCTTTGTTTTGTTTGTTTTTTAAGTGTTGATTTATTTTTGAAGGGACTGACCCAAATTGATCACCTATTTAATTATTTGACTGGATCCTTAAGGGACTTAGATAAGCTGATTAATCCAGGAACTAGGGATGCATTAAGTTCATTTTTTTTATCCACTTGAGTATCTGATTGGGTCCTCAAAGGGCTGACCTGAACTGATTAGCCCAGGAGCCTGGGAAGAATTGATTTGGAATCATATGCACTTTAAGCAGTTTCATAGATTCATAGATTCATAGATTAAGGGTCAGA
>NW_017729029.1:25230736-25255438 GCF_001723915.1 Gavialis gangeticus | reverse complement strand
TGCTGCGCTCTCTACCCCACTTACCTTAGGGGGAATCAGTTGTTGTATCTCAGTTGTTGGACCAGTAAACCAAGGAATGACTGACTTAAAAATGACCTCAGGGAGCCTGAATGAATGGGTTTAAACTCCCAGTCATTTGACAAGCCAGTGCCTAGGTGCCAATGACATTGGGTTGACACAAGATCCAGACCCTGACAGATATCATCCAGGATATGGTAAGGGTGGTGTGTAAGGAGAGGTGGAGCCCCACAAAGAAACCCCTCTGAGAGGACCTGCCAGGTAGGGCTGTGCAAGGCTTCAGATCCCACTTCAGATCTGGACCCACTTCGGATGATCAGGCGTCTGACGCGGCACTTCCAGGTAAAAGCAGGATGCAAGCAATGGTGTCCAGAGCAGGCCGGGGACATCCAAAGTTCTTTGGACCCACTTCAGATGTTCCAGAGCTGCTTTGGCCATTTTGAGGGAATTAGAAGAGGGAGAAGGAGTGAGGTGAGGGATGGAGAGTGGGAGTGGGGGAGAGAGGGGGAATGGGAGGTGGAGACTGATGTCTGTAGGTAGCCAGGGAGAAGGAATTCTCCCTGGCTACCTTTCCAATGGCAGCATCTGTGGGGTGGTACTAAAAAAAGTATAAAAGCCCCTGTTTCCAGCCCTTCTGTGCCTTTTGCAGCTCATTCCCTGTGAGCAGATGTGTGAGAGAGGAACGCTGCAACTTAGACCTGCCTGTTGCTTTTTTGTGTTATAAAGGAGTGCTTAGGATTTAGCTTAGCTTATCTATTCAAGTCAATTATTAGTAGTATTACAGTTCAATTTATTTCTTTGAATTATTTTTTGGGGAACTTGTTTTGGAAACTTTGCAAAAAGACAGTTGTGTTTTCCCAGCCAGTGTTATCTATCACTGTGAAGGGAGGCACAGATAGCTTGCTTGCATGCACACACACATGCACATACACAGAGAACCAAAATATAGAAAAAAAATCACAGCAGAAGAAGACAGACAGATGTTTACAGAAGAGCAAGACACAGATAATATCTAGAGACACAGGAACACATGTAAATAATTTCATTCACAGCACAACACCAGCTACACAATATCATGAGAGCCAGAAAAGACACAGGAATAGACATGCAAATAATTTCATTTACAGCACAACACCGGGTACACAATATCGTGAGAGCCAGAAAGAAGATACAGGAATAGACATGCAAATGATTTCATTCACAGCACAACACCAGATAGCACAAGAAAGATCAATATGAAGTGTGCTGGAAAGGCAGGTGCCAGGTCTTCTGGGAGGGCAGGGAGAGGGGGTAAGGAGAGAGCTAGAGCTGCAAGCTCCCCCATCCCAAACACAGATGCATTCTATTCCCAAGCAGCCATGACATCAGTGCTGGCAGTAGAAGCCAGGCAGTGGGAGCAGTGTCTACACCTAATGTCCCTGCACCTGCACCACCTCTGCTCAGCCCAGAAGTAGACACCAGCAGTGGAATCACTGCCTCTTCCACCCCAATTTCAGCTCTCAGCGTGAGCCTCCCACTGCCAGAGGAGGAGCTGGAGCTGGAACCAGGGATGCTGAGCGCACTGGCTCAGGCAATTCTGGGGCCTGAGGGGAAATCAGAGTTAGTGCTCCACACCCCTCAGTGGAGGCACTCTGCCATGTTGTGCAGAGGTCCCACTGCCAGAAAGGGCGCACCTTAACACACACACAGTGTCACCCATCTACATCACGAGTTTCGCCTGTCAGCAGCTTGGGGTGCAGGGCCCCAAACAACAGAATCCCACAGCGAGACACACACAGCTGGCAGGCAAGCTTCTCAGCCTGGCAGGCCCCAGCACTCAGGCCTGCTCTAGGACACACACAGCTGGCAGGCAAGCTTCTCAGCCTGGCAGGCCCCAGCACTCAGGCCTGCTCTAGGACACACACAGCTGGCAGGCATTGTGGCCTCGGTAAGAGCCACCAGCCCTGCAGTTTTCAGCCCCCTGTGTTATATCACATAGATGTGACAGAAGCTTTGCTTTCAAGCATTTGGGGTGAAGTTTCCCCCCAGCACCTACACTGATCTTCTTAAAACTTTGCAGGATTTGTGGCCTTAGTAAAAGCTACCAACCCTGCAGCTTCAGAGATGCTTCAGCTGGATTGAAGCGCAAACCCAGTCAGGAGCTCTGAATAGGATCACAGCCATCCAAAGTGGTCGGATCTGAAGCCGGATCAGATTGCTGCCGACTTGCACAGCCCTACTGCCAGGATCACCGCCAGTCTACAAATCTGGCTTCTGAGAGTTAAAAAATCAAGGTGTGGCAGGAGAGAAAAGAACAGCATGGATTGGTGGTGGCAGTGCTGTCCACTGCCCCGATGGAATATGCTGGTAAGACATTGGATAGGCATGGGCAGCGGCCACACTGCACCTACTCCCAACACAAACTTAAATGAAAAAATTCCAATCCATTTCCACCCTACTGAAACAAAAGGCTGTTATGGTATTTTATAGCAGAACTGCATATACATATTTACACAGAAAGGTTAGATGGTATTTAATACTTCTTATTTGTAAGAATCTGTACAAACATTAAGCAATTATTGCTCATAAAACTTTAGTGGGATATGAAGGAGTAGATGCAGAGATTTGTAGGATAATTTTTCACTGGTGGTGGAAATCACAATTACATTGCAATTCAATTATGAACACTCCTATAGTTTTCAAACCAGTTGAAAAAAAATACCATGCTTTAGATGCCTGAACACGTCAAAACTGGTAAGCCTCCAGATTTTTCATTCTTATGTTGTTCATAGACCAAAGAACTCAGCAGCAGGCCAAGTGAGGTCTGGGCAGGTGACCCTTGTGTAAACGAAAGAGTGACACTAAGATTAAGGAAACATAATATATCATATGCTTACTCTGCTTAGGTCAAAAAGGACAATTCATCACCTTGCTCGTATTTTCCTTGTTCAGAAGAGCTATTCAAATTACATGGCAGAAAAAGAATACTAGATACTGCAGTGAACTTTTACCCTAAATTAATACATTTTGATGAAGCATGCAAGACGAAGTCATAAAATATTTCTGATTACTGAACACAATGAAAAAGCTTTAAAAAATCCAGCCTGTCAAGAGAATTATTTTCCTACTGAACTACTAAAATATTTGTTTTATTTACTCTTGAAAGTGGTGGGGTATAGAATTGGTAGTTTAAGCTGAATTAATCAGTCATATTTAAAATTGTTCCTACATGTTGGCATCAGTTAATTTAGTTTGTTGGTACTCATTGCTGAACCACTGAAGCAAATTAAATGGGGGGAGCAAATTTATTTTCTCTGTCTTTAAAGAAGAGTTTGTTCTACTCTCGTACTGCCCCTATATTCACCCTGTCACAATTCCCCTTGGGACTAAGGTTTTTCTGTTTCAGTTTTTTAATGTAGGTCCAAACAATTCTGTGTTCCTGGGTCTGGCTGTGTAGTCTGGCTTCTCTGTGTGTTCTGGCACACAGGGCTAAATTCCCAAGATACAGCTTTATTGCCAGAAATAAAGCTATACTGGTTCAAAGCAGCAAAGCCGGACAAAAATTCTTAAGCAATCACACACTGAGCATGAGTCACAGTAATGGCTCACTCCCCCAAAACAGCACAAAAGGATTGTAAAACAAGATTAAGCACTTCTCCCTCAACATAATAGTACACTGTATTGCAAGCTCTATGACAACTCCACAATAGCTTCAATGGCACAAGGAAGACTGGGGCATGCTAGGTAGAGGCCCAATAGAAGAGGGTCTGAAAAGAATATATCTGGGACAGCTCTGGAGCAGAGGAGAGGTGCAAGCTAGAGCACCAGACCTGCACTGGTGGCTGAATCAGACACAAACAGTGTCTGACAATAAGATCATAAAAGATTCCTCCTATACTACTCACTGTATTAAATCACTGTAGTTTAAGAAGATACTGGACAAGCACCTGGATGTGGTCATATGACCCTAGTGCTCTTTTCTGCCCAGGGCAGGGGGTCAGACTCAATTTATTAAGGTCCTTTTCAATCCTAACAACTATGAAATTATGTGACTTGTCCAATCCTAAATCACAGAAGCTAGCAGCAGGTTTAGAAGCTGACCAGCAAGATAGACTAGTCCAGCCTGATCTGTGGACAGTGTTAATCTACCACAGTTGTGGAGACTTTGAGAACTATCCCCACATTGCCAGCATTTTAAAAAAGAATGATGTTGTTCAATCTCAGCTGGACAAATATTTATAAAGTCACACTTCTGCTTTCTTCTTCAGGATTTTAGTTAAAATATCTAGATAATTTAGAGAGGAAAAAGTTTCAGTTTACAGTGAATTTTCATGGCCAAGTTATAAAACCCTGAAATTAGGAGTTTATAATGGAAACGCTGACACAACTTTAACTAAAGCAGCATGAAGAGCTTCACTATAATAAATCAGTCACTTGTCTTGTAAGTCTGTCACATGTTCTATAAATCAGAAACTTGGAATGAAAATCTTATATTTAAAAGCACTTGTTCATAAATCACCCATATACATCAACACCAGGAAAAATATTTTGACAATAAATCACATTTTGCAAAGATAGTCTCCCATGTTACTTCAATGAGTTACTTAAAATTATTTAAGTCCTATTTCAGAGGCTCAATAAGTGAATCTTCTAAATGTGACTTCCGTAATGTATCCCATTTCAGCTTGGAACAATGAATATGCCAGAATTTAAAAAGTAAAAGGCAGTTCTGAATGTTCAGGGTAACTTTCTGATAGCCCAGTTTCCTGTTTGTGGTGGAACACAGTTGGGGTGCTGACCCCGTGACACAGACTGCATCAGGCTGGAGAAGAACCAGCAGGGAAGGTAGCTGGGAGATACCTTGAGAATCATTTGTTTAGGAGGGAAGTTGTGTAGCAGAGCACCAGTAGAGTGCTTGCCACTCTGAGGCAGTAACAAACTTTGTGTGATCTTGGTGATGGAACAGCAGGAAAAACCCTCTCAAGGAACCATTTTAAGGGGGTAAGTGGGTGTCAGGGCACTCAGGGTGCTTCGCCACTTTAAGAACTGGGCCAGGCAGCAGATAGGTGCAGCTCGGGCCTGATGAGCGACCATCTTAAGCCTCGGGCCAGCAGGGTTGGAGGCAGCAGTTGCTGTCTGGCACTGAGGGAACCAACATCTTCCAGAGGAGCTGCTGCTCCAAGAACAACTAAGAGTTAAGGGCAGAAGCTTATGGGGATAGCTAGGAGGCTCCTGGTGCTGGACATGAAATGAAACTGCACCATGCCGGGAGAGGGTGGCCTGATGAGGCTCCTAGTGGCATGAGGACCCCCAGGAAATGCCAAGCCAGTTACCTCCCTGGTAAAAGGCAAGGAATGGCACATTAACCCCAGCCCCCACCTTTATCATCAGAGGCAGTAGAGGACCATGCCCCAGTCTGGCAGGCCATGCCCCAGTCTGGCACCTGATCCCATGTGGGGTGTAAGACTCCAGAGAATGGATAGTGGGGCCAGGCATATTGATGAGTGGCACCTGAGCCTGCAGGGGGTGTTCAACCCCAGGCCCCAGCATAGAGGGCAGAGTATGTGCCTCGGTGGAGGTGGAGAGTGGGGTGCAGAGGGTCACCTAACCAGATTGACAGTTGGGAGGTCCTAGAGAGAGGGGCAAGTACAGAGAGGTAGTAGTGAGGCTCTGCAAACATGGGGCCCTGAGATGAGGCCCCATGAGAAAGGGGCATAAGGTGGACCCCAGTGAGCAGGGAGCTTAAGAGTAGGTCCAGCTAACATGGGGGCTGAGTTAGATCCAGGTAAGACTTTGGATGCCTGAGGCCACAGGTGGGCTGGAGGCCGATTGGGTGTGGCAGCTGAGAAGAGCCACAAGTAAACAATGGGGCAAGTAAGGAGCCCTTGATTGAGAGCAGCTAGGTGAGGGACCTAGCGAGAAACCAAAGGCAAAGTCAGACCAGTGTTTGGCAAACCATCCAGTGCTCACTCAGATGAGGGAAGTAGGAGATGCCCAAGAGGCTGCACACTTGCTGCCCGGGGAGTGCAGGGAAACAAGCCTGAGGACTCTCTGGGTGAAGACAGGGTGAGTGTGGCCCCAAGAAAAAGGAGGGGTAGTACAAGTGTGGCCCTGCAAGGGGCAGTATGAGACAGACCATGTGAGAGGCGGTGGAGTGAGAGAGGCCTCAGTGAGAGGGAGGCGATACGAGGGTGGCCTGTAATAGGGCAGAACATGAAAGGCTTAACGCTGTCCTGAGCTGGGCTCAGCCTCAGGCCAGAGCATAGCACAGCTGTTAGAAACATTAGCAAGACTTGGGATGCAAGAGGAGGTTGGAGCTGCATACATAGGCCTAGGAGAAGGGGGTATTCCATGGGCAACCTCCTACCTAAATAAGACCATAATTAGATAATAACAAGGCATGGCAGGTGAGATAGGTGGGTGGAATGCCCAGAAGCAGTGGAAGACCAGCACTGTAGCTGGCTGGGGGTGTCCCACATTTGTTACACTGTTGTTCTGTGTATCACTCAAGAACTTAGAAATTGTGTTTGAGATCTGAGTGCTCCTGTGCTGGGGGCTGTACACATATATTAAGGTTATTTTTGAGCTTCATTGAATGACATGAAGATATTTACTTTTAGCCTTTATCTAGATAGCTTGGGTAGCTAGCTACCATAGCACAGGCAACACATGCTCCCCAGAACACTCAGTGACTGAAATCGATGCCACCACAGATAAACTGCTCTTGAAACAACTAATTTAAAGCAATCCTGGGTATCTCTGTGAGTCTTGTAATGAAACATCTGATTGCAGCATTGACATATTCTAATGAACAGTCCCTACTCCAGAATTTTACAGGTGTGACAGATGTGGATGTATATGACACAGGTTGAGAAGGAATAGAAGCACAGAGAAGTAAAGTGATAATCCAAGGCCACCAAGCAGGCAAAAGGCTGATTTCCAAGTCTTATCCCTATCCACTAGATCAGTGGTGCTCAACTTATTGACCGCATGGGACAACTGAGTGGCATGGGGACAGTCCATGGGCCAAATTAGAACTCTGCACCCCAGGATTGGTCCCACATATCCAGATTCAGTCTGATGTGCAGGGATCAGGGGCCCAGAACCTTATGCTACCTCTGTCCATCCCTGCATGCTGGGATCAGGCCATACACTGCCGTACTTGTCAGAGCTAGGGCACAGAGCCAAAGCCACACAGTCCTGCATGTTGGATCTGATGCACAGAGCCAATGGCCCATAAAGGTCCCCATAGACATTTGGGAAGCCTAGTCTGCCAGATGACAAGGCACTGGGGTATGAATCTGGCCAAGGGCTTCATTCCTGAACTAGTGCACACCATAGCTTACCAAGATAGTTTGGCAGTTCATTTCAAAGCCTGTGATCTCAAATTATGTGATTAAAAACTTTAGTTAGGTGGTAGGTAAGAAGAGAAAAAACAAGAAACAGACCAACCCTGATCCTTCCACAAATGTATAGGAAGACTCCAACACCACTCTGCAATTGCTACTCATGGACTAGGATAAGCAGTATTCTGGTTTACTTTTTTCTAGTTTGGTAAATGCAGAGTTGCTGATTTTTTAATTTTTTTTTTAATTTTTGAAAATAAATTTGAAATTTTTAACCTTTTAGAGGTATGTGAATGGTGCTCCCTTCTTCCAAACAGAAATGTGTTTTACATTAAACATTTATCAGTAAAAGCTAGTTATCATTTTCTTTAAATTCCTTCAGTGAAATTAGAATCTGAAGCATACAGGCAAAAATTCATTAGAATGGTCTGAATGTTCAGAGAACAATAATAACTAATGGAGAAGGTCACTGGAATTCATTCTTGACTTCCCCTCCCTCTTCTCCTGTCATGGGCGACTGGTGCTTCCTTAGTTGGTGGAGACACATGCCCCCCCTGTGGCCAGTCCTGTCAACCGGGCCCCACAGCAGATCTTGCTGCTCAGGTGAATTCCCCCATGGACGATCACTGTGGACGATCACTGCAGCCACTTCCAGGAGTGGCTCCAGCGATTGGCCAGAGCTTGCAGGGGAGGCACTAGTGCTCCCACCTGCCCCCACTGCCCATCACCTAAGTGGCAAGTGTGGTCAGTCAGGGGGTGTACCAGCACTCTCAGGGGGTTCACACGCACTCCCATGCACCCTCCACATATTGCCACTGTCTCCTGTGATATACAGATGGAGAAAAAACACCTGCCAGGCTCAGTTACCAAATTTGAAATGAGTCATTGTTAGAAAAAATACTGATTCTAAAAGAATTAATTACAGTCATTATTAAAATAACTATCTTCTTTTGTTTTTAAGGTTTTTACATGGGCTCAGGGCAGATGGGCAAAACAGTAAGCTACATTATGAACTCAAGGACATGGCTATAATTCTTTTCCAATCAGTGATCCTACCTGGATTTAAAACAGTATTGCCACTGAACTCAATTAAGCTTGTTCTTAATTTTGGTTTGGTTTGGGAATTGGTTTTGTTTTGGTTATTTGGTGTGTGGGGTTCTGTTAGATTTTTTTGGGGGGAGGCAAGAATTTTTAGTGATATTTTTTCCTGGACTAATTGTATAGTTGGGAGAGCTGTTGGACAAGACTTCAGGCATCAAGTTCCCCTGCTTTTGTGTTTTGCTCAGTTCTTCTTACTCCTAGAGCAATGGCTCTCAAACTTTTTAAACTCAAGGCACCTCTACACCACTTGCCAAAATTTAGCAGCTCTCCATTTCAACAAATAATATAAATGTATTATGAATATCATACAGTCATGATATTAGTAATTAATGTGTTATTCACAGATGCTAGGGTAGAAAGGGACCTCAACAGATCATTGAGTCCAACCCCCTGCCCAGGGCAGGAAAGAGTGCTGGGGTCAAATGGCCTCAACCAGATGCCTATCCAGGCTTCTCTTAAAGAACCCCAAGGTAGAGGAGAGTACCACCTCCCTTGGAAGCTCATTCCAAATTCTGGCCACCCTTACTGTGAAGAAGTTTGTCTTGATGTCCAGCCTAAATCTGCTCTCTGTCAGTTTGTGACCATTGTTCCTTGTTACCCCAAGAGATCCCCTAGTGAACACAGCATCTCCAGTTCTTTTGTGTCCCCCACTAATTTGTAGGCAGCCACAAGATAGTTTCATAGTTTCATAGTTTCTAGGGTCAGAAGGGACCTGAGCAGATCATCTAGTCCGACCCCCTGCCATGGCAGGAAGAGCACTGGGGTCAAATGACCCCAGTAAGGTGGTCATCCAACCTCCTCTTAAAAACCCCCACCGTGGGAGCCTGCACCACCTCACTTGGAAGCTGGTTCCAGACCCTAGCCGCCCTGACCGTGAAGTAGTGCCTCCTGATGTCCAACTTAAAGATCACCTCTCAGATTTCTCTTGCAGAGGCTGAAGCGATACAGTTCCCTTAGTCTCTCCTCCCATACCCTTAACCGTATGAGTAGCCCTCCTCTGGACCCTCTTGAGGTTATCCACATCCTTCTTAAAGTACAGCTCCCAAAACTGGATGCAGTACTCCAACTGCAGTCTGACAAATGTTGCATAGAGGGGAAGTATCACCTCCTTGGATCTGTTTGTCATGCATCTGCTAATGCATGATAAAATGTGGTTAGCTTTGCTGATGATTTCATCACACTGATGACTCATGTTCATGAACATGTTCTGTGCTGTTGAGAGGGTCATTCCCCAGCCAGTAAGTGTGCTGGATATTTTTATGCCCTGGGTGCAGCACTCTGCATTTATCCTTGCTGAACTGCATCCTATTGTATTCTGGCCACTTTTCCAATCTGTCCAGTTCTGCCTGCAATTGTTCCCTACCCTCCAGTGTGTTCACTTCACCCCACAATTTAGTATCATCCGCAAACTTGGACAGAGTACGCTTCACCCCCACATCCAAGTCACTGATGAAGAAATTGAAGAGTACAGGTCCAAGGACTAAGCCCTGTGAGACCCCACCGCCCACATCCTTAATTAACTGGATAACTATAGTTATATTATATTCACTCCACTGCCACTGCAGCCAGGTGAAACAGTGCTGTGCATCTCCTGCAGAGCCACATCAGGAAGTTGCTGTGGCAGGATTATGTGCTTATGCTGCAGCCCTTTCCAGTCCAACTCTGAATGGTGTCAATCAGAAAAAGAAGTGCACAAGCCAGGTGAAAGTGTCCTGCATGCCTGCGTTCATTGGAGCCGAACTGAGAAGTGGCTGCAGCAGAAAGGTACATCTCCATGATTTTTTTGCTACTATCTATTTGGCCTAATAAAAGATATCACCTCTGAACCAAGAGCTTTATGCATCTCCATGAATTGCATTCACCTGCATTTTCAGGAGGCCTGATGGTGTAGCAAAACCCTCAGTTTTTCTTTTTTCTTTTAAAATGCATTCCCTCCCCTTCCCCAACCATTTCTGACACTTTCTCTCTCTCTCTATTCCCTATAGATGTAGGATAAGCTTTAACATTTTATTTTAGGTAGTAAATTTTATTTCTCTCCCCTCTGCAAATAAGTGCCTTGCTATTTTGATATAGATAGTCACAGTTGTATAAGTGCTAATTATTATGTTTCTATTGATTTTTTTTTTTTACTGCTTTTATATTTTGTGATTACTGGTTTAGGCCTATATATGTAAGTGAGCATAAGTCATGTCAAGTTTCCATCTTGTAATGTCAAGCCTCCATCTTATCCCCACGCCCAGTCGTGTAACCTATGACTCATACTACCCCTCCTATGTAACTTGGCTCCTGAATGAATGCGTGGTCCAGCCCCCATCAGGAAGAGCCTGGCACAGCCCCAGCCTCAGACCACAGTGACAGCTTGTCCTGTCCCACACAGATCCTGGGTCACATGCCCCTCATGCCTTCTAGGGGCGCGTGCAGTGGCAGGAGTCGCCACCTGCCCCCAACCCCCTGGACAAGCTGAGGCTCCATCCCACACCCTGCCCCAGGTGTGCAGTCCCACTCCCTACCCCCCCCCCACATGGCCCTTTTCCCTCCCCATGTCCCCACAGACTTACCTGCTGGGGGGAGCATGTGCATGTGTGTGCACTCAGGCCCACTCCCCCCAATTTTTTTCTCTCTCCACCTATGTCTGCGGTTGTTTTGGTCTCTCCTGGATGGGATGGAAGCCAATATGCCAGAATGCAGGCCAGCGAAAATGCAAATTCATGGCAGTGAGGGTCATAGGGGGTGAGAGACAATGGGCGAGAGAGAAGTGTGTGTTGGTGGGGGGGAGATTTCACTTTTGAAAGATCCACCTGGATACTGCATGAAGAATATCTGCAGCACAGAAGAAAAATCCCCACAAGTTGCATACCACTGGTTATGATGTATCATCCTTCCCTAGAAGATATATGGAGAATCCTCAAACAATTGCAACCCATACTAGAAGGAGACCCAATTCTCAAAGAGATCTTCCCAGAACCACCCATTCTAGCTTTTAAAAAAGCACCAAACCTTGCCAGGCTCATCACGAGAAGCAAATTTCCTGTGGCCCAAAACACTGAATGGATTCAGATCATGCCATGAGAACAAATATAAAACATGCCAACGGATCTTCACCACACCCACAATAATTACATCCCACAACAGAAGCATCGCCCTTCCTGGATCTTAGACCTGCACCTACAGAAAAATAATATATCTCACCCTGTGTACTAAGTTCCCTGATGGAAAATATGTAGGAGAAACCAAATAACAACTGTGTATCAGAATTAATGAACGCTGCAAATCTATCAAAGACAGAAATACTAGGGCTGTGCAAAGCTTTGGATCACGATTCAGATTTGTAGATGATTCAGATAACTCAGAAGCTGAATCTATGAATTTCAATTGTATCACTAGAAGCTTTAGATTTTCAGAATCAATTCAAAGCTTTTGAATTGATTCAGAAAATATTCAGGAAAGATTCGGTGATTCAGAGATTCGGCCATAGGGTATAATGGGGAATCAATGAAATATCTAAAACTTACTTTGTTGGTTTTTGGCTGATTCAGATGACAAATACAAGGGTGGTAGCCTCTACTGAGGTCATGAAATTTGCCAAGTTTCAAGATGATAGGTGCCGGTGTTTCTGGGAAACTGCACCTCAAGCTGCTGACAAGCAAAACATGTCGTGTGTGTTAAGGCACAGGGGGATGAAAACTGCAGGCCTTCTAGGGCCTACTGCAGCCACAAAGCCTGCCAGCTGTCAAGGAGATAGATACAGGGTGATTCTGGGGTCTGGGGCCCTGCACCTTTGGCCACAGGCAGGCAAAACTCATGACATGGGTGCTTGTGGGACTGTGTGTGTGTTCAGGTGTGCCTTTCCTGGTGCTGGGGCCTCTGCACAACATGGCAGTGCGCCCCCTGTGAGGCCTCCTCCTCCCCTACAACCTCATCCCAGTCCACCACTGTAAACAATGGCAAATCAAAATAACTTATCTGGCTCAACACGAATAGCACCAGCAGCATCAAAGGTACGTAGACAGAATTGTCACAGAGCCTTTCTTTTTATAAAGGAATTGACAGCAAGAAGTAAAAATGTTGTGTTGGATATATGTTACTTATGGTGTGTGATAGCTTATCTTGTGTTTTTATGTTTATATGTTTATTATAAAAAATGAAATAGTTAGAAAAAAATTAATCTTAGGAAGCTTTCAGGTTGAAAATCCCTTTGTCAGGCTGAGGAAGTATGTGCAGTTGGTGTGTCTCCTGGTCCAGGTGGATATATCAAGGAAGGTGAACCACTGTCTTTTGCAATAACTTCATGCACTTCTGGGGACAGGAGCCCTTCCATAGTGACTTAGAACAGGCTCCATGGGGAAAGGTAGGATTAGCCTTAAAAAATAGTTCATTTCCCACTTCATTTTTGCTACCTTTCTCTGATTCTTTGTAAAGTTATTGATACTAGGACCTGCCAGAGAGACCTGGGTTCTATTTTCCAGTCTGCTAAAGATGGGCTTGTGAAAGAAAACCTGTAAATGGGAGGGCTATTTCTATTTTACTTCTAGGAAAAGGGGCACAAGGCCTTTTTAAATAATAAGCACAGAGAATTTTTAACATCAGATGAAAAAAAGAAAATAGAAAACCAGGTGCATTTTAATGTTCATAGAGGTGTGAGGGGGAGGAACAGGGTAATACAATTGGACTGTTGGTTATGCACAGTGAAGATAGAAACATAAGGAGCCACAGTGACAAAACAGAAAATACATTAAATGGAACAGTATTCATTTTGGATCTGACATAGAATGAGATTTTATATAACATCATTGCTAACTCCACAGTTAAAGTCTGCCAAGGTTATAAGCAATTGAAAATGGATCTATAAAGGGAAGTCGTAACCAGCGTCAACAGAGAAGTTGCTAAAAAAACCCCTCCAATAATTATGAAGTCTTTGTATTTGCCATAATGATGGGGGATTCTCATATGGTCTAGAGTTTCAGATCATTAGCCTATAGGACAAGGAATCTGATATTTTAAAGATTACTCAATTTACCCAAGCATCTGTATAAATATTTGAATAATAAGGGATGATGTGATGAACAATTTTACACATGGATATGTTGATGATGCTAAGCTTACTTCTATGTCTCACTATTGAGATACTATACACATGTGAGTATCCAAATTTTAGTCTTCTCCCTCCACGAGACAGAGATTATGACACTTTTCTACCCTGACCAAAAATTGATGAGTAAAACAATGTAACAACTGTCCTGGTATCTTAATTCATGGTACAGTGTTGATTTTATAAACTTCATTGGTATCTTAACTAATGGTTCAGTCTTGATTCCATAAATAAACAGTGGGCTAGGAATAAGGACTAAAAGAAGATAAGGTTTGTACTGGGCATGTACACAAGTTCAGGTAGCCTATCAGGAAGGTGCTTTACACAAAGCACCATGAGTTAGAGTGTAATTGAAACCAACAGGGGTTTGCTTGTTAGGGTGGAGGGGGAGGGGAGCTTGGAGCCTGCCTGCACTGGCCCAGGACAGCCAGCAAGGGTGCTCCAGCAGCTTCCCCAGCCATACCCCTCCTCACCAGCTAGCAACTGTCAGCAGTGACTAGAGGGGAAAGACAGAGCCCCCTCTGTTGCACGTTCCCCCCCCAACTACCCATGCTACCCATTCTGAGGTCTTGGGAAGAGCTGAGCTGGGCTGGGCATGTATAGTTGGGGGACTTCCTTTTCCCACTTGTCCTCTGTGCAATCAACTTGACAGTAACAGAGCCTGCCACACCTATAAGTGGAGTGGTGGGGGGATGGAACCCCCTGGCCCTATGGTCCCACTGTAGCTCCCCCCTAAAACCCTAGCAGGAGTAGCTGAGCCAAGCCCATGTGGAAGGAAGGCTGTTTCTCTCCGTCTTCCCACTCCAACTCTGGGCACAGCAGCCACAAGGCTGCCATTGTCAAGAACCTTGGGTAAGGGAAGGAACACATGGATTCAACCTGGCTACCTCTTCTGGGGTCTTGTGGGGAGCTAGGCTAGGCCTACAAGGCAGGGGGATTCCACTTCCACCCCCCCCCACCAACTCCAGGTTCAGCAGTCTTTGCTGCTGTCAAGATGCTCATATGTGGGAGGGATGGAATCCACCCCCTTCTGTGTATGCCTAGCCTAGTTCTGCCCAAGACCCCAGCAGAAGTAACTTAGCTGTGGGGGGCAGGTACAGGGTATCCTGTCTAATAGTTCATCAGTCGAGGTTTACATTTTTGTGCAGTTGGCCATTTTAAAAGCACCCTGCAGCTTTGAATGTTTGTTACATTACATCTGTATAGTGCTTTCGGGGACCTCAGTGCATGGAAAATATAACTTCTGTCAGTGCCCATTGACTACATTGTTTAACTGACCTTTTCACATTAGATCTTATTAAACATTGAAGATCTTATTCTGTGTATGATATTTAATCTAACTGTGGTCTGCTTGCTTTCTCTTCCTATATTTCTGATTTGTTAACTAAATCCCCATCCTCAAACTCTAAAATCAATTCATCAGGGGCTGCTGTCTATTCTGCTATGGAAATTAAAAATTATTTGGTGCTAGAACCTTCTACTGTTCTGCCTTATTATTGTAGAACTTGCAGATGGAGATATGAAGAGGCAGAGGAGGAAGAAATACTATAGGAACTTAAGTGATGGTATTTATATATCTCCAGTTCCTCTACATTTTTATGACATGTTAGCAGCTGTGTTTGTATTTCTGAATAATTTCAAAATATTTTGAAAAGGTATTTAAATCTCTGCCAAGCAATACATTTTTAAGAATCCGACAGTCTGGGAAACTATAAAAAATATTCTGATAAAATAACCTTTGATTCCAAAGGGATTTTGTAACTGTGCAAAAGGAAATTGAAAGTATTTGTTAGTTATTTGTAAAGAATTATGTCCGGACTCATGAAGGATTTAATAGTATGTTATAGTGTAGATAAAATATTTCTGCAATACAGGTATTTCCAGAGAATCTCTCAAGGATTCTTGGACAATCTCAATAGTAATTGAAAGGATTATAAAACTATTTCTGAAGTACAATGGAAACCTATTAAATGCATGCATTTGTGAGCAGATAAAGTTCCTTTTTTTAAACAAGCTCATTCCTTTAATAAAGTTTAGATTGCTCCATTGCAAACTGCATTTTAATACTCAGGAGATGATTTGTTTTAAATACAATGTTTACTGCATTTTTTAATTCATATGTGTGAGCAAGAGACAGAGAGATGGAGAAATGAGAGAAACGTTTCAGGGCATGACATAGTCTACTCTCAACAAGGGGTTAATTGATCAGCTCAGTTTATCTCTTCTATTGCAGAGATGATCTGGGGAGCACCCATCCTCTATCAGAGTTTCCACTCTGGAAGCAAAGTGGAAAAGGAATAATGCTTTTCATAGTTTACTGTACTTTCTAGTTATAATTGCTTTGTGAAAAAAGGCATTGCTAGCTGTAATTCTTTCCTGCTAAGTTATTCTAAAACAATGTATTGGAGACTAAATGCAGGTTTCTGTTTTGCTGTATTTTTTTTAATAAAAATGTAGTAATGGGTTTGTAAATGTAATATCTGATCAGAAAACCAATTTTATATGATATAAAAATGAAATGTATTTCATTTAAGGATTATGAGCAGAAAAATTAGCAGAATTATGAGCAAAAATTCTACAGAAAAACCATCAAATCAATTAAAGCATTTTAGTTTGATTTCCATCCTGTCAATCTTTTAAAATTAAGTCAAGTATTTTTAATCAAATTATTCCAAAATGAAAAAAATGAAACTTCATTCTAAAAAAGTTTTAAAAGAGATTTTAATTTTCAATTGGTTTCTCCATTTTTTCCAAAATCCAGTGGTATCAAAACTGATACATTTAAAAATGTCTAACTGAATTGACATTTTCTGATAGAATATTATATTGATGAAAATTTTGCAACCAGATCTAGTACAAACATTCATTATGTTCCTATGAGCATACACCTGCTATTTCAGTTGTATAAAGAGTCTGAGAGAACTGAACTGACATTTAAAATATCACAACTGGTTTGAGCAAAAGAACAAAATCAGTGAGATAATTTTAATGATTTTAATAGATTTTACATGAGAAGGGCAAACTTGTGTTCTAATGTTCTAGTCTGATCCAAATCAAAGGCATATTACCAACCTCTAATTAAATGATAAGATGTAAATGTTGCGTATGAATTTATCATTTCACATATGTAATAATGTAATACAAAATGTCACCAACGCCACAATGTTCACATTACATCTGGTTTTCACTTGTTTTATACTGGTGCATAGTTACTGCACAAGGCTTAGAGCAATGGAGAATCAAGACTCCCTTTCTGCAAGCATGTACCATCTATAGTTTAGTGTGTACACTGGTGGATAGGAAAGCAAAATATCAGCTGTACGTCTCATTCTTGGGAATGGATGAAGCATTTTTGTTGAAACTTTGATGGCCAAAATTGGTCAGGACCTTTGTCTGAAAGAGAGAACCTTGTCACCACAGAGTCAAACACCATGATAGGGTACTGGTCAAATTTGAAGGGAAGAATGCAACTGATTGTGTCATCAGCATTAACAGTAGTGATCCAGTTGTGATGCCAGTGACTCTAAGGTAATCTAAACTGGTCTCTTGTTACCCAACCATGATGCTTAGATTATGAAGGCTGACAAGGTTAAGAATACAAGATGGTCGGTCTACATTAGCCAGAGATTGGATTCAATAGGAAGATGGATTTTTTACTAGGGACAATCTGCAGTAGTGTTTTCTATATCACAATATGACCATATGACATGATTGTATTACACAGCATATAGGTTAAATTGGATTATATGATCCTGTGTTTCAGTGATTTAGCACCATTTTACTGGGATTAAGCAACTACAACAACAACAATAAAAGAGGTGAAACTGCTTTATCAGTTCAAAAGTCTTTGCTGTATTAAATTTTCCCAGATGCATTCTTTCCTAGGAAGCAGCTGGTCAAAATTATTTTTTTCCTGATTCTCTTAAATGTGGGTGTATGGGAATTGTGGGTTGGTTTGTTTGTTTGTTTTGGGGGAGGGGTCTTTCCACACTATCATCTTTTTGTTGTTGCTGTTATGATCCATCTCTTGCATCCATTCCATGCAATTTATTATGGAATTTCTAGGTTCCATTAAAAATAGCATTTTAACTGACTGAAATATAAAGTAGCAGAAGGCATCTCCCTGAATATACACAACCTTTCATTGTTTTTAGGGATAGGTAAATGTTAGGTATATCAAAATACACCTGATTTAATCAAATTAAAGCTTCTTCAACAGACATCTTGGCAGTACTTCCAAGGAAATGTTTCCATTCTAATAGGCAGTGTGTTTATTTTAATATACAGCATAGCAAAATATCATCTTTCTTTTGCTATTTGCCTGAAGGAAAATGATTTCAAATATGAGAGTTTTACACAATATTTACAGTTCAAGTATTGCAGCTTTTATTAAAGGGGGTAAAGAGATTGTCAAGGGATTTTAAAAAAATGAACAACAACTATTGCCAAGTTAGTCCATCCAGTAGTTTATTGCAAAACCAAAGATAAAATTAGGAAGATGGAAGACAATCCAATTGTACAGTGCTGCACAGACAATTACAAAACATTTGAACTGGCTATAAACTATATTTAGTCCAAACCCTTTTTTATTCATAGATAATATACAACAAGATGCTAACGTACATGAATTAATTCTGAGTTTTCTTCATCAAATTTTTAAAATTACAACATAAAAATACTATTTTCTATAGAGAAATGCTGAAAACAAACTAAAAGAAATTCTAGGCCCCAAACTTCTATTTACTTTGCTGAGACAAGGATTTCAACTTCACTGCTTTAAGATAAACCTAAATAAAAAGAATTACGAGGGGGATTTGGGTGTATTGAAGGTCAAGATACAGGTGTTAGGTGACAGAACCTTTTTACTTCAAGAACACTGGAAACAAAGATGTCCCAAATGGGATATAACTCAATCTTTGGGATGTAACTGATTTTTTCAGTGACCTTAGATAAGGAATAAGAACAAAGTCACTGGCTTCATCTCAAATCCTAGTAAACTAGTCTCTTAGAATGATATTCTTGAACAGAAGCTGGATACCCATATACTAAAGCTCGTCTTTCTCTGTCCATAGAAAGAGCCTTTAATACACCTGAACTTTGAATTAATCTTAACCCTATTGAAGGTAGTCAACTATAAAAGTTACTATTTTGACTTAAATGGTCCTTTGGGTAAAGCCATATGCTTCTTAGTTTAAAAAAACCCTGAATTTGCCAATTTGCACATAGGATCACTATACAGGAATTCATCCAAAGTAACAGATTAATGGTTCCATTTGACTTCAATGGCCTTTGGATCAGGTTACAAAAGGACAACTGAAATATGTGACAGAACTAATATTAGGAGGGAATAGCTCAGTATGAAAAGAGAAACTATTTAATCATTTGTAACTTTCAATAGAATTTCTTGTTATGAAGATAAGGTCAAAATAAAGAAAGAATCTGTATAAAAAAAACCCAAAACAACCCAGAGGAGCACACTGTAAAATAGAATTAAATCAATCTTAACCAGACCACGTACAGCACCATAGTTAGAATGTTTCCTTTATTGTTCAGCCTGTGTACAAATGCCGGAACTTACTTCAGTAGGAACAGCAATCCAAAAGACAAAATACAAGGAGGAAGAGAAGACAGAGGGCAATTGAAGGATTCTAAAACAGACTAGACATCCCCCTTTTGTTTTGGAATACACAAGTCTCTAAAATGACTTGACCCTATTTTACCAAGTTGATTTAACTAGAAAATGTTTCCTATGCAATTCCACTCTGAAGTGTCCCCTTGAGGCATTCTAACATGCATATCCAATTTTTAATATAAAAGATTCAAAATAATCCCTAATAAGAAAACTGTAGCTGTCCAAACTAATAGGAAATAATAGCCTACTGCTCTGTATAGGTCACTTTACATAGCTACTACAAGAAGGTTAATTATATTTCTAATATTAAGTTCCAGTACCCTTATTTTCCAGATCATAGAATGTTAGAAAATCAACTACAGATGCAACAACATGTATAGGTGTTACACATACGCATGCACATTCATATATTTTGTAATTTATAATGAAAATAAAGTTTGCAAAGTCAAGAGTTCAATATTTAGAATATGTCAGAAATAAGATTGTGCTACCATCTATTTTTTCCACTGGAATCATGTTTCATTCAGTGCACAAGATAAATATTATTTGGTGAATAAGCAGCTATTAGATATTTTTCAAACTATATCTTTCATACTGACTGGGAAATGATTGGCTCAACTACAGGATTACAGTGGAGGCTATAGCGGACTATTAACTAAATATGAGCTAACATGTCTTGTTGAAAAAAAGCCAACAACACAGTGGGCTGTATCAACAGCAGTGTCACTTGGGATACTGTGTCCAGTTTTCGGCCAACTCTTCAAGAAAGATGTGGACATATGGAGAGTCCAGCAGAGAGTAACACAAATGAGTAGAGGCCTGGGAAGCATTTTTTCTGACCATGAGGGTGTCAAGTACTGGAATGGGCTACCTAGAGAAGATGTGGAATCTCTATCATTGGAAATTTTCAAGAACAGTTTGGACAGATACTTGGCTGGTGTGGTTTAGTTAGGGATGATCCTGCTTTAAGTAGGGGACTGGGCAAGATTACCTCTTGAAGTTTCTGTCAGCCCTACTTTCCTATGATCCTTGTCATTCAATGCACGGTTCCATTTCTAATTGACTGCATGTGATCTGGAATTTAATTTTCTCTCAAACTTTATGACATTCTTAACCTGTGCTTAAGAAGTGTGAAACAGATTATCTTTACAGTAAACTGTGTGGTGAGAGTACTATTATCCCCATTTTACAGTTTAAGGTAAAAAATGCCTATTAGTTTTGAATCCCCAGCTTAACACAACCTAACTCTGGTTATGGGTGTAAAGTGTCAGAGTGGTTAGTATTATATAGCACTTTACTGTTCAACCACAATTCCCATTCATTTCAGTTTCAGAGCAGTTCTTGAATTAAGTAAGTAACTTTTGGCAGTAGGTGTCAGGGTTCCCTTCACCTCCCACTCCCCCTCTTTGCCCCCCCATGTAGAACCTAGAGGAGAGCCATGATACTAATAGCAGAAGAATGCTGAAACTCAGGAATGTGGGCTCAGGATGTATTCTACTATTTACAGATCCTTCAACTTCTTCCACTCTTAACCCTTCATCAGTTCCTAATATCCCCAACTTCTTCCCCTTTTGCATTCAAGCCAAGCTGCTTCATCCAAGATGCTTGAGCACTAGTTACAAGAGCATTGCTTACCCAAAACAAATAATATCCCTCCTCTCTATTCTGGCACCTGATACCACAGAAGTACACGCTTAGTCACTTTATGGCACACTGCAGTCCTGTCACCACTTACGAGCTGTTTAAAGAAAGCATATGCTCAGTACAGATAGACTCTTCAGAGGATGTAGGTATGAAACACTAACCTTTATTAAGTATCTGTGAATTAGTTTTTCAGAGATTTACTACTTACCCAAATGTGGGCAGGTTTTCATGAGGACAGCAAAAGGCACATCTGTACAATCTAATTTCAACACCCTGCTTCAAACTATGAAGTTTCTCAATGAATCATACAATTAAAAAGTTGCAAGGGAGCTCAAGAAGCCACCTAGTCTATCCCACTGTTCTGAAGTAAGAGCAAGTATACCCAGACCTTTCTTGACAAATATCTGTGTAATCCAGGGGTGCTCAAATCCTGGCCTTTGGGCCAGATCCAGCCCTAGAGCCATGTCAAATGTCTGGGGAACCCCATGGGCCATGAACCTGCACACTAAGTTGAGCATGCAGTGCAGGACAAAGCCCAGTCCCAGCATGCAGGTATGATACACCCCTCCCCCCTGCCTTCTGCCCCCCAATCCATGTGTGTGGAACTGGGCAGACACCCACCATGACATCACCCTTGTTTCTCTTCCCTTTGACCTTAACCCAGAGACTTTCAACAGGTCTGTGTCCAGTTTCATACTAGAGCTCTGAGCAAACATACAGTTCTAATACATAAGAAGGAACTCCTCCTCCTCTTCTGCCATGCCTATCTTTCCTTAACACAACAGTGCTTCATTCATGAGAGCTATCTCACCAAGTCTGTTACTCCAATCACATCAGTTCAGTGATTGTGCCAAGACTTCCAGTTTTTCCTGCTTGTTTGCCAGCTTCTGTGCATTCATGTACAAACGCCTGAGGTAACTAGATGATTGCCTTACTTTGTCAGGAAGAATGAAAAGGCCTCCCCTGTTGCCCCCTCCTGCTTGTGCTTCCTCCAAGTCACCCACTCCCCATTAACCTCAGGGTTTTCATCTCAATCCCCTAGGAATCCTAGTTTAAAGTTCTCCTTACTAGGTTAGCAGGACTGTCTGCCAAGATGCTCATCCCTCTCTTTGTCAGGTGGATGCAATCTCTTCCTATCAATCCTTTCTGGAACAACATCCCATGGTTGAATAAGCCAAAGCCCTGCTGGTGATGCCATCTGCACACCCATGCATTGATCTGAAGGATGCATCTGTGCCTGCCCAGGCCCTTCCTCATGACTGTAGGAATTGAGAAGAATACCACCTGAGCCCTTATCCCCTTCACCATTGCAACCAGAGCCCTGCAGTCACTTTGTATATGCTCAGGGTCACCTCTGGCAGTATCACTGGTGCCCACATGGATGAGCAGGTTGGGGTAGTAGTCTGAGGACCATATGAGTCTCGATAATCCATCCATGACATCTTGAATCCAGGCTCTGTGCAAGCAGCAGATTGCCCAAGATAACAGGTAAAGCTGGCAGATGGATGTCTCCACCCCTCAGAGAAGGGAGTCTAAAACCGCCACCACTTGTCACTTACTTTTAGTAGCAGTAGTCTTAGTCCCCCCAGCCTTGTGGATGCCTGGTCTGGCCTCTTGCATCAATGGAACATGCTCCTCCTCCGTTGCTAGGGCTTCATATCTGTTCTCCAGGCAAACTACTGCAAGAGGAGATAAAGACTTCTGCTTGCTGTCAGAGATCACAAGCTTCCAGCTTCCAGCTTCTACCTTACTGGAAGGCCATGCCCTCTTCCTTCTCTAGTGCCACCCCGGTAGTCCTTTCTCTACAGTCCTAGAGGTCTTGTCCAGCATTAAATCAATGAAATCCTCATGGAGGTTGCTTCAGAGCCTTGACACCTCCTCCCGTAGCTCTCTTGCCTGCTCCCTGAGGGACACCACCAGGAGGCACTGCTCACATTGCAGGTACTCCCTCACCTAGTTGTCATTGGAAAGAGCCTGCAAGCTGCAGTCTCCACAGCCCCAAACCAGGACCTGGGTGGAAATCTCAAGAGTGAGTGGTTCTGCTTAGACAGACACCTCACAGTTGCAAGTAGAGGAAGACTGGGCAGTAGTTCTGGCTCTGGCATTGTGACATTCTCCAGCCATTTATTTGAGTCTCTTAACCTGCCACCTCTGTCTTGCTGCCCTTGTTTCCAAGCATACCTTCCCTAATAAACTCCCCTGTAAACTAGCCTGTTCACTACTCCTTGATCCCAAAAGTTTCTCTGTTCCCTGTTAACCTGCTTCCTCTCACCAAGCCTACAGTGAAGAAAAGTGAGAGAGAGTTTCCAAGAAATCTCCCAAGTGAACTCCCTCTTGCTCTGGACTCTAGTTAAACAAGCGTCTTATGTACTGGTCTAAATGCTGAGTTTTAGCTACTTACACTAAATATATGTAGGCTAGTTACTCTTACTTAAAGAAATAGCTTATCTTAAAGGCACCCCTTCAAAGAGGGAGACAGTGAACTGGCTTGCAAACTTCCCTGCTTATTGCCCCTGTTCATTCACTCTAAGTCTCCTTTTATACCCTTCTAGGCCTAGCCTGGTTCTGTCCCCTTGTTAAGGCATTTGTCAGACACAGGCAGCAATCACCCAGCTAGTAGTAATCCCAGATGCTCAGAGCACATACCCAAACACACAGCTCACCAGAACAACTCTCAGCAAGCCATAGACACAAGCAGCCCTGGCTCACTTACCTGCCCCAAGCAGGATCTGGTGTCTGGCTCCTCTTTCTCCCTTGTTCCCAACAAATTGCTTGTAAATTGCCTTGTCTCACTTAAGTGAGATATAATGCTTTGCCAGACATCCTCAACTGGGTAATTCAACAAGAAACTTTTATCTTTTTATTCTTTAATCTTTTTATTGAAAAGCACATTTAATGCATAAAAATCACAGCAGAGTGATATTGTCCCTGAATTCAGAGCATAGAAGCCAAGAATTTTCAACTACAAAGAATACGAACGGTTAGATCCTTTCTACTAGCAATTGTAACAGATTTAGTGTGAGGCCAGAAAAGGTATTAGTAGTAGTAATAGTAGTAGTAGTAGTAGTAGTACAAAACAATAATGACACATGTTGATATACAAAGGAAAGGAAAATATAGATAATAGGTAATAATGCCTTTGGATTAAAAAATGTACATGAGTCATTCCAGTGCAAAACAGAGAGGGATGGCAACTTTTGTGAGGTAGTGCTTCAAGGAACAGGGTTGTTTTGGTTTTTTATTTGTTCAATGAGAAAGAGGATGGTTGGTGACCTTTAACTGGAATTTGTTTGATGTATGGAAGAATGCACAATGAGAATGCACTCACAAGGAGTGGTGAGAAAGTATGGCTAAGAGGGAAGAGAGGAAAAAGTGTCGGATATCATAAGAGCCCCATACCAAGAGGAGATATTGTGTCCACACTGGAACTGATAATGAGTACTGTGTCTCCAGGTTTCACAAATTATATTAGAAGAAAAGAGTGTTCTGGAGTTTTTCTTAAGTTTTCAGGTCTTAGATTCAGGTGACTACACACAGTTTTATTTAGAAAAAATGTCAGTCCGTGTTCACATCTATTCATTCTCTCCCTGACCCAGTCTCATCTACTCCCTCAGTCTCCTTTTTCCCCCCCAAACAATATGAAATGCTTTAGCCCCGCTCTTAATCCTGATAGAAAATAATTTAGTCTAAAAACTTAAAGACATGGACAACTGAAAGCAGGATCTTATAACAGAAAGTATTAGACAACCTTCACTATCATCACTTCACAGTTAGGGCGGCTAGGAGCTGGAACCAACTTCCGAGGGAAGTGGTGCTGGCCCCTACCCTGGGGGTCTTTAAGAAGAGGCTGGATGCCTACCTGGCTGGACTCATTTGAGTCCCGTTTCTCTTTT
>NW_017729029.1:25229483-25230725 GCF_001723915.1 Gavialis gangeticus | reverse complement strand
CTTAATCTATGAATCTATGAATCTATAAAAAGTACCAGTTCCACTTACACTAAGCCTATGCACACACTCAAACATGCAATTGCCTCCCTCTTCCTACCCCGCAATATACACAGTTCCATTATACTTCTGGATTGAAGGCATATAAATAAAATGCAGTTCTTTGTGGAACTCAAAAAATGTATAATGCTTAGTTAGGCATTTACATCTGACTCTACTTGCCTTTCAAATGTCGCTGGCCCCCCACCACCATGTTCTTTGTTCATTTCTGCCCTAAGCCTACTGAATGTGCTGTTTATACTTACCATTCTGAGTTCTTTTCCTCCAGTCTACTCCTACGTCTGCCCCTTGCACTCAATACCTGTCCCAGAATTCTAACATACCTAAACTGGATCTCATTTGTAAAAGTTTTTCTCATTTTTATTTGTATGCATGTCTGCACTTCAGCGTTTCATGACACCGTAAGTAAGCTTGTTGTTGTGGCATTTTTGCCAGAAGCAAGTAGTACCAGATATTCACAACTAAATCCTATTTTTATTAGATTTTAAATAGCAGTTTTATATACCAAAAAGGTTTTGACTGTTAGCTCAACTTGTAAGAGGCCTCCATAACTTAGAGCATGGGTAGGCAAAATATGACAGCTGCAGCCCCCTGCTTGCCATGCTGAGCAGCATTTGCTGCTGCTGTCCACTCAGGGCTCACTGGTAGGCTGCGGTGAGGCTGCCACCACTGCCTCTGTGCTGCCTAGCACACGATCTTTAGGCAGAAAGCAGCTGCAGCAACCATTGCCCGGCATGGCAAGTGGGGGGAGGGAGCAGCTGCTGCTGCTGCCACACAGCCCTGATGGGTGAGCCTGGAGCTGGCGCAGGGCCCAAGCTGGCAGAATGGGTGGGTTACAAGCTGGTGCTGAGTGCAGGGGAAAAGTAGCCCTTCACCCACCCTGTGACCAGTGCCCCACGCTGCAGCCACTCGCAACCCATGTGGGGCTGCCTGTGCCTGCTGAGGACAGCCCAGCATGGGCTGATGCGGCAGGAAGAGCTGGCCACGGGGTGGGCGAGGGGCCACTTTTCCCCATGCTTTACACCAGTTCATTCCCTGCCAGCAAGCAGGGGTCAGGGCTGTGCGCTGCCCCCCGTCTGTACCTCAAGGCTGGGGGGACACTGGGAGTGAGCGGGTGTGGGAGCACAGGGCCTGCACTGTTGTCCCAGGGCCAGCACTGGCAGGGCCCAGAGCAGGGTGGCAGGA
>NW_017729029.1:25224283-25229472 GCF_001723915.1 Gavialis gangeticus | reverse complement strand
CTCAGGGCTCACTGGTAGGCTGCGGTGAGGCTGCCACCACTGCCTCTGTGCTGCCTAGCACACGATCTTTAGGCAGAAAGCAGCTGCAGCAACCATTGCCCGGCATGGCAAGTGGGGGGAGGGAGCAGCTGCTGCTGCTGCCACACAGCCCTGATGGGTGAGCCTGGAGCTGGCGCAGGGCCCAAGCTGGCAGAATGGGTGGGTTACAAGCTGGTGCTGAGTGCAGGGGAAAAGTAGCCCTTCACCCACCCTGTGACCAGTGCCCCACGCTGCAGCCACTCGCAACCCATGTGGGGCTGCCTGTGCCTGCTGAGGACAGCCCAGCATGGGCTGATGCGGCAGGAAGAGCTGGCCACGGGGTGGGCGAGGGGCCACTTTTCCCCATGCTTTACACCAGTTCATTCCCTGCCAGCAAGCAGGGGTCAGGGCTGTGCGCTGCCCCCCGTCTGTACCTCAAGGCTGGGGGGACACTGGGAGTGAGCGGGTGTGGGAGCACAGGGCCTGCACTGTTGTCCCAGGGCCAGCACTGGCAGGGCCCAGAGCAGGGTGGCAGGAGTACATGGTCCTGGCTGGCAGGGGCTCTATGAAGCCAGGCCAGCTCCCCCCTCTCCCTGTTGGTGCAGCCCAGCCCAGCTTTACAGACCCCTGCCAGCCTGCGCCCTACTCTGGGCCCCACCAGTGCTGGCCCTGGTACATTGGTCCCAACACATTGGGACATTGGTCCCAAGATGGTGACCAGAGGGCAGGGCACCTGTCAAGGGGTGGGGTTACCCATGTGGCTCTTAACAGCTTGCCAAAACTGGGTAAGCGGTCCTCCACCCAAAATAATTGCCCACCCCTGGCTTAGAGTATTCATCCAAACCTTCTTGAGCTTCATCAACATATTCAAAGTTAGTCTCTATTAAACTACAAGAAAAAGGCAGCTTCTGTAAATTTCATTCCTTTTCACTCTTTAAAACATCAACAATAGGAGATATTTTTTTAAATTTATAATAAAATTGCTCTCCTTGATGAACATGTAGCTTGACACCTTGTCCACCCTAACAAATTCTGACAGTGTTTGGGGGTCGCATCCCAGTATTTTGAGACATCTATGCCTCAGATCATGAATCAAGTTTTGGCACTCCCTAATGAGAGATCAATAATATTTTTGTAGAGAGACCCTATAGTATTTTATAAATAATGAAAGGTTGATGTAAAGCTTAGGTGACAAAGAACAAATTATATTTTTACCTGAGGAATTTTTTTAACTACACATAAAACATGATAAATGTAACTTGATGGGATCAATTGGAATACTAATATGCTGTATAGGTGAAATGGTTCAGAAATCAGAAGGTTGTGCATTTACTTTTTTTCTGTTTTGTATTTACAGCAATGATTTCATCATCATATTTCCTCTTGTTAAAGTGGCAGATAATGCAGGAGTTACTTAGTAATTCTTTAGCTTTTACAGACGGCAACAGATTGCTCATTTTAATGTATTTATAATTCATTGAAATACAGTTCATATTACAAAGCACTTAAGTATTTTCAACTAACTTGATGAACAAACTTTACTCTGTTGTTTAAAAAGGCAATATAATTAGGGCCCTGAGAAAATTGTGGATTTCTTGTAGAAAATTTTTTCAGGTAAAGTATCATTTTTAATGGAATATTCACAGAACTACCATTGATCTTGGCAAATGGGTCCTGGTAGTTCCATAACTATTCTGTAAATAATTATACTTACCCATGCATGTGCCACACATGTGGGAGGCAGCCACACAGTCCATAGGTAGTAGAAGGCCAGGGCTAACAGGGCTTAGCCTCCCCAAACATGGAGAAGTGGTGGCAGTGCAGAGGGCCACAGAGCAACCCAGGAGTGGGCTCTGGGTAGGTTCAGTGGTGAGTGAGGGGAGCACACAGACAGACATGGAGCCACAGCCTGCATGAGCCAGTATCACAGCCTAGTGGCTGTAGAGCACTGCCTACCCCACCAGGCAATTTTGTGAAGGGGAAGGAACATGGGGTGGGGGGAGATCAAGGCCTCCACAGTGAGGAAGGGAATGGGGCAGACGCAGGGGCAGGGGCTGGGATGAATGGGGCCCCAGGGTGGGTGGTGTGTTGAGCAGAGCACAGGCAGCTCATTCAGGGTGGCAGAGGAGCTCCCACTGCTGTGCATACCCTGAGGGAGCCACAGGGGGCACATGTCCCTCCTGCATTTGTGTCCAGGGCAGGAGTGGGCTGCCTACTGTGGGCTGGGCTCTGTGCCCTGATGCCTTTGCCCCAAGAGTTGTGCAATGCCAAGTACCTGCTGCCACCACACTGTGTTGCATCCCCTGCCTGCCCATGGTGGCAGGCACATGGAATCATGTGGCTTCTGAGACAGCGCAGTGGGGCCTAAAGCCCCAGCCCACAGTGACAGCCTGCCAATGCCTCATGTACAAATACAGGGATTATGTGCCCCCTGTGCCTCCCCTGGGGTAAAAGAAGCACCTGGAGTACCCCCCATCAGACCCCTGGACAAGCTGCCTAGGCTCTAATGGACCCAACACTACCCCAGGGCCCTACTCACCCCATACCCTGCCCCTGCCTCTGCCCCACTCCCTCACTCACTGAGGTGGCTTTGATCTACATCCCCCACAACCCTTCCCTCTACCCCTGCCCTTTGCCCTCCACAGACTTACCTGCTGGGTGGGGGTACACTCATGTCCCCCAATCATATTTTCTCCCTTCACCTATGGCACACACACACACCTCCCCCTCCTTTCCAACAGTTCCCAAGACCTCCCCCCACCTACTCCTTATTCACTTACCTTCATCCATCTGCTTGGCTGCATCGGGCCATGCCCCCAGCAGCCTCTTGCAGGCTGCAAATGTACAGGCTTCCCCTTGCAGGCTGGAACAGTGGCAGCCTGCAAAGGGAAACTTTCACTTTCATGTGTTTTTCTGATACAGGCTCATGACCCTTAAATATTGTGGTGTGAGGCTAATTTTGCAGTTTCCACACAGGCTGCAAAATCACAATTTTCTCAGGACCCTAAGTATAATATATGAAGCACTGCTTGGGAGTCATAGAAACTGGGCTTTTATTCCTGGACTTGCTTTTCTGACCCTAGGCAAGTCACTTATTTAGCTTTCCTGTGGATGAGTTACCACTTCTTTGAACCTGTAGGGGTAAGGTTCTTCCAGGATACAAAGGCTATTTCTGCTATGAGGCCCCAGGCAAAGGATTATGAGGTTTCACACCTTTCCCATACTAGATGTGGTAGTTAAAATGAACTGACACAGAAGGTGGAGGTCTCACTATTCCAGGCTAGGAGGACAGGTACTGTGAGGAGTAATGTTTAGCAGAGATGGGAAAAATAAAATGAGCTCTACTTTCTTGCCCCATTATTCTAGAGAACATCAATTGCTGACAACTACAAAATGAACTGTAATCAATAACTCTTCCTAATCCAGCACTTAAAGGGATCTACCTTCATCTGAAGGCTTCCGCATTGAATGAAAAAGCACAGTAGCATCAACTTCTTGCTTTCCTCAATAAGAGCTCATTGAGACAAGACCAGGGAGAAGAAGAGGGTAAAGCTTTGAATCAAAGATGTGGAAGTGGTAGTCAACTTTTATACATGGCCCAGAATCTTTGATTTCATAACTATCTGTACAGTATTCCCCATAAAACCACTCCCAACACATCAGTGATTTGTTGAATCTGATATTATCCAGAGCAAACACTGGGGCAGTTCTCTCTTCACAAACAGAAATAAAATGCATTGCCTAAAAAGCAGCATATTCTGCTAACATTTGTCACTTTACACTGGGAATGCCTCATCCTGGAATATGTTGAGTATCACCCAGTGGACTGTGAGCTGCCAGTGAAGCCAAGTTTTTGTACAATCAAACCCTTGATGTGGTCCTCTTACACACATGAACCCTGGAAAAATGGGTACCTTCAACAGAGCCTTCAAGGTAAATTCTTTCTTTAATTAAGACTAGCTAACTTAGATATCCAGCTGAAGTAGCTAAAACTCAGCAGTTAGATCAATACTTATTTAATATTTAGCTTCAATTAGGGCAGAGTAAGGCTAAGCAGAAGGTCAATCCATAAGTTCAAAGATTCTAGTCAAACAGAACCCATAAATCAAAACCTTCTTAAAAGAGGTCATTAAAAATCTTCTTAACATACTTTATAAGTCTTAAAAAATGCAGACAGAAGTCCTGCAGTGTGGTGGGATCTATCCAATTTATTGTACTGAGTGTAGCATGTATGATTACATGCACTGGGGGCAAGTTTTGTATGTGTGCACCAAATGCAAGGAACACCTGGCTCTGAAAGAACAAGTACATTCTCTCAGGGCTAGGGTGGTGGAACTGTAGCAGCTAAGGGAGGAAGAATAGTTTATAAGATGAGGCTTTGAAGGACGTTATAAAGCAGTCTCATCTTCATTGCAGCAGCTCCCATGATGCTGATAAGGATGAGAGCCTCATGGATGGATGGCATCAAGTTGTGAAGAAAGGAAATTTTCCCTTAGATCGGATATACCTTCCAACTGATGTTAGTGTCATACACTGAGGATACCCCAAGGGAAGGAATCCCAGAGGATAGGAAGAGGCAGGTGGGGATAGTGGATGATTTGATTATTGGGCACATAGATAGTTGGGTTTGTGACATCTGAGAGGGCTACTTGGTGACCAGCCTGCTGGATGCAGAGTTGACAGACCTCCCAAGATGTGTAGATAGCTACTAGGGAGGGCTGGGAAGTGTCACGGAAAATCTTAAAGGTGTGCTGACAACACAGAAGAACTGGAACTGACATGCGCAAGACAGGCTCATGGAATTTTCCATTGGGCTCACCCAGCATGTGTCCCCTGGGCGACCCCAAGAGCTGTCAGTCAGGCTGACTTACTTTTCAGCCCTGCACATGCTTGGTAACAGCGGAGAGCTCAGGCTCACACATGCTCAGTCAGCTAAGAGCATGATGTCATTCGGCTAGAAAGTTCTTTGAGGGACACATTCTAATTGGCCACCAAATTGTTATAAAAGGTTAAGGAGCCCCTCCCTTGGGGGGAGATCCGTTTACTGAGGGCAGAGGCTACTTCGTAGGGACTGTCCCTCAGTTAGGTCTCCTCCAGCGTGGGCTCTCGCTGCTTTTCATACCTCGGTCTTGCTGTGTTGATTCTCTGGTTACTGGACTGTTCTGGCTTGG
>NW_017729029.1:25216177-25219283 GCF_001723915.1 Gavialis gangeticus | reverse complement strand
CCTTTCATAAGCTGTCGACTAGCTCTGGGACTAGCCAGCAGGCAGCCGCCCCTAGCTCTGGCTAGATAGCAAGGGCTTGCTGGTGAACCCCGTGAGCCAACAGACCCCTCTGTTTGTTCAGTGTTACCATCCACTGTAACTGAAGATCGTTGCCTATGCCTCAAAAGTGTAAGTCGAATAAATCCCACTTGTTTAAGAAACCATTACACTTCCGTGCCTCACACCTCCACGCCAAAAAATCCTGCCTGTTCGTGTTCAAATTGCCAACCCCGGCCCACCGTGACCTTGGGGCCCGATTCATTCGGTGATTTTCCCCGACAGGAAGGAGCCAGTGGTCATGGTCCATGTGGGTACCAATCACGTGGGTTAGTGTAGGAGAGAGGTCAGAGAAGCTAAAATTGAGGCTGCTTAGTAGGAGGTTGAAGTCCAGGACCTCCATGGTAGCAGTCCCTGAAATGTTTCAGTGCCACGCATATGGCTAGCTACACAGGCAAAGCTCCAAAGTCTCAATGTGTGGCTGAGATGGTGTAGGGAGGAAGCGTTTAGGTTTATTAGGAACTGGGGGATGATTTTGAACAGGAGGATCCTGTACAGGAGAGATGGTTTATACCTGAGCCAAAATGGGTCTAAACTGCCTGCATGTTATATTAAAAAGATGGTACAGCAGCTTTTAAACTAAAAATGGGGGAAAGATGACAGGTGCGGAACAGCACACAGTTCAGACTGACACACCTTGTAGGGTGAAATCATAAAAAATTGGGATAAAAAATGGAAAAGACAAGCAAATACCTTTAATGATAAAAAGGTCAAACAGAAATAGCCAACCAGGGCAACAATAAAAAGTATGCATGCCTTTTATACTAAAGCTACAAGCCTTAGATCAAAGGTGGGGGAACTTGAATGCTTAGCAGTAAATAATCATATTGACATAATAGGCATCTCTGAAACATGGTGGAATGAGTAAATCAATAGGATGCTGTAATACCAAGATGCAAACTACATAGGAATGACAGAATGGGCTATACTGGTGGTGGGGTGGCACTCTACATCAAAGACTCTATGAAATCAAATAGGGTACAAGATTTCAATAGAAAAGAGTACATCTTGGGATATACTATGAACCCTCCCAGATCAGGATGACAGCAGCAAGCTAGAAATGCTAAGGGAGATGACAGAGGCTGTGACAGCAGGAAACACAGCAATAATGGGTGACTTTATCCATAAATAGACTGGGGGTTCAAACATCAAGCCAGGATGAAGAGACCAAATTTTTTGAGGTTATAAAAGCCTATTTCCTGAAGCAGTTAGTCCTGGAGCCTACAAGAGAAAAGGTCATTCTTGACCTAGTCCTAAGTAGTACACAGGATTGGTCCAAAGGTAAGTGTTACTAAGCCACTTTGCCAAACTACACTGCAATTGGGTTTGACATCCATGTAGAAAGGGAGACAAGAAGAAAATCTACAACAGTAACCTTTAACTTTAAAAAGGGAGACTACACTAAAATGAGGAAGCTAGTTAGAAGTTAATAGGGGTCCCTAAGGAGGCAAAGAATGTGGAAGACACATGGGAATTTCTTAAGTACACAATACTGGGGGCACAGAGCAAATGCATACCACAAATCAAAAAAGGAAAGAGGACCATCATGGTTTAATGCCAGAGTTGTTGAGGCAATAAGGAAAACAAAGGCTTCTTTCAAAAAGAAGTCAAATCCTAATGAGGAAAATAAAAAAGAGAATAAACTCCGGCAAATCAAATGTAAAACCGTAATAAGACAAGCTAAGAAAGAATGTGAAGGGAAGCTTGCTAGAGACACAAAAGGTAACAATAAAAATGTATTTAAATACATTAGGAGCCAAGGACCTGCCAGGAAGTCCTTTGGCCTTGATTAGGGTATAAGAGGGGTACTAAAGGATGACAGGGCCATTGCCAAGAAACTAAATGTGGTTTTGGCATCTGCTCTTTACAGTGCAAGATGTTAAGGAAGTTCCCTCACCAGATCCACACTCTTCTCTAGGGACTGGTCAGTGGAGCTGACCCAAACTGAAGTTTCAGTACATGAGGTCATAGAGGAAATTCATAACTAAACCATAGCAAATCACCAGGCCCTGATGGCATTCTCCTACGGGTCCTAAAGGACCTCAGATCAGAAATCGCTGAGCTTCTACTATGCAACCTATCACTAAAAACAGCCTTGGTACCAAAGGACTGGAGGGTTGCCAGTGGAACTCCAGTATTTAAAAAAGGCTCTAGAGGGGATGCAGGCCCAATTTTTTAATCAACATGATATCAAAAGGAAATCATGCCTCACCAATCTGCTAGAGTTCTTTGAGGGGGGTCAATAAGCAACTAGATCAGGGATAGTGTATTTGGACTTCTAAAAAGCCTTTGACAAGATCGCCCATCTGAGGGCCTTAACTAAATTAGGTAATCATGGGATTACAGAGAATGCCCACTGGTATCATGGATTTCATAGACATTAGGGCTGGAAGGGATCTCGGAAGATCATCAAGTCCAGGCCCCCACCCAAAGGGCAGGAAGTCAGCTGGGGTCATAGGATCCCAGCAAGATAAGCACCCAATTTGCTCTTGAAGGTGTTGCATGTAGGTGCTTGCACCACCTCTGATGGCAGGCTGTTCCAGACCTTGGGGACTTGGACAGTAAAGAAATTCTTCCTTATGTCCAGCCTGAAATGGTCTTGTAGTAGTTTATGACCTTTTGACCTCGTCATCCCTTGGGGCGCTCTGGTGAACAAACGTTCCCCCAGATCCTGGTGGTCACTCCTGATAAACTTATAGGTGGCCATCAGATCACCCCTCAGCCTGTGCTTTTTCAGGCTACAGAGTCCCATGGCTCTCAGCCTGTTGTCATAAGTTCTGTTTTCCTGACCTCTGACCATGCGTGTGGTTCTTCTCTGGACTCTCTCAAGCTTGTGCAGGGTTTGGGGTTTGTGGCTGAGTAGAGTTTGTAGCTGGATTGTGGGGGGTCTGGGGGGACTGTGGGTGGGGGTGCTGCTCAGAAGAGGTGAGTCCCCCACACTGCTCACTGACTGTCCCCCCCCGCAGGGTGCACAGCCCCCCCCTCACCCCCCACCCCCGGGAAGCAGAAG
>NW_017729029.1:25206499-25215899 GCF_001723915.1 Gavialis gangeticus | reverse complement strand
TCACCCCCCACCCCCGGGAAGCAGAAGTGTCTGTGGGGCGCTTAGGGCCCACTGCTGGCAGAGGCTCCCATGGCACTGTCTGGCCCTGGTGCCACCTGTACCACATGTTGTGTGCCTAGCTTGGCCTAGGGCTGTGCACCTTCAAGCAGGACCACGCCACTCTGGCTGTCACCTGAGGTCCCAGCACTGCTTACAGGGTCCACACCAGGTCCTGCCTCCATGTGCCTTGTGTGCCATTGGGCTGAGCTGGTTCCATGGAGGGAGAACCCAGCCCAGCCCAATGCATAGCTCCTGCAAGCAGTGCCAGAACCCTGGGTGACAGCTAGAGTGGCCCAATCCTGCCTGAAGACACACAGCCCTGGGCCTGTGCGATGTGGTACAGACAGTACAAGGTGCCAGGCAGCCAGGGCTGCACCATACTGCCTCGCACTGTGGTGGGGGGTCTCTACCAGGAGGGCCTTGAGTGCTCTGACAGCCGTTGCTGCTGTAGGGGGACTATGGGCTGGGGGGGGCGGGGCAGGCAAGGGACCCACCCCTCCCAGGCGGCCCACCACCCACCCACAGTCCCCCACACCTTTGCAACCCCACCTGTCTAGTCCCTATTTACCTGGGACGGAGCCTGGGGCCTGGAGCCTGGGTCATGCTGCAGCCTGCACCTGTCTTGTTTGCCCAGCAGTGTACTCAAGCACTGGGGCAAGGGGCAGCCATAGAGATAATATGGCTGCCTGCCAGAGCATCTCTTTGGAGGGCTCTGCCTTTGGCTGCTTTGAGGCACACTACAGGAGCATACCTTGTCATGCTTTTCTTCTGCGGGTTTTTTATTTATTTATTTATTTATTGTTCCTAGATATCCAGGTATTCAATTTAGAGCCTGTGCTGCAAATACACAGCACAGGGACCCTTTCTTTGCTTCCAGTGTGTCTTTTGTGGCATGTCAAACTGCTTTGAGATGCCATAAGAAGGATGTGCACGCTCATCTGGACGTGCCCAGTAAGGGTTTACAAAATATTAAACTGCAAAGAGAAAATAAATAGGGATTTATTATTTACTAATCTGTCACAATACAAGAACTAGGGAGTCACAAAATGAATTTGTAGGCAGCAAGTTTAAAATTAACAAAAGGAAGGGTTTTTTCACACCGCATGTAATACAAGTGCGGAACTCATTGACACCAGATGTTGTGGAATCTGACAGTTTAGCCAGATTCAAAAAAGGACTGGACAGATTCTTGGAGGAAAGGGGCATCAGTAGCTGAGCACAGTAGTTAGGGAAACAGCCTCTGAGGCTGGAGATTGCAAGTGTGAGAGAAACAGTGGGAAAAAAATCCCTGATCATACTCCGTTCTCTCTCTCTTTCAGTATCCATTCTCTGCACTCTGACACACAGGCTACTAGGAAAGATGAATCTATGATGACCCAGTAAATGACAATTCTTATGTTCTTACATACAGCTCTTCCATTGCTGTCTTTCTGACAGCATCTATACAAAAATCAAAATACATCATCCTAACCATTCCATTAGCCACAGAGCAAAGACCTAGTCCTCATGCCAAGAGTGTGCTGAGCACAGTGAGAACATTTTCACTTGAGTTGGTGGGGAGCAGGGGCTGGTCTTAATGTACTATAGACATAGGGTTACTTTTTCAAAGCAGAATCAAACAAGAAGGGAAGCTGCATGAGGAAGGAAAACACTCATTCTGATGGAAATAAACATCCTAGAAATATGAATAAGATTTAGAATATTATTAGCAACAATTTATTTTGTGAGTATTATGTTTTCTTTTCTATATGTCCGGAGTGGGATTTGTTCATGCCAGAAACTCCCAGTGACATGCTATCTTTCCACTCCCTTCTCCAAATTACAAATGTCAGGGTAACCTGGGGTGCAGTGTTTGACATGTTCATTCTTAGACTTTGTATTATATGTTCCTGTTTTTAGCAGGCTGACAAAATAGCTCCTTGCCTCAAGGCCACAAGTCCAAGACCACAGTTATGGATCAGCTGGGAAACAGAACACCACAGCCATTAAGTCTGTTCTTCTCTGCTGGAAGCTAATCACCCAGGAGCACATATATGAGTCATGAAAGTATTATGCAGGGGTGGTTTTATTTTGGTTGAAGTTTAATGACTAAACTGAATTCTTATTAATAATTAACTTACTTTTGAATTTCAAATAGATTCAGCTCTGAATTCTGAGCCTGGTTTCAATACTCAGTGGCCATGAGATGCTACATCGCCGTAGCAACACGCAATGGCAACATGGTGTCAGCAGGCAAAAACTGTGATACCACAGCTATGTCACCATAATGACAATGCTCCCTTGGTATAGCATGTCGCTACAGCAACATAGTGGTTTACAATAACTGTGTGCTGTATGGACAGTGCAGTACTAGCTGTTACTGTGCCATCATTTTGAACTAAATGACAGCGCAATAACAATGGCACTGTTGGGGCACGTGTAGACATGCACAGAGGCTGAGATATTTTGTAATAGTATTGAGCAAAAATAGTTTGTAAATATCCAATTTCAGCACTAATTCAATATTTTATTTAAAATATAAACATGAATAAATTGCATTAATTTGAGCATTTCAGATTAAATATATGAACATTTATGAACGTGACCCATTTAACCACTCTTCTAGAGTTAACAAGATGCCAGCTAAAACACATCTCCTTTAGAAGATCACATTCAAAGCAAAATTCTCCCCTTTCAAGAGCACAGGGTTTTTGAACTGTAATGCTTCTCTCTCTTCCTGCAAATGTGGTCTCCTGTTGATATCAGTGGGAATTAATTATATGTAAGGAAGATACAAAATCAGAATCCACATGTCTAGAATTTTGCTCTTATGTAGCGATATAACCATATCTTTTAGGGACTAAAAATAAAGCAAAGAAAAAAGTTTTTCTATTAATATAGGCGAGAGTTCCAAAGTATGTTAAGGATTTGGGCAACCAATTCCCATTAACAGTAACTAGGCAGATTGAAAAGCCCAGGTTATACACACAATCCACATGCACAGGGTAGATGTCAAAAGACAGTTCTCCCCTTCACTCCCTTTGTATTACGTATATGAAAGGAACAGATGTGTTGTAATTGCAGACCTTGCAGGAATGCAGTAATGTATTGCATTTGGCAGATTGTCTAAGGGTATAAATAGACATCGCCGAATGAAATAGATCAGCTGAGCTGGGATGTATCCCAGCACAGCTGATCTGCTTCACTGGGTGAAACATGTCACCCATTGTCCTACAGGACAATATGTTCCCTGCTTACAGAGACATGCCCTGGAAAATTTCCAAGATGTGGCTCTGTAAATGGGAAATGCCAATATTCCCCATTTATAGAGCCATGCCTTGGGTGCATTCCTGTAATCAGGGAAGCTGGCTCCAGTGCAGTCCTGGGACTGAGATCACCAATTAGCTGAATGTCAATGTTCACCCAAGAATCTCAAACAGGGAACTCAGGCATGAGCTCCTGGGGCTTCAGAGGAAGATCCTGAACTCCCTGGGAATGAGAAATCCCAGGGCATGAGAAAACCGGCTTTAAAGCAAACAGACATCAGCCACAAAACAGCAGCACAAAATCATACTTTCTATGCTGTGGCCAAAAATTATGAGCATGTGTAGCACAAAAAGGGGCATGGACACCTGTTTGCTTGGCCTAATGCTGCTATAAACATTGATATGGTGATGCAAAGGCAAAGACTGCTTACACAAGTTTATTTCAGTCAAGTCATTGGTTCGATAAGAGATATCACTTACAAAAATCCCTGCCTCCCAAGAATTTAAGATGATCTTAAAAAGGGCAGGCCACTCGGTAAGTGGTGTTTCTTCTTGCAATGTAGGACTAGTACTCTGTCTGCTTGCTGTAAGTGTCTTGGTAGCTGCTTAGATGATGGTCTGCCTCCCTCCCCTTGGTAATATATAGCCTTACAATGATTGGCATAAATTTAAAAGGAGGAAGGAGGTGGATGGACAAAATACTGGAGTAGCAAAGTGAAAGTACCACTAAGGTTCTGTAGTATAGTTTGGTAAACAGAAAGACACTACCTGACAGATTTATCAATTGATCCCATGACAGATTTTTTGGAATTTGGGTTCTCATTAATGTCTGAAATACAACCTTTTATTTTCACTACAACCTTTCTGAAATGTCACTAGGCAGAGTAAGACAGATACAAAAACTCAAGGGGTTAATGAAAGCAGAAAACCCACAGTAATTACAAGCAATGATCACAACATGTCATCACTCAGGCTTTTGTGATATTTATATGCATAGTTTCTACTGAAGCTATTTCAGCACATCTCTTGAGTGAGGTCCACCAGGTAGAATCTTCCTGCTAGACTTCACAAAGACTTGGATTCAGCTCCTAACGGGTTTTCCTAGCACCATGAAGTGGCTTAATTTATCAAGTGAATGTGAGTTTTAATCATTGTAAGGCTATATATTGCCCTCAAGCTACACAAAGGGTGACACAGATTCTGCTTAGAATGCCTGTTATTTTCGCAAGGTATTTTATTTCAATTTACTACCTACAAAATGGTCTAGATTGGAATAATTGAAAACCAACTCCTATAATTTACTGTGGGCCATAAAGTGTGAAGTGTTTCTGGTCTTGAACCAACATCCTTAAACTAAAGCACATTTCAGTGCTTTCCCTGAATCAGAACTAGAGTACTCAGCACCTTGCTGGATTAAGACCCTAATCAACTACCTCTTCCAGCCAGCTCCAATTCTGGGCTGTGTTAAAGCACAGTCTGCCCGCACACTCCTGTGTTGTTCTGAAATTCTAGTGGAAAAAAATGATTGGCAATAATTAGCAGAATGTGGAAGAACCTCATAAGCAATATACAGTGGAACACTAATATCCCATTCTTTTAATTTATCTTTCATAGATCTGCTGGTGTTATTTGAGGGTGTTAACAAGCATGAGTGAGATCCAGTTGACATGATATATTTGGACTTTCAAAAAATATTCAAGAAATGGAGCATTTAAGTTGATAAGAAAAATGCCCCACCTATCAAATATTTTAGAAGTGGTGTATCAAAAAGATGTTTTTTTCAAACAAAGAATTGGAAAAATAAAGAGTTGTTTAGTGGGTATGTGTGCTCTGGTGTGTGTTCTGAAGATCCAAGTGGACTGATTGCTGATTGATTGCTGCCTGGGTATGATAAAGGGCCCTAACAAAGGGGCCTAGTCAGTCCAGGCCCAGGAGAGAGATATAGGGAGACAGTCCAAGTGACCAGGGAGAAGCAAACTGGGTAGTTTGCAAGCAGTTTGCAAGTCATTTCACAGGTCAGTTTGCCACCGTTCTATTTCAAGGTTAGCCTGAAAAGTAAGATTCTTTTTTTATATGTAACTAGGACTGACTAACCTACATAGTTTTATTTTAGCTGGAGGTGGGGGGGAGTGGGCCTGGGGCAGATGCTGCATAGCCAGGGTGGGGCATGGGATGGAGCCATGAGTGGCTTATCTTGGGGGCCTGGTGAGGAGGGGGCATATATCTTGGGACGGCATGGGGGTCCATATGCCCAGGATCTGCGTGTGGGGGAGGGCAGGCTGTTGCTATGGGCTGGGCCTGGGGTAGCACCAGGCTTTTCCCCAGTGGGAGAGTTGGACTAGGCTGTGCTTGGGTTTGGTGGTGGTTGAATTGTTTTACTCCTTTTTTACAGGGCTGTGTATCATAATGTGGAAGAACCTCATAAGCCTGGTTTGTCCAACATATGGCCCACGGGCTGCCATACGGCCTGTCAAGCTGCTTTCTGAGGCCTGAGGTGCTGTGTTGGGAAACAAAAGTAAATACCATTTACTTTTGTTCCCACCCCTTGTCCCTCCCCCAGCCCCTCAGCAGCTTCTTAATGGCTGCTGAAGGGCTGGGGAAGGGACAAGGTTCCCACACACAGCCTGCAGTGAGCAGTGCCCTACGGCAGGGCCTGGGTGCACACACATTCCCTGGTGCCTGAACAACTTACCAGGAATCCTTGAACACAGGCAGAGGCGGTGGCACAGGGCAGGGGCCAGGGCTCAGTGGTAGAGCTGCGGGAGGCTGAGGTGGGAGCGGGGGAGGGGTAGCATGGGCACACACGGCCACCGGGGCAATGAGGCAGGCGGCAGCAGAGTGGAGGGCGGAAGTCAGGGGTAGCGTGGGTACACGCAGCCGCTGGGGCAGCAAGGCAGGCAGCAGCAGAGCAGAGGGTGCCTCTCATGCACATCCTGGGGACGGTGCAGCTGAGAGGACAAGGAGGAGTCTGGACTGAGGCTACTGCGCGTGGCAGCGGCTCTCCCTGCCCTGCTCCATTCCGTGCTTGGCTGCAGCTGAGCCTGTGCCCAGCTGAGCCACAAGTCTCTCTCGCAGTCTCTCGGATGCACTGAGGAGTCCCTGCTCCCTCCTCCCTCCCCACCCACCCATCCCCTGCAAGGCAACGAGCAGAGGAGGCTGCAAAGCACTGTGCAGGTGTCTCCTGCTGAGACACATCCCTCTACCTTTGATTAGTTTCCACTCTGGCTGATATCTTTTCCACATTTGATCTGTTGACTTGCATTATGCTTCTTTCATTATGCATTATGCGAAAGTGTTTATTTTCGTCAAGTGTTTGGTATTATTTCACTGTTGCTTTTATATTGTTTTTATTTTAGATTTTAAACCAGATTTCCAGACACATTTCATTGTCACTTCCTGAAACTTCATTGGTGTCAAAGGTCACGTGACATCACTTCCTGATGTGATACCACTTCCTGTGAGGTCTTTGAAAAAGTTCATGATCCAGCCCCACATTCAAAAAGGTTGGACACCCCTGTCATAAGCAATATACAGTGGAACATTAATATCCCAGCCTTTTAATTTGTCTTTTATAGATCTGCTGGTGTTATTTGAGGGTGTTAACAAGCATGTGGAGAAGGGAGATCCAGTTCACATAATATATTTGGACTTTCAAAAAATATTCTACAAGCCTTATCAAGTCTAACCCCTTCCCCCCCAAAACCCCCCCATCATAATGGGATTGGGTGGAGGGTTAGTAAGCAAAGCCAAGTGTTCACTGTTCAGGATGGAGGGAGATCAACAGTGGGATCCCATGGGGATCTGTGCTGGGCCCTGTTTGGTTCAACTTTTTCATCAATGCCCAGGACACGGGGCTGCAAAATGAAATCTCTAAGTTTACAGATGATACCAATTTCTTCAAGGTAACCAAGTCCCAAGATGATGGAGAGAAGCTGCAGAGAGATCTCATGAAGTTAAGTGAGTGGGCAAAACATGGCAGATGAACTTTAATGTCAACAAGTGCAAAATAAGGTGACAGGGGAAAAATAATTTCAGTGATATGTACTCAGTGCTGGGTTCTGAACTAGCTTTTACAAATCAGGAAAGAGACCTTGGTGTCATTGTAAATATCTCTCTAAAAAGGTCAGCTCACTGTGGAGAAGTCACCAAAAAAAGGCAATAAAATGTTGGGCTTCATTAGGAAGGGAACTGAAACCAGAACAGAGAATATCATTATACTCTTACACAAATCCATGGTGAGCACACATCTTGTATACTGTTTAATTTCTAGTCCTCATATCTTCAAAGGATGTAGAAGAATTAGAAAAGGTACAGAGGGGGGCAATCAAAATGTTTAGGGGTATGGGATTGATGGATGTGTATCCGCGTGCACACCCTATGCATTGCCAAAGCTCTAAGTTATTAATGGTGGATATAATGTTTATTTTAAGCCATTGGGTTCTAGGGATGGGGTACTTATTTAGATCCCTATGCCCCTGGGGTTTTGTCCATGAGTCAGCATTCGGGAGAGATAGGTGGGATGATAAACAGCTTTGTCTTCATTAGCAAACAGGATACAACACCACAAATATTCACAGCTTGGAAGGAGAACCACCACACACCAACAACCTGCACTCACCAAGGCATCCAAGGGAAAACTAGACTGTTCCACCACAGGCCCCTTAAAAGTACATTCATATACCACAGTGGATGACAGGGTGTAGCAAAACCCCCACTTTTTCTTTTTTTTTCTTTTAAAATGCAATCCCTCCCCTTCCCCAACCATTTCTGACTTTTTCTTTCCCTCTTTATTCCCTATAGATAAGTATAAGTGAGCTAAGACATAGGAAAAGTTTACTGTTAGAAAGTTTACAACCAGCTGTAGCACAACTATGAAAGTATGATAAGTTTCAGCCTTTTATTTTGGTAGCAAGTTGTATTTGTTTTGTTTTTTCTCCTTCTTTATATTGTATAATTATTATGTTTATATTGATTTTTATTGTTCTATATTACTGTTTTACTGGTACTACATGATTTAGGCCTACATATGTAAGTTAGCATAAGTCATGTCAAGGTTCCATTTTGTTTGTCAAGTCTCTATCCTGTCCCCAGGCCCAGTTGTGTAACCTATGACTCAGACCTACCCCTCCTATGTAACTTGGTTCCTAGATGAATGGGGATAAATAAGGGTGCTTGAGAGACAATGGCAGTAGGTCTAAAAATAGCTCCCTCTGAATGACTGAACCATCAACACCAGTACCTGGACCAATGACCCAGCCATTGGAACCATCCTCAGCATTTAAGAAACAAAAGATGAGGCAACCTACCATTGTGCCAAGGCTGCACATGCTCAGTAAGAACACCTGGAGCCCTCTGCAACAGAACTGACCTTGCCTAGACAGGCCCTCCCTATAGGGGTTCAGAGGCAGTCTACTCCATAAAAAGGGGTAGTGAAGACTGACTCCTTGGGACACCCTCTCCATCTGGATCAGCACCATGCCACACCACCCAGCCACCCAGAGGCTCTGCCAGCAACCACCCCCTGGACAACACCTACTAGACAAGGACCCCTTTCCAGCCTGGATAAGTAGCTATCACCCTTACCCCTTCTTCAACCAAGGATTTGGACTCTGCTTCTCTCCCCCACCTGGACTCCAACCCTTCCACTGAGTCTTTCTCCTGCTCCCATTGTGAGTGCTTGTGTGCATGCGTGTGTATGTGGGTACCAATAACTTCATGGGGCTGTGTAGTGTGTTGTCTGTTTAATAAACCTGTTATTTTGAAACCCCAAGTTGTCTCTCTGTTTCTTGACTGTTATTTTGAAACCCCAGGGTCTTGACTGTTTCCTGACTGTTTCCTCCTTGCCACCCACAGTGTCTAAGCTGTAATCCCATTTCCAGCCCTAAACCCCCAGTTTTCTGCCTCTCTCTCTCTCTCTCTTCCCTGGCTGTCTCCTCCTTGCCACCACTTATCTGCCCCCCACAATATCTCAGCTGTCTGCCTCAGTTTCCAGCCCCAATCGACCTTAAGTAACCCCAAGTCACAGTTCCTCAGCCAGCTTCTCTCTAGTCCACTGGTTCTAATCTGAATTCTGGCAACTTTCACTCCCTACACTTTAACTCTCTCTCTCTCACCTT
>NW_017729029.1:25194954-25201499 GCF_001723915.1 Gavialis gangeticus | reverse complement strand
TCTCTCTGTTTCTTGACTGTTATTTTGAAACCCCAGGGTCTTGACTGTTTCCTGACTGTTTCCTCCTTGCCACCCACAGTGTCTAAGCTGTAATCCCATTTCCAGCCCTAAACCCCCAGTTTTCTGCCTCTCTCTCTCTCTCTCTTCCCTGGCTGTCTCCTCCTTGCCACCACTTATCTGCCCCCCACAATATCTCAGCTGTCTGCCTCAGTTTCCAGCCCCAATCGACCTTAAGTAACCCCAAGTCACAGTTCCTCAGCCAGCTTCTCTCTAGTCCACTGGTTCTAATCTGAATTCTGGCAACTTTCACTCCCTACACTTTAACTCTCTCTCTCTCACCTTAACCTTACCCCAAGTATCCCAGGTACCCCAAGCACACACATACATACTGTGCCATCCAAGTTAGTAATTTACCTATGTATAGGTGGGTTGTATGTGTGTGAACTGGTGAGTGGGTGTGTGTGTATATATATATGTCATTGTGTGTATGATATATGAATGAGTGATCTGTGTATGTGTACTGAGTGTGTGGGTATGGACAATTGATTTTTTTCTAACTTTTAGGGTGTATAGTGTATGTGCTTGAATTGGTGATAGATATGCATGTGCCTAGGCTAGTTTGAATGTGTATGTGCCAGAGTTTGTAGTGTGTGTGTATGTGTGTATGCATCCAATTGATTTGTGTGTTTGTATATGTGCAATTGTGTCACACCCTCCTGTCTAACAGCGCAATATTGAGATCCTGAGAGTTGGCCTGACCCCACAGGGCAACAAGGGAAGGTACTGAATAAGGGATAGCTCAGTCTAGAGATCTCCAATCCAATGGTCTCCTTATATAACATCCACTTCTATCACCGTCAGAGACAGGTTAATGTGCTAGCTAAAACATTGGTCTGACCCAGTATGGCAATTTTTTTGTGCCATACAGCAGCAGTATATCCACACTACATCACTAGGCCTGCTAAAAGTAAATAGTCTAGCTGGACTTGATGAGCTAATTACTTTCTTATTGGGAGTGTAAATGACGGTTATGTTGCATTACTGTATAGATCATAAGATAAGAATTTATTAAATGTGCCCATTGCACAACCTTAGAATAACTCTGATTGTGTACTCCCAGACGTTGCAATTTTGGGATTTTTATTGGTGTTCTATAACAGCAAGTTAACTTTTTTATGTCGTTAATATTATTTTATAAATGCTCTTGTGGTTTGAAAAATGAATATGTGAGTAGATAAATGTACCATAGGTATTTAAAAATTGCTGGCTACCTTGATGGAAAGTAATATTAATGAGCTCATGCTTCTATAATTGTATTTGATAGATTCTGTTGTCTTAAAATGCTTCCTTTGAAATTAAAGTATAATCAGAAATGTAGTGGGATCTGGGTAATACAGTATATTAGGGAAGAAATGTCATATTGGTGTTTCTTTACTGATGAGTCAGTTTCATGAAATATGTGTCTCCTAAATGTTCTTTTGGACTGGAACAAAGTGTAAAGTTCATATCCTTACTCCAACAACATCTTCCATTGTTAACCTTGCAGGGATTCATGGCATTACAGATTTGAGTAAATAGTGGGATGTTCAAGTGGTACCAGAAAAACAGAAGCTTGAGAATTTGGGGAATTCATTTAGTTCTGTCCTACATATTTCTGCTTAGGAAAACACACTTAAGGGCACAGAGGAATGATGTTGGATTTTATCAACAAAAGCAGCATCAGGCATTAAATTGGAAATTTTTATCATTGTTATTAAATGTTTGGTAGAATGCATAGTATTTATTTCATCAGCTTGAAGAGCCTGCAGGACAGAATAACAACAGAATGGTCAGAGAGGAAATTAAGCAAAGTGGTTCTGGGGTGGCAGGCAATACAGTTCTGCCAGGGAGATTAAGATTCCATTACTCTGGTGAAGAAATGTTATTGTGACCTATACAGCCTTTGGTATTTTTTTTCTTTAACATAATTCATATCTGAAAGACCTCTGTAATTTATTTGCACTTTATTGGCCAAATCTTCAGCGGCATAAATTAGTTTAGATCCTATATAAGTAGTAAATAAATTTCATAATTCCATCCTAGAATTCCCTAAGATCCTAGTCAAACCAGAAATTCACTGTTTTTTTCATTTCCAAGTTGTAACCATTTCAACAAGACACTTGCAGATAGTGTCAGCTTTCAGTCAAAGCTGGGGGTTGCTGCTTGATTTGCTATGCAGAAAGAGAAAGTTGCAACTAAAGTTCTACTGGTTCTTGTCTATCAGTAGAAACAAGGTCTAGTAAACAGCGATAATAATATGGTTCATCTACACCTCTAACTCCTTTGCTGTCTCTTTCCCTCTCTTTGCAAACAGGCCACTAACACATAAACCTTTGGGCAAATAAAGAAGCAGAAACTTCATCTATATTTCTGTGCTAGTAGTGTGTTTTAATTAAAAAACCCCCAACTGTGTCACTTAATTTCCAGGGCAAATACCTCTTAGATGGTATGACAATGTTTTAGAAACTGCAGTCCAGACTGCTAGGCAAATTCACCACCCAAACTAAAATGCTGATCACATTTCCAGAAGGTGTGTCTCATGTCTAAACCACTAAATATTGGTCTTGAATTGCAATAAACCACTACAAAAATCTATATAGCTTCATTTCAACAGAAGAAAAAAACAAATATTTTTCAATTACTATTACATCAAATTAATATGTAACTTTAGTGCTTAGTTTATTACTTAAGCAGGGAGAAATAGCTAGCCATGTTAGTCTGAAGTCACTTCACTTTACCACTTAAACAGTGTTTCCCAAAGTTTTAGTACCAGAGGCATATTTTCTAAAGCAGTGACACCAAATATATCTTTAAGCAAAGGAGTAGTCTCTAAACAACACTTCTCAACCTTTTTAGCCTCAAAGCATCCCTCTAACTTTTCTGAATGTTGGGGTACCACAGCTGAAAATCACGGAGAGTGATCTAAATTCAGAAAATAAGTGTAGGGGAGGAGGGAGGAAGGGAGGTCTTATGGCTAAAAAAGGTTGAGAATCACTGATCTAGCTGGTGCTACTTAAAGACAGTTGGAGCAGGATCTCACCCTACTCTTTCCACTGTTTCCCTCCTCTGTATCTCTTAGGACAAGGGCAGTCTCCACTGCTGAGGCTGCTCCTGCAGGGTCTCATAAGCCAATGACCAGCCCTCCTGTCAGCCCCAGGAGCATGTGATGAGTGGAAATGATGAACCAAGGGACAGCCACAGGCACTGCTGTAGTAGCAGGGGAAGGCGCAGGGTGCTGAGCGAGGAAGATAAGCATTTACTCCTTACACATGGAAATCTTGCAGTCCATCACTTTTGCAGCACACTAGTGTGCCATGAAACACACATGCTTTTGCATCCCAGGTAGATGTGCACCTTTATAAACTATCTAAATGGCAGAGAGAGATAGAGACAGAGATTTTTTAACCCAAGTTGAATTCATCTGATTAAATAAACTTGGGTTCACAAAAACTTGTGCTCTAAAAGCTGAACACAAGCAACCAGCATGGACTTATGAAAAACAAATCATGTCAAACAAACTTGATCTCCTTCTTTGACAAAGTACTTGGGTGGATATAAAAATGCTGTAGATATACTATAGTTGGACTTCAGCAGGGCTTTTGACAAGGTCCTGCATGACCTTCTCATAACCAAATTGGAGAAATGTGGGCTAGATAAAACTACTATAAGGTGTATAAATAACTGATTCAATAGCCATAAACAAAGTGTAATTATTACTGGGTCCCTGTCAGAATGGCAGGGGGTTTTAAGTGGAGTACAACAGCAGTGCTGTTCAACCTGTTTATTAATGATTTGGATGCTGGCATAGAAAACTTCTTGAGCAAATTTGTGGACAACATGAAACTGGGAAAGATTATGAATGCATTGGAGAATGTGGGCAGAATTCAGAAGGTCCTCAACAGATTGGATAGTTGGGCTAGAGCTAAAAGGATGAAGTTCATTGCAGACAAAAGCAAGGTGCTACACCTCAGAAGGAATAATCAAAAAACTCAAATATAAAGTGGGTGACACCTGGCTGGAAGCAGAACTATGGAAAAGGACTTGGAGGTCTTGGTGGACCACAGACTCAATATAAGTCTTCAGTGTGAGGCAGCCACACAAAAGGCAAATAAAGTTTTGTGATGTATCAATAGAAGCATGAGGTGCAAGACATGGGAGATGATCGTTCCTCTCTACTCAGCATTGGTTAGGCCTCATGTGGAGTACTTGTACAGTTCTGGGCTACACATTTTTAAAAGAACATGAAGAAGTTAGAGGGGGTCCAGAAGTGGGAAACAAACCTGATCAAGGCCTTGGAAGCAAAGTCATATGAGGAGAGGCTGAAGGAGCTAGTCATGTTCAGCTTGCAGAAGAGGCACTTAGTAGCCTGATAGCAGTCTTCAAATACTTGAAGGGATACCATAAAGGAGAGGGAAAATACATTTGCTTGACTGGGGTATGCCAGTGCTCCTGCTGGGAACAGTGCCAGAAGTTCCTGGCTATAGGGCATTGCCCCTCCACTTATGGTCAGACTGATCACCATATTTGGGGTTAGAAAGAAATTTTACCCCATAGTCACATGGGTATGCACTGGGGAGTGGGGGAAGGTTAGCCTTCCTCTATAGTAGGAGGCATGGCCCTCTATCTGGGCCCTCTTGAGCATATAGTGACAACATTTCATATAAGCAGAATGTTTGCTGCCATGGCTCCCTTGCTTTACAACTGTGGCAGGTTAGGGTGTTAGCTCTATGTTGTGTCAGAATTGACAGTAGTCTTATCTAGAGTTAAGATTGTGGTTTGTATGGGATGGTTTGAACAGGCATGATCCTGCCTCAGGCAGAAGGTGGGACTAGATGACCTCAGGAAGTCCATTCCAGCCCGATTTATAATTCTATGACTTAGTTAGGGTACATGCAGACGTTACACTTAGATCCACCTAACTGCACATACCTTTGGGGAGTTTAGATTGGCAAAAAAATGCCCAGCTTGAACTAACTTAGTTTACATAAGGAGGTGCATTGTGTAGATCAGGTTAACCCATGTCTGATTCAACCAAACTGGTGTATAGATCGGGAGTGCAGTCCAGAACTGGGAAAACCTAGCTGCTTGCCTCAGCCCCAGGACTGCACTTTTCCTCCCCTCCGCCATTGAACACTGACCAGGCTATTTTTAGCCCTCTGACCCCCTGTCTCACAGACCAATCAACTCCACCATGGATCTGCCCCCCTCCACCTGATACTGCCAAAACCCTGCTATATTTACTAACCCCCACTTCATGAATGGCTGGTGCCTCCTGAATCAGGGGGCGCACATGCCAGCAGCTAGCCAGGTCACGGGGGGTGTCCCCCCGTGGCTAATTGTGCTGACTGGGAAGCATGAGTGGGACACCCACTCCCCGATCAGTGCTCGCAGGGGAGGCACTGACACTCCCCCCTGCTCCCCCTGCCCATCGCCTAAGCGGGGAGGGCTGGTTGTCAGGGGGTGCACCAGCACTCTCAGGGGGTGCACATGCAACCCCGTGCACCCACTACATGTCACCACTGTCCCACTCTGTGGAGCAACTGGCCCTCCTGATCCCACTCATCCCTCCCCCCCACTCCTGACTTATTTAGATCACATTCCCCAAATGTCTGCACAAGCTAGGACACATTATTGTAGATTGAGTCCCACAAACATGAGCACTGAGTATTAATCTATGAAAGTACACATCTACCCTGCCTTCTGATTGACTTTAGACTAACTTGGCTAATTCTCTCTCACAACCTTTGGGAATCACTGACTTAAAGGTACCAACAAAAAGCCTGAGATATTTTAGTAATTGGAAGAAGAAGACAAAGAATCTATGTTGAAATACAATATTTATGAAGCACATTCAGGGGCTTATATGCAGTAGCTGTTATATTCATAGATGTTAAAAATTATCTGCTCAAAACAGGTAACCAACTTGTTATTCATACCTAGATGTTAGGTCAGACTTTTATCTTTAGAGTTAATAACCAGCAAAAAAAACCTAACCCAGGTGTCAGCAGAAAATTAAAAATAAAAATGAGGTATCGGAAAACAGAATAGAGCAGTCTTCAAAGCCTGGGCCTATTTAATTTTTAATCACCTCTCTCACACACCTGCTCATCGGCAAATGGTACCTACAAAACTGATACATACTAAGGTTTTGATATTTTTACTATTAGCTGTAGAAAAGATAGGCTTTATTTACATCTAAAAGGGTATTCAAAACAATTAAAGAAGGTGCTGCTCTGACTTGGGTGATGAGCTGTGCAAAGCACACCCTGAATAAACTGTGTAGCTTTAAAGTGGCATAACAATGTACACTGGCATACATTCCATTAAAAGCCCTAATATTATGAAGCAATTTCTATATATGTGTTCAGCCCCTTAGGGACCTCATCCACAAGCCACTTAAGATAATGAAGAAGTTTAAGCTGGTTTTGCATCAGGTCATACACTCACCTCACAGTAGCATGAACATTTTACCCTTGTCTCTTTTAAATCAATGTAAAGACTCCATC
>NW_017729029.1:25188339-25189954 GCF_001723915.1 Gavialis gangeticus | reverse complement strand
AAAGCACACCCTGAATAAACTGTGTAGCTTTAAAGTGGCATAACAATGTACACTGGCATACATTCCATTAAAAGCCCTAATATTATGAAGCAATTTCTATATATGTGTTCAGCCCCTTAGGGACCTCATCCACAAGCCACTTAAGATAATGAAGAAGTTTAAGCTGGTTTTGCATCAGGTCATACACTCACCTCACAGTAGCATGAACATTTTACCCTTGTCTCTTTTAAATCAATGTAAAGACTCCATCCTGTTTACTTCCTTCAGAGTTGAATCAGCCTATTGCAATTTTGTTACTTGGCTTTTGTATATCTATTGCAAATTGGACATGGAACAGGATAAGCAGGCCCTAGGGATTGTTATATAGTAAGTACTACCAGTAAGCTTGCTCCTGTTATGCTTTTGCTACATACGTTTAGAAAATGATAGATGAGATGGATATCAGAGTCTTCTACTAAATTCCTTCTCTCTCAGCAAAACAGTTGAAAAACCAGGACTATAGATGTACCAATGAAGTCAAATGACATAATGACCCACCTGTGGTGCCACACACCACAGATGCAGACATTCCCCACCAAAATAAAGCAGTGTGGCACATGTGGCAGCAGCATCTGCCACCCAAAACCAGAGCCTGGCCAGCTCTAGCCACACTCCAGCTGCTGGCTAGGTTCCCTGCTGCAGGAGCACCATCACTGCAGCTCCCTGAGACCTCCAGGACCCCACTTAAAGTTGCTGGGGTCAGCACAGTTGCTGGCCCCAGCCTCCTCTATTCCCCCTGGGGTAACATGCCACACACCAGAGCATGAATGAGTGTTCCCTGGGAACAAAAGTCCATGCTTGTGTGGATGTGGCCTAAGTGACTGTGAAACACAAAGTCCCTTTGGGTCTTATGTTTCCACATTACTTAGGCATTTCTGAAAATCCACCCTAAATAAATATGTTAACGTAAACCCTGCTTCATACTGCACTGTCCTCCATGCTGGTCCCAGTCAAAGTTGCAATCAAAACACTACATGTCCCATTCTGAGTAGATCCTCCCCATAGCACATTTGCCAAGCTGTCACAACTTGAATTTCCATGCCAACAAATGTGAAGCTGACCTGTCATATTTTTCCATCTCTTAAGCCATACTTCCCTAATTCTTGCAGCATATTTGACACAAGCTCCAAAGTCTGGAAGTTCTCTGGAAGCAATTTGAGAGTCCCTAGTAAGAATTGTACTAACTTCTTAATTGATTTAACTCTAGAATGATGGTTGATCTATCTCACTGCTTGGAAATCCAAGTAAGGGCTACCTAATCATTCAATACACAGAAACCTGACATATTATGTTTTTATTCCATCATGGGCTGACTTTGAATTCATCATACAGAGGTGAATTCATCATGTCTTATTGATCTGATCATGTCACCCTCCTCTCCCCTGCCCCCCCAAAAAGAGCCATCAAAAGCAATCTTGACTGCAACACAGGGTTAACCTATAGGAAGGCCCTCAATAATCAGGCTGTAATTGCACTGTAACCTGCCAATTTTTATTTGATCCTTGCAGAAACATCAATTTATTCAAGGTAAAAGCTGTTTTTTCCTAAAATTGAAATCTGAAAATGTCAAGCCAAC
>NW_017729029.1:25178148-25187666 GCF_001723915.1 Gavialis gangeticus | reverse complement strand
CCCTTCCAACCCTAGAAACTATGAAACTATGAAACAAAGCTCTCAACTGTTACATTTCAAATAATTTTAATTAAATCTAGATAATAGGAGAAAAAGATGAAATTTTTCATATTTTAACTGAAAAAAATGTGAGCTGGAGTACTCTGAGACAGTGAACCAATCAGGAATGCAGTGAGATATAAATCAGAGAGTGTAACAAGACAGAATATTTTAAATGATCTCACTAGCAGGCAGATAATATAAAACACACCGATCCAAATAATAGCGTTTTAGTGATTAAAGAACAGAACAATTACTAATCTACAGTTCTTTTGCTTTGAGGGTTGGTCCTCATCTATGAGAAAACCTAGCTAAACATTAAGGCTAGGTCCAGATATTCAAAAAGCCTAAGGTGGAATTAATCTAAGTTATGTAGTTTTCTTTAAATGGCGTAGTTTAGATTGGTAGTGAACAGAACATACATTTGGCTTTTCAGGGGGAGTTGCAGGGAGGAATCTTAGACCAGGTTTCACCATTTTTAAATCAGTCTGTGTGCACCAAACTTCTGTCTGAGTACAGACTAATTTTCAATAATGTATGCAAGCGTAATGTCTGTGTCTGTCCCTGGTTTGACTGTCAAAATATGTTAAACCAACGACGAGAATGTACTGGTGATAACGGTACCTTCCACAATTATTATTTCCGCCCTTCTAAAGTTTTTGTCCGCATATACAGATTCACCTTATACTTAATGGCTCTGATTTAAAGCCCTCTGAAGCCAAAGGAAAAACTCCCATTGACTTCAGTGGACAGTGACCAGGTATCCTGATGATTAACTATATTTCTGGGTTGGGATTCTCAGATAACAAATGTATTGGGCAACCAACTACCACTCAAAGCTCAATACGAAGTGATCTCCTAATTCCTTTAGATCCTTTTGAACATCATAACCCTATGCGCTAGTTTCTAATTCCACACCACCCAACCCCCCACTTCTGCTGCCTGTTTTAGTGTTGCCATCTTTATACTGGACTAAATCTTCCACTGGTGTAAATTGGTGTTGTTCCACTGATGCCACCAAAGCTAAAGCTGAGAACCTGCCTCTGTCTGTAGATTGTTCACAGACATTGCTGCATAAATTAAATTATACACAATAATTTAGGACAATTACTATTGTTATAGTAATACTTGTTAGTGGCGGCTTTATGATGTTGCCGTAATAGAGATACACTTTTAAAGAAAAGTTTTCTCCAAGTTACAGAGCCCTGTGAAGCTATCTACAAAAGTCAAATGACCAGACAATTTGGAAACCTGTTAACCCCCTTTCTGGTTCAATATACGCCATGACTAAGAGAGAACAAACAGCTTTCTGGGGGCAGTTTATCACAAGGGATCCAGGTTTTCTGTTTCCCAAGGGAAAATGGAAAAAAAATGCAGATTTTCACTTTTACCTAAGAAAAACACAGGGGTTTTTTTCATTTTAATGGAGAAATATGTGGATTTTGCACTTTTGCAAAGAGCTCTCTGCAGAATTCCAGTCTGCAAGGGGCTGGGAGGGGCGGGAGGAGGGTGGTCAGACCCAGGGTGCCATGTGCATGCACATACACATGGCCACCAGAAAGCCGGAAGAGCAGCTCCCACAGGTAAGTCAGGCAAAAGCTGTTATTGAGGGCTCCATAGGGAGGGAGGGAGTTGGGCAGGGCTGGGGCTGGGGTTTGGGATGAGGCTGATGCCCAGCTTGAGGGTGTATAGGTCTTGGGGCCCAGGGCTGGAATGTGCAGCCACAGGGCCCCAGCAGAGAGCAGCACAGGGCCATGGGTGGCTTATCTGGGGGATGGAGGTAGTGAGGCTGGCTCCCCACCGCTGCATGCATTCCTGGTGGGGTGAAAGGGCACATGCCCCCCTGATCTGTGCACCTGGGGTAGGAGTGAGCTGCTTGCTGTGGGCTTGGGCTCCCCACCCTACTGCCCTCCCCAGGGCATCCACAGCCCACCAGGTGGAATCTGGCATTGCAGGGCAGAGCAGGGCCAGACAGGGAAGCTCCTTGCCACTGCAAGCCCTGCACTGCCCTGGTGATGCACCTGCTGCATGCCCCACAGCAGCAGGGGTGGCAACATGGGCTTGTGCCCTTTGCTGCTCGAGGGCAGGTAGGGGGTGCATTACCAGTGTAGCATGGGGCTTGCAGTGGCAAGGAGCTTCCCCACCTGGCCCTGCTTTGCCTGGCTGCACCCCTGCTCGCTCAGCTACGGAGGCCCTGGGGGAGGGCAGCAGGGCGGGGAACCCAAACCCACAGCAGGCAGTGTTTTAAGGGTTCATGTTACTTTCTTACATCAGTATAAACACATCTGTCCATGTTAATAAACTATAGAGACACTTGTATAATATGAAGGCATTCTGGTGGACAGAAGTCATAACTAGGATTTGAATAAAAGGTATTACAGTACTGTTTCAAGTGTTGTATTTCCTTTGTTCACACCTATTTTCCTGAGTACCTGTTTAGAGGTTTATTTCAAGCATTTTTGCGCAACATATGTATCTGATGGAAATAATAGTCTTAATACTACCCAATTTGTACACCACATGTACTGCAATTACTCTGCAATTACTGTATACTTTAAATAACGTAAAATGTTGTTCACCAAAAGAATCATTACAAGAGTAATTACAACATAGTGGTCACACCTCCTACAGCAGAGAACAAGCATAATCATAAAATGGTCTTCATCTTTAGTTGAATACTGTCAGACCATGGAGAGTTACAACCTTAAACACCCCAAGTTTATTTGACACGTGGTCTATATTTGCTTGAGCTACAGGTTGTCTGAAGACACAGTGAACCATTATTGTGCATCCTGGAAATTTTGGATTCTAGCAAAATATTCAACCAAGTAAACTCACCTGATTTCAGATTTTTTACAAGCTGGTTGCAAAGCTTTAGCAATGATAATCTGTTTTAGAAGACAGAAACACAATTATCTTGCAATGAAAGGTAATTACCATTTGGTCATTAATGATGATATATTTACATAATTATCTTATGGGTATTTGAGCACTACAATAAAAGTGATAGTGCTTTCCCTTCTTCATGGGGAGAAACACCAATCATAAAGTTCTAATATGTTCTGCTTTTATAGTAGGAAATAAATAGAGTTTAAAATAAAACTTATACTAATTTTTGTAATGCCTGTTTAATCATTTCTGAACTAAAGAGTGACAATGTTCTAAATGCAACCCTAATGCAGATCCAGCGATTATAATACAGTTATATCAGGGATGATATTGGAAGAAAGCAATATACAATCCACTGGACCAAGAGAACAAACTCTCTATAACTAAGATCATGGGTTGTATTCTATTATTGGAAACTACATATCAAGTATATTATTATTTTTAATGGCCCAATATTCTTGGTTGTTGCAATATACCCTAGAGATGACAAGAGAGAAAAAAAGCTGTCAATCCATTAGGAAGCATTCTGAATTGAATTTATGTGTTATTAACAGTGCTGCCTTACATTTGCAGACATGCATGTGCCACATGGAATAAAAGCCTACATATATAAACAAGCTAGTCCTGAAGCTGGACAATTAATAATAAGATTTGCACAAACAAATATCTCTTTACATATACAAAGCACACAAGACATCTTCAGTTCAGGAAAGGAAATCAGAAGAACCCTTGTTTCTATGTGGTTGTAAATTAAAATGTTAAATATATGAGCATGCAGTATTTGACAGTGAGAATTAACTCATTTTTATACTATGCAAATTATCTTAATAGCTCCAGGATCAACACCAGTGATGATGCTATTATAATAACATGTCGTTGTGAAGTACTATATTTCCTGGTATAACAATAGGCAACTTTAGGATCTTTCTGAAGTTTGTCACATGTCTAATTTAAAAGCCCAGTATACTTCATTTTTTTAAAAGATTAAAGAAAGATCGAGAAAGTTGGATGGAAAATGTTGTATAACTTGCTATGTTCACCAGACTCAAATGCTTACTTGCCCAATTACTCTATCTACAAGAGATTTAGCTTACATGGCTTTGAATTCATCTGGTTTATTGCCTACTGAACACCAGGTAACTCAATAGAAAAACATGTCACTAATTTTCTTCATCATAATCATACAGCACACACACAAACATACATTTACTAATAATGACTAATAGAGGCAATGAATCAAAGTTGGATATTTTTAGCTTAAGCTTAATAGTGCACTGGTTAATAGAATCCTCACATAATTTTACTCTCCTTCTCTTTGTCATGTCTTTCCAGATGTAATCACACAACATATACAAAAATATACATGGCATTTGTATTTGTTGGCATTTAAGTGAAGGGTTATAATAAAAATCTGTCAGTTCAGGAGAAGAACTCAACAACACAATCTTCCTTAGAAGCTCAGTGTCAGATTCTGTAGGGGGCACCCTTGTTTCAGATAGTGCATATCACCTTTTTCTTTCTCCTCTCTCTCCCCCCCTCTTTTTGGTAACTTTTAACTACATTATGTCACATATGAAATTGTCAGCTATGTACAATAGTAAAAGGCTTTCTGTGATGGTAATATTACAATGCATGATGTAGACCTATGAAACAGAACAAAGTGTAGCTAGAGAGAGTACAGTCACTTTTCTTTTCAAACAGTATCAATGCTTTTTTGCTTTAAAAACTGATCATGAATTAATTTGCTGCCAAGAACTACATACTCATACTAAGATAGTATCTGTCTGCTATTATTATTTTTATTACATTTTTTTCTTCATTGTTCCTTTGAGAGTTTCTCTCTTACAGCATTCAAAGAGACAGGAAGAATGCTCTACATTAAATTAAAGAAGGTTTTTAAGCTAACGTTGTTGTAGCAGCACATTTCCTCCTTATTTCTCTGTAAACCATAACAGTAATAGTTTCCAATATTCAGACTTATGCAACAATGAGCACTTACAACTGCTAAGAGAAAAAAAGATATTGCCTCCATACACCTACACCAACACCAGGTCCAATGAAGAGCCTTTTTTAAAAGATGCCTTTTGAAATCATACACTTTTTGTATCATCACTGTGTTACACAAACAGTTCATAGTCAAAGCACTGTTTTTTGCTGACACAGCTGCTGCTTTTCCAACACTGCTGCTCAGACAACCCATTTTTTTCTTCAGCACCATCATTTCTGGGCAGTTTTACAAGAAATTTGATTGATGTTGTAAAGTTTATATCATTACCATCTGACAGCTGTTTGGTGGCCTTTGTGAAATGAGTTGATTGTCTCAGTCCATTTCCTAATAGACAGGTGTTCACAATTAAAAAAAACCCAACAAAACATCACCACAGTTGTCACTGAGGCTTCAGTCCAACAAAGCACTTAAGCACATGCTTAAAGTTAACCACATGTCTAAATGCACTAGTGGATGGAGGCCTAAACTAGAAGACAAGCCAAAAAATAATGAATGGACATGGAGAATGAACTCCTAAGGCAATCTTATCACAAAAGAATGACATCGATGAATGCCATGCAGATTAGCCATGGACTTCACTGAAGCCAGGATTTTACCCAAATACCCCTGTGAAAGGGATACATGTCTGTAGATGTAGTAACACAAGTTCAGTTATAATTTGTATGGTGTGGTGGGAAAATTACAAGAAGAAAAATTAAAATCATTCCCAGTATTGAGAAGAATGATGGCCATTTTCCTGCAATGACATTCTAATTTCACCTGGGAAAAACATTCTAAAAATAAAAATGAATCAAAAGATGTTATATAAACAGACTATCTAATAGGCTTGCTGCAGAGGAAGTAACTTTCATCTATGCATTTGGATGACTTGACTTAACTGGTTCAGAGCTCAACATCAGATAAATGACTAGCTTATCACTAACTGAAAAAAAATCATTAATAAATGTAAATATTTAAAATATGCCCTTTTAGACAGCCTACCAGTGCAAATAGTGCATATTTGCCATTCAGACATTTTAAACCAGCAACAGGCAGGTAGCTCAATTTGATTAGGAAGTTTCCTTACCTGTGAAGTATGTTAAGAAAATAACAGAATGAACGTATGAAGCACATGAAAATGCAGAAGTTAACTCAGTAGACTGCACTGATCAGGTTTTAATATTTCCGTGAAACTGGTAGAATATGTGAAATCATGATTAGTTAAGTTATACTGGGATGCTTGCTAGGAGACCCAGGAGATCCAGTGCCAACAACCCAAGTTTTGAAAATAAGATCAATCTTATATTAAATACAGAGTATTCCATTTGATGCCTTTTCTACTGTTTCTTATTTTCTAGTCCTGAAGTAGGATGATTCTTGCCAGTCTTCCAGTAAACTGGCTCCCTCTTACACATAATTGATTACATCAATTTAGAAAATGTGTTAACCAATGTATTGTAGATAACACAATGAGAAGAGTAATTTTCCTTTCCTGTGGACAAAGATAACTGTTTAAAAAATATTTAGTTGGGCATGGTATGAAGGACTGCCTTTGTTTGGCCTTCTCGCATGCATACTGTTTTCTGGCTTCTTTAATATTCTATTCAGGAAGAGTACAGACCAGCTGCAAATGCTTCCTCAGCCTGATGAAGGGTATTTGTACCCAAAAGATTGCAAAGAAGAATTTTTCCAGCTATCTGAGTTGGCCTAATAAAAGATATCAGATTTACCCAAAGAACCTTGTCTGCCTGAATACATATTTAATATGTTAGTTAAATCTTGCTAGTTAAACCTTGTATTAAGCATTAAGCACAGACAAAACTGTTCATGTCCTAGCTGCTCAAAATGTGTTGCCTACAGCAAAATGCTAGTGAGCCAATTGAGTTTCTCAATGGTAGTCGAGTAAGTTCAATTATAATTTGTATGGTATAGTGGGGGAATTAAAAAATAAGAAGTATTTAAATTATTCCCAATGGCTGTGTGTACATGAGATGATGACTGCGCAGTTGTTACTGCACAGTCACTTAGTACTTGCATATACAAATACTAAATGACTGCACAGTAACCAGCAGTAGCACTGCTGAACGGCTTTTAGGTAACACTCACTGTGTAGTAGCTCATTACTACTGTGCAGTTGGGTAGTGTCATGCTTCAAAGGATGTAAGATCTCTCTCATTTGCAAAAAAAGATTGTTTTTTAACTACTTTCACATTTGGGTCCATTTTTAATCATTGGTACAATTGCAGTTTGAGTCAATACTGTTACACCAGACTTGAATCTGAACCCTTACTTTTAGGGACTCATCGCTATCTCATTGAGATTTGCACTATTTTTCTGCATGAATTGTTGTCTGTGAGCACGTCTACATGAGATGCTTACTGCACATTAGCCTAATAGCATTGCATAGAAGCATGACAGTTAAAAAACATGCTAATAGCCTACTGTGAAGTTTTATTAGGCTAACGCACAGTAAGTGTCACTAAATAACTGCACACTGATGCTACTGAGCACTAACTCTAGTTACTGTACATTTAGTTAGTACTTCATTAAGCAAGTAGCTAAGTAGCTAATAGTAGCTAAGGTGTATTAATGAATGTGTAGACCTGCCCTGTGACAATTGGAGGCATATATGCAGTGATGACAGCAAAGAAAATTCCAACAATAGCTCTGCTCATTTCAGAAATGTCATTATTATTGGCCATATTACTGACTACACGCTTGCTCAGGATGCGAAGTCTATGCTAAATGATTATTTTAAAATACCATGGCAGGAAACAGAAGAAGCCAGATTGTACTTTTGATTGCATTGGTGTAAAGTAGGAAATAATTCCACTGATGATGCTAGCATACAACAAGTTACATGATAATCACACTTCAGGCCTCTACCTCTATTTGAACTTTTGTAACATACGCTGCAAATTGTATCACACATGTTGAATTTCTGGCTGATAGTATACACTTTGTCAATGATGTACTTCTCCATTTGCTGTATGTCAGGTGTGGCGTAGATTTCACCCATAAGCCAGCAAAATAACACTCACGGACAAGACTTATTCTATTTCTTACCCTTATGTCTAATTCTTGTATGATGATAACAGTGGAGGAAGGGTTTCTGGAGTGTGGGGACTAGTAATAAACCTACTTGTAAAGGATGTGTTAAAACTTGTATATTATCATACTTCTGACTTCAGCAAGATCAACCTGAGATATATAGCTTCTTTTCTGAGCTGACACTGATTTTCACTGGCTAGCCTGGCACTGGAGCACTCTTGTGCCCCAGTCAGCCCCTCTACAGGATGTTGAGCTGGGTCAGAGCAGCCCCAGGCTAATTATTGAACTCCCGGGACCCTCTACCATCTGGGGCTGCTCCGACCTGTCTCAGTGTGTTGTGGCTCCAGACGCACATGCAAATGCAGTGCCAAGGAGCAATAAACTCCAGCACGATATAGGGTGGAATTTATTACATTGCATTAATAAGCATGTGTAGACACGCTCAGCATATTGTTTGGCTCTCATTAGAGTGAGAAGCATGACTCCAACTCACAAGTCATGCTTCCAACCACTTTTAGGAGCTCTGTCCATGAAAAAAGAGATAAAAATTCTACTTGATATTCTTGTTCATGGTATGATTATATGTTTATGTTTTTTATTTCTTCCACATGTATTCAGTCACTTCATCTTATGCATATGTTCTTGGCTTTGTTTACAGGAAATGTATCCTATGTAGGGTTTATTGTTTTAACAGGTACTCGTTTTAGTGAGCACTACTATAATTTTTAGTCTTATATGATATCTCAAGATATTTCACATTTTTTGAGTTAAAGTCTGAAAGGGAATAATTTGCATATATTTCATGAGTTGTACATGTAGTTAATATTGATCTGCTGATAAAGGAGGAAGGGAACCAAATGCTGTCTAATAATAGAACTTGCATTATATATAGTTTCTTAGAATCACTTTTCAGGATCAACTTTGAACCTGGTGTACATATTATAACTCTACTTAACATCGTCATTGCTGTTAAGGTTTCTTTGACACTTCAGTTCCAAACTGTGACATTCAGTATATATTACAGCAATTTGCAGAAGGTGAAACCTCTTGCTTTTACTCTTTTGGAGTCGGTACCAGTGAATCACAAAGGTCTTGTGTCAAGTTTCAACTGCATTCATATGAATGTTACACAAAGTGGGGGGTTAAAATGCAAAGTTTTGACTTGGTATTTTAGCCAACTCTTATGAACCATAATGGAAGTTTTGAATGTGCAATTTAAAAGCCCTACCTACTAGGCCTGTGCAAAGTGGCAAGTATTCACTTCGGATTCAGATTTGACTGATTTGGAGGTACAGTGATTTGATTCAGAGATTTGAATCACTGTCCCAATTCAATTTGGCTGAATCAGATCTGAAGATTCAGCATCACTTCAGAGATTCAGCCAGAGACTAAACAGACAGCAGTCCTCACCATGCTGGACACAGTTACCTACAGCTGGTAAATCTATTCAGGTCGGGGGGGAGGAAAGGGGTGTGAGGGAGGGAGGGAGGGATTGGGGCTGGGTCAAGCTGCCCAGTCCGGCGGGAAGTGTAGGACTCGGGGAGGAAGGTGG
>NW_017729029.1:25167380-25177905 GCF_001723915.1 Gavialis gangeticus | reverse complement strand
AGACTAAACAGACAGCAGTCCTCACCATGCTGGACACAGTTACCTACAGCTGGTAAATCTATTCAGGTCGGGGGGGAGGAAAGGGGTGTGAGGGAGGGAGGGAGGGATTGGGGCTGGGTCAAGCTGCCCAGTCCGGCGGGAAGTGTAGGACTCGGGGAGGAAGGTGGGGGGTACGGGATGTGGACACATCTGTGCTGGGAGTATGGGCTATGCCCTGCTGCCAGTTGCCCAGCCAGGGCAAGGGGGCAGGATGTGGGTGTGGCTAACTTCGGGTAGAAGGAGGCAAGCAGCAGCAGGGTATAGCCCCCACTCCCAGTGCTGCTGTGCCCACATCCTGCACCCCTTCATGCTGGCTGGGCAAGCGGTGGCCATGCCCACCCCTCCACCCTGGCTGACAAGTAGCTGCAGCCCTCCCTTATGCCTCCCCCCACAACTGGCTTGTAAGTGGCAGCAGCACCCACCCCCCTGCACCCCCTCCATGCCAGCTGGGCAAGCGGCATCAGGGCAGAGCTCCCACACCCAGTGCTGATGCAGGCAAGGCAGCACTGGGAGTGGGGGCTATGCCCTGCCACTGCTTCCCCAGCTGGGATGGGAGGGAGCATGATGCAGGCATGGTTTGCTCCGGGCGGAAGGGGGCAAGTGGCAGCAGAGCATACCCCCCGTCTCAGCACTGCTGTGCCCACATCAGCACTGGGAGCAGGGTCTCTGCCCTGCCACCACTTGCACAGCTGGCATGGGGTGGGGGGGCAGATGCTTCCACTGCTTCCTACCATGGCTGCAGTCCCAGGAGGCCCCCCAGAACAAGTTTATGGAGCCAGCACAGTTGTTGGCCAGAAAATGGAGTGTGGCTCTGGCTAGACGTGCTTCAGTTGTGGGGTGCGTGCACTGCCGCCATGTGCACCACCTTTTTTTTCAGCATGTGTTTTTTTGACCCTGGGATGTCTTGAGGTGAAAAAAAACCCTGTGCTGTGAGGTAGCAGCACACCTGCATGGGCGGTGTGTGGTACTGCAGATGGGTCTGCTTATTGGTCCGCATTCACCCTGCCTTCCCCTATTGAGTGACTACATAGGCCATCAGGCTTGTCTCTGCACTTCTTGGCCAGCCCTGGCGCAGCCTTTTGGGCCTCTCCCACAACCTTCATCTGCACGGTGGCCAGGCAATTTGCTGAACACTGGGCTAACTCCACCCCTGGCCTGTCACCAGGTAACACATCCCACTTGTTCTCTAATTGGGGCCAATAACTTACCCCTTCCACTCACTCTATACCACCTCACTCAGCCTCAGGCCCGCTTATGGCCTTAACATACTTGCCCCCATCTACCTGGGGCCTCAGTGCACTCACTGTGTCTCCCTGGGGCTCTGGGCTCAGGACCTTTAAATGGCCACCTCATCAGGGTGGCCTGTGCCTGTCTGCTGCCTACTCTCCTCCTTAAAGTGGCAGACAGCAAAGGGGCTGTACTACCCACCTTCCCCTTTAAAATGGTTCCTATGGGAGGTTTTACCTGCTGCTCACAAAACAGGCTAACTCTCAGCCTGCAACAGCCCTTAAGTGGAAAGCACCCCATTGGTGCTCTGCCACAATGAGTAGTACTATCTCTATGGTATTTGCTACTTAACCCACCCTCCCTACTGTCAAGCAGCTATGACAAGAAACTTAAGAATTCAGGCAGGTGGTGAGCCAGGATAAGCAAATTAGTTGGCCTGTAAGAGCCCCTTGTGCATTATACAGAGTATGAAATGCAAAACATCTTAATATCTGAAATGAACTTCCAAATAAATAAATAGAACCTGGTACAGAAAAAGAACCTTCCCTAACTGCCACAGTTCATAAGTTCTGCTTCTGGATTTCAAACATTTACATTCTGCCTTTTCTGACATGAGTCACCTGTAATTTAAGACTGCATAAATATTAAATACATAAATATAGATATAGAAAGTAATGCACATAATGGTCATGTCATTTTAGTGCTCTATACCTATGCGAATTAATTACTGGCACTGACTAAACAGAAGTTGTGGAGGTGTAAACACACTGACCTGTATGTTTTGTACAGTTCTAAAGGTAAATATCCTTTAGGTAGGAGTGGATTTTAAACTGATCACATAAGGTTTTAGCTAGGCAGCTACTCCCATGCCATTAAGTCATTTATGGTTTAGGGGATCATTAGCTGATCCTCCATTTGTCTACCTCTTTCTGAAAATGTATTCCCTAGCAATAGCACTAGTCCTACTCTTCTACCTTAATGCATGGAGTTTTTCTACTATATTGTGTTTTTAATACAATATATTTTTCATTTTTCTAAGATCTACAATCCCATTACAAGGCACAAAGAAACTAACTATCCTGGATCCATCATTTTGGCAGCATCCACATTAGGCTTTTTTCTTTAAAAAAAAAAATTTAAATGGTGTTACTTCCACTGAGCATAGACTCTAGTGGGTTTAGGAGTATGCTTCACCTGAATGTTAGCAACTTAACCACATCCAGGTCTACCCACAGCAGTTCAAAATTAAGTAGCAAAACAGTGTTGCACATTTCTGTATTACAGCTGCCGCAACTGCTGCCATCATGTGAGCAGCATCACTGGTAATAACTGTGGGGAAATTTAGCACAAGAGCCTCTTGGCAGCAGAATCTTTTTGATCAGCTGCTGGATGCTGATTTTCTTGGGGAAGGCATTCATTGAGATTGCACTCAGCATTAGATTTAAGAAAAAAACTACATGGTGCAATGTGGAATACTCTTATTTTTCAGTGTGAAAGCTCTGGGTATCTGCCTTCCCCTTTTCTGTCATCATTCCCTGGCCTCCTGCACCTGCTGCCTCTCACCTGCCACAATTTGATGTGTAGGCAGGCTCCCCTTTAACATAGGTGTGGCTATGGGGGCTTCAAGAGGCCATGATTATAGTCCCTAAGGCAACATTAAAGGAGAGACTGCCTACAGAGTCCAAGAGAGCCTCTTCTTTTGTGCCTTAGGGGCTATAATCATAGCCTCCTGCTGCCCCCATAGCCATGCCTCATAGATACTTTCAGTCTGTCCATTGTATGGGGATCTCTTGGTCCCAAACTGGCACTGGGACCCTCAGACACAGACCCCTGTCTGGGTTTCAGTCTTCTCAGCTACACCCCTCTTTAGCTGTCAGAGTCCCTTTAGCCCAGGTCCAACACCCCAGACCCTGGGTTTCTTGGGCAACAGCCCCACTTGTCTCTGACCAAAGCTGGTCTCACAAGCATAGAGTACCCCTGGCACCCTGCTCCATGGCTTCCAGACCTCCCCTACAGCCACACCTGATCCTCTGGTATATTAAAGTTAAATAGATAAAACCAGAACACAGAGTTAACCAGACAGTTATAACCCAACTACAATCTTCTTAGGGCCATAACAATTGTGTCACCACTATAAGGAGATGCTTTAATTCCCCTAGCACCAGGGAACCTCATTTTCACTATCAGCCAGCTCTGTGTTCTGCTCTTTCACCTGCCACATGCAGGAACAAATGCCAATCCAGCTCAGAGCCTGGGCTTATATGTAGCTAAGGCTGACCTCTTCTGCTCAGATGCGTGCTGACTCTGACAATGGGTCCAGATGTTGTTGCTCAGCCTAACCAATTGTATGTATTTTCTTTCCTGGCAGCCCTCTCCAACTCTTTAGCAGTCCTAGGCCTTGAGGCTTGATTCTTCTACAGTCAATGGCCCCAACAAACTACAAAAGCCCAGCTTTCCTGGAGACCCCACTATCCTCTCCTAATCCTCTGTATGTAGTTATCAGTAACAGCATATTTTCTGGAAAGTATATTATGCAGATGTATGTTACATAATGTTCTTTACTGACTTGATGCAACTTGAATGGTGCCATGTAATCTGTAACATGCTTGCTACGTTAGAAGGTGTTATAACACAGCGCAACCCTAAAGGGTATGAATACAAACCAGAATATGCTATTTTATTGATAGGATCACATCTGAAACAGCAGTTGTCATATCTAAATCCTTAGCCAATTAGTTATTAGTTCCTTCAAGTATGAGTCTTTGGATGGATTTTCCTTTTCTAACAAGGAAACACATAAGATTAGGGTAGACAATCCCTGGCATAGGTACTAGAGTGTGGCACTTGAAGGCATTTTGCTTGGCACACATGCCTCTGGGTGGATGGTGGGAAGGGGCCAGGGCTGCACAGCAACAGCAAGGATTGGGCCCCTCATGGCTCCCCTGTCATCTACCCCTGGCACACCAACATCTTACAAGTTGAAGTTGTGGCTGTTTTTGGCATTTTGTCCAAAACTGTTGCTGACACTTGGGTGACAAAAGACTAAGCAACTAATCCAGAACCATTCTCTGTGTATTTCAGATAGGCTTTCAGACAAGTCTTAAAATTGTTGTGCTGCTTTCACTGCACATCACTGAACATCAGGCAGGTTCATAAACAGGTGTGGGGGTAGGGGGTGAGGGAGGAGAAAAGGATAGAAGATAAAAACAGAGGCAAATCAAGTGAGTAATTTGACCTTTGCATTTTGCTCTGTTCTGGAAAGTGAACACATGAAAGAAATCATCCTGATGTTCAGTTATTGTTTGCAAATCCTCTCCCATTCATTAATGAAATGCTTTCGTTCAAATCTCTCTACAGGTAGTGATTCAGATAGTGCTATGGTTCAATAATTTGCATCCACATTGAGTTTCAGTCCAGTAAATGGCATTCATTTATGCAGTTACATACACCAAAGTTGTAATATTCAAACTCAAACCTTTAGCTTGCAACAGGAAATATTCCTTGTGCATTTCTATGCATTTAAATTACTGACATCCACATATAAAGGAAATGGCAACACATGTAGCAAAGCCCCCAGCTTTTCTTTTTCTTTTCTTTTTTTATTTTAAAATGCATTCCTTCCCCTTCGCCAAACATTTCTGACTTTATCTCTCCCTCTCTATTCCCTATAGATAAGAATAAGTGAGCTAAGACATAGGATAAGCTTCAGCATTTTATTTTGGTAGCAAGTTGTATTTGTTTTGCTTTTTCTCCTTCTTTATATTGTATAATTATTATGTTTATATTGATTTTTACTGTTCTATATTACTGTTTTACTAATACAGGCCTAAGTTAGCATAAGTCATGTCAAGTTTCCATTTTGTTTGTCAAGTCTCCATCTTGTCCCCATGCCCTGTTATGTAACATATGACTCATACGTACCCCTCCTGTGTAACTTGGTTCCTGGATGAATGGGGATGAATGAGGGTGCTTGAGAGACAATGGCAGTAGGTCTAAAAACAGCTCCCTCTGAATGACCGAACGATCAACACCAATACCTGGACCAATGACCCAGCCATTGGAACCACCCTCAGCATTTAAGAAACAAAAGATGAGGCAACCCACCATTGTGCCAAGGCTGCACATGCTCAGTAAGAACATCTGGAACCCTCTGGAACAGGACTGACATTGCCTGGACATGCCCTCCCCATAGGTAGTCTTCCCCATAAAAAGAGGTAGTGAAGACTGACTCCTTGTGATGCCCTCTCCATCTGGACCAGCACAATGCCACACCACCTATCCACCCAGAGGCCCTGCCAGTGACCCCACTCTGGAAAACACTTGCTGGACAAAGACCCCTTTCCAGCCTGGATAGGTAACTATCACCCCCCACCCTCTCTTCAACCAAGGACTTGGACTCTGTTTCTCTACCCTACCTGGACTCCAACCCTTCCACTGAGTCTCTTTCTCCTGCTGCCATTGTGAGTGCTTGTGTGTCTGTTTAACAAACCTGTTATTTTGAAACCCCGAATGGGTCTTTTGTCTTTTTTCTCCTTGCCACCATTTACTTGCCCCCAAGGTCCCAGCTGTCTGCCTCATTTTCTAGCCCAAAACGCCCAGCTTTCTACCTCAGTTTCTTTCCTGGCTGTCTCCTCCTTGCCACCGAGCTTTTTGCCTTGCACCAGTGACCTTAAGTAACCCTGGGGCCACTTGACCAAGTAACCCTAAGCCTCAGTTCCTCAGCCCAGCTTCTCTCTAGTCTACCGGTTCAAATCCCAGTTCCAGTAACTTTCACTCCTTACACTTTCTCTCTCACCTTAACCTTCCCTCAGGTATCCCAAGTACCCCAAACACACACATACATACCGTAACAACCAAGTTAGGAACCTGTGTGTACATGTAGGTGGGTGGTATGCAGGTGAACTGCTGAATACACATACACACACATATATACACACACACACACACACGTGTGTGTGTGTGTGTCATCGGGTGTGTGATATACAAATTAGTCATCTGTGTATGTGTATGGAGTGTGTGGGTATTGACCACCAATTATTGTTTATTTTTTGTTGTGTAGTGTGTATGTGCTTAAGTTGGTGATACGTATGCATGTGCCTAGGCTGGTTTGGATGTGTATGTGTCTGAGTTGGTAGTGTGTGTGTGTGCACCTAATTGATTTGTGTGTGTGTATATATGCAACTGTGTAACACCCTCCTATCTAAGAGCACAATAGTGAGATCCTGAGAGTTGGCCTGACCCCACAGAGCAACACACACATACTATATGTAGCATACATTGGAAGACAGTCTCTAGTGCTTTCAATCTGGCACCTTTAGAAACAGCAAATTCACATGGAAGCCAACATTTTACAGTGTCTTGCAACTAATAAATGAGAAATTCTGGTTCCTTTTTAGGGCCTCAAAATTCCTGTGTCATGGGGAAAACATACTAGTGTGGAGTAGCAAAAATCAATCAACATCTCCCTCTCCCTTAAAGTTATCAGTGCTGAGGCAGTCTCTACAAACATGTACTTACAGTGGAATAAGAAAGATTTCTACCCAAGAAAGGAAAATATTAGAACACATGGAGTTCTGCTACAAAATGTCCATAATCTCCTAGTACCTTGCACTGATTTCCAGCATGAGACCTCAGAGTCAGGGACCTTAGATACCACTGTGAATGGTAACTATATTTCCATCCCTCTAACAACTTGAGGATTACTATTGCTGACTTTGAATTATTCAAGAAATGGAGTAAAAGGCAACTCAGTGACATGAAAGTGTGAATTTTAAGTACCTTCATTCATTTAGATGGAGAACCTAATCTACTATGGTTTCTGGGGACTAGCCTGTAGTGAAAGGATATAGCTCTTATACCTACTTTTAAATCAGTACAACTAAATCTATATTACTACAAGGGTGTGTGAAATTTCACCAGGTGTTTTGTTTCAAAGCTGTTTCGATGCGTTTCAAGCTTGAAAACAACAAAATCAAAACAAATGCCTTTGAAACAGCTTCAAAATGAAACAAGGGTAATCAAAACATTTCAAAAGTTCCAATTGTTTTTGAGTTTTGAAGCTGGGCTTTGCTTCAGTGCTAGTCCCAGGCAGCAGACCCAGCCTCCTGTCATCCCACGCAGATACAGGGGTCACACCATCCAAGAGGATTCTGGAACAGCTCCCAGCCCTCCTGAAGGGAACCAGCCCCTGGATCTGCATGACAGATGATAACATGCTGTTGCTGCTGGCTGGGGCAAGCAGCAGCACCAATCTTCCCAGCACTGGGTGGACGCTGCGCCCAGCATTGGTCCCAGCTGGCAGCAGCAGCCTCCTGTGATCCGGCAGGCTGATCAGGGGCCCACACCTCCGGAAGAAGTCTAGCAGAGCTCTGCAGCCATCCCAGGGGTGCAGGCCCCTGATCTGCCTGCTGGATCACAGAAGGCTGCTCCTGTCACCTGGGATGAGCACTGGGCACAGCCCACACCCAGTGCCAGGAAGATTGGTGCTGCTGTCCATCACAGATGGGAGGAGCAGCCTCCTGTGATCTGACAGGCAAATTGGGGGCCCCCCACACTCCTGGGAGGGCTGCAGGGGTCTGCCAACTCTTCCCGGTGGTGCAGAACTGCACCCAGCACCTTCTCAGGCAGCAGGAGAAGTCTCTTGTCATCTGGGAGGCAGATTGGGAGCCTGCACCCCCAGGAGCAGTCTGGCAGAGCCCCACAGCCCTCCTGTTTGTGTGGGTGGGCCCCTAATTTGCCTGCTGGATGACAGGAGGCTGCTGCTGGCACCTGGGACTGGTGCTGGGCACAGCCCGTGGCTCCATGGAGCTCAGCCCCATAGCAGAAGGTGGAGCACAGCCCCAGCACTGTGCTCTGCTTCTCACCACTGGGCTCAGTTTCACAGGGCTGTGAGCTGCTGGGAGCTGAACCTGGTGGTGGGAGGTGGAGAGCAGTGCTGGGGCTGCACTCTGCCTCCCACCACTGGGCTCAGCTCCATGGAGCCATGCTGGGTGCGGACTGCACCCAGTGCTGTTCCCAGGCAGCAGTGGCAGCCTCCTGTCATCTGGAAGGCAGGGCCACCCAGACTGACCTTTACAGGCTCAGAAAATGGGTGGATGAGAACCTGATGGTGTTTAACACTGAAAAATGCAAGGTTCTCCACCTTGGGAGGAAAAACCTGCAGCATCCTTATAGGCTCAGCAGTGCTACACTGGCTAGTACTGCGGAAGAAAGACTTGGGGGTCATCATTGACCACAAGATGACATGAGCCTGCAATGTGATGCTGCGGCAGTAAAGGGACCAAAATGCTTTCTTGCATCCATAGATGCTTCTTAAGCAAATCTCGGGTGTAACAGGGGGACTGCCCAGGGCCAATCTCTCCATGGCCCACCCACTTGTTCCTGGGCTAACTGCCCATGTTCTTTTCTGCCATGCCTTGATGTTAATTAGTTAAATAGATGTTAATAAGCAGGAGGCTACCTATTTCCTGCCCCAGCCCTCCTGGAGGGAACCAGCCCCTGGATCTGCATGACAGATGATAGCATGCTGTTGCTGCTGGCTGGGGCAAGCAGCAGCACCAATCTTCCCAGTGCTGGGTGCACACTGTGCCCAGCATTGGTCCCAGCTGACCGTTATTCCTTGTTGCTGTGGGAGGTACATGGGTGAACAGGGTCTCTCCCATTCCCCACTGGTCCCCCCAGTAAGTCTGTAGATGGCCACCAATTCCCCTCTCAGCCTTCTCTTGTGAAGGCTGAACAGGTTCAGGTCCTGTAGCCTCTCCTCATAGGGCCTGCCCTGCTGCTCCCTGATCATGTGAGTGGCCCTCCTCTAGACCTTCTTGATTTTGGCCACATCTCTCCTAAAGTGCAGTGCCCAGAACTGGATGCAGTAATCCAACTGTGACCTGACCAGTGTCACATAGAGGGGGAGGATGACCTCCTTGGCCCTGCTTGTGATGCATCTGTGGATGCATGACAAGGTGCGGTTGTCCTTACTGAACACATCCTCACATTGGCGGCCCATGTTCATTTTGGAAATGATAATGACTCCAAGATCTCTTTCTGCCACTGTGCTTTCGAGAAGGGAGTTCCCCAGCCTATAGGTATGCTGCTGGTTCTTACTAACCAAGTGCAGTACCCTGTACTTGTCAGTATTGAATCCCATCCTATTCTCATTTACCCACCCTTGTAACCTGTCCAGGTCCAGCTGTATCCTGTCCCTCCCTTCTAGCATGCCCACCTCACCCCAGATCTTGGTGTCATCAGTGAATTGGAGCAGGGTGCTTTTCACCCCCTCGTCCAAGTTGCTAATAAAGAGATTAAACAGTGCATGCCTGAGGACTGAGCCCTGGGGGACCCTACTGCCCACATCCCTCCAGGTCGAATATGACTCATCCACCACCACTCTCTGGGTGTGGTCCCTCAGCCAATTTCTGACCCATCTGACTGTGTAAGCATCAATGCCACAGTCATCTATATTTTTAATGAAAATGGGGTGGGAGACAGTGTCAAAGGCCTTCCTGAAGTCCAGAAAGACTACATCCACCACGACACCTGCATCCAATGATTTTATGATAGTAGAAGGCAATCAGGTTGGTCTGACAGCACCTGCCCCTAATGAACTCATGCTGTTGCCCCTGAGTATCATCCCCCCTGCCGGTCCTTCCCAGATGTGATCCTGGATAATCTTCTCAAAGAGTTTCCCCAGGATCAAAGTAAGACTAACAGGCCTATAGTTGCCCGGGTCCTCCCTCCTCCTTTTTTGAAAATGGGGACCACATTGGACCTCTTCCAGTTGTCTGGCACCTGGCCAGAGCACCATGAGTGCTTGTAAAGCCGTGTCAGGGGCCCCTCAATAACCCCTGCCAATTCCCTCAGCACCCTGGGGTGAAGAGCATCTGGCCCTGAGGATTTGAACACATCCAGACCCTCCAGAAGTTCCCTAACTCAGTCTTTCCCAACCCTAGGTCTGTCAGAGTCGCTCCTGAGTCCATCCTGCATCTCAGTGGGGTAGCCCTGGTCCCTGCACAAAAAAATGAAGGCAAGGAAATTGTTAAAAAGGTCTGTCTTTTCCTCTGGTGTAATCACCAGATTGCCAAGTGTATCCCGCAGGGGCCCCACTTTCCCCAGTGCTTTCTTCATACTCCCTATATATTTAAAAAAGGACTTTTTGTTGTCCTTGATGCTATCCCTAATTCTATATCTGCCTTAGCTTTCCTAACAGCCCCCATACAAGCCCGAGCGATGGAGGTATACTCCTCTTTGGTAATAGCCTCTCTGT
>NW_017729029.1:25154916-25162380 GCF_001723915.1 Gavialis gangeticus | reverse complement strand
GGGGGACCCTACTGCCCACATCCCTCCAGGTCGAATATGACTCATCCACCACCACTCTCTGGGTGTGGTCCCTCAGCCAATTTCTGACCCATCTGACTGTGTAAGCATCAATGCCACAGTCATCTATATTTTTAATGAAAATGGGGTGGGAGACAGTGTCAAAGGCCTTCCTGAAGTCCAGAAAGACTACATCCACCACGACACCTGCATCCAATGATTTTATGATAGTAGAAGGCAATCAGGTTGGTCTGACAGCACCTGCCCCTAATGAACTCATGCTGTTGCCCCTGAGTATCATCCCCCCTGCCGGTCCTTCCCAGATGTGATCCTGGATAATCTTCTCAAAGAGTTTCCCCAGGATCAAAGTAAGACTAACAGGCCTATAGTTGCCCGGGTCCTCCCTCCTCCTTTTTTGAAAATGGGGACCACATTGGACCTCTTCCAGTTGTCTGGCACCTGGCCAGAGCACCATGAGTGCTTGTAAAGCCGTGTCAGGGGCCCCTCAATAACCCCTGCCAATTCCCTCAGCACCCTGGGGTGAAGAGCATCTGGCCCTGAGGATTTGAACACATCCAGACCCTCCAGAAGTTCCCTAACTCAGTCTTTCCCAACCCTAGGTCTGTCAGAGTCGCTCCTGAGTCCATCCTGCATCTCAGTGGGGTAGCCCTGGTCCCTGCACAAAAAAATGAAGGCAAGGAAATTGTTAAAAAGGTCTGTCTTTTCCTCTGGTGTAATCACCAGATTGCCAAGTGTATCCCGCAGGGGCCCCACTTTCCCCAGTGCTTTCTTCATACTCCCTATATATTTAAAAAAGGACTTTTTGTTGTCCTTGATGCTATCCCTAATTCTATATCTGCCTTAGCTTTCCTAACAGCCCCCATACAAGCCCGAGCGATGGAGGTATACTCCTCTTTGGTAATAGCCTCTCTGTTCCACTGGGTGTACGCCTCTTTTTTGGCTTTCAGGCATTCCTGAATTCCTTTGGTGAGCCAGGGAGGCTTTTGAACACTTTTGCCCACTTTGATTCTCGTTGGAACTGTCACCTCTTGGGCACAGAGGATCGTCTCCTTAAGAAACGACCACTCATCTTGGACACCCAGTTCTCCAACTCTCCAGGACCCCAGTGCCTCTACTACCAATCTCCTCAGCTCGTTGACATTGGCCTTCTTGAAGTCAAGGGCTACTACCTTACTGCACCCCCTTGACACCCTGCGTTGGATGGTGAATTCCAGTAGGCGATGATCATTGTCATCCAGGTGGTCGAGAACCTGGAATCCCCTCACAAGGTCATCGCCTGTGGTCAGAACCAGGTCCAGCAGGGCATTCCCCCTGGTGGAACTGTGCACCTCCTGGCTTAAGTGGGGGTCCTGCATCTCAGCAAGGAACTTGCTGAGATACAGTAAACAGTCCAACCTGGCTGACTGCTCCTCCCAGCAGATGTCTGGGTAATTTAGATCACCCATGATGACTACATCCCTTGCCTTAAGTGCCTCCATAAGCTGGCCCAAGAATTCACGGCTCAGCTCTTCCCCTTGGTTGGGTGGCCTGTCGTAGACCCCCACCATTAAGTCCCTTTCCCCATGACCCCTCTGTATTCTGACCCAGAGCACTTCAGCCTGCTCCTCCTCTGACCCCATCCTGTTAGTTGAGGATGTGTATTGCTCTTTGACATAGAGCACCACACCCCCACCTTTCCTCCCCATTCCATCCCGCCTGTAGAGTCTGTAGCCCCTAATGTTTACGGGCCAGTCATGGGATGAATACCACCAGGTTTCTGTGAGCCCTACTATGTCTGGGTTTATACTAGCTATCCAGAGGGCAAGTTCCTCCTGCTTATTTCCCATGATATGAGCATTAGTGTAGAAGCACTGAAGACCTTGTATTGGTGCATGCACCCTGCCCTGATTCTTAGGACTATTTGGACCCCCATCACTTACCTGGGTACTCCTTGTGCTCGTCACCCATCTTGGTTGGAAGGTGTCCTCCTGTGGCCCCATCCCCTGGCAAAGCTAGTTTAAAGCATGCAGTATGAGATCAGCCAACCTGGAAGAAAAGAAGACTTGCTTGCCTTTAGGGGAGAGATATAGCTCATCCCTCCGAAGCATGTCCCCTGTGTGAAAGTGTGGGTCAATGTCCAGGAACCTGAGGCCTGCCTGGCCACACCAGCTCCACAGCTGCTGGTTAACCTTGCTAATGTAGGGCTCATGAAGGTTTATCTTTCTGGGATCCTATGACCCCTGCTGACTTCCTGCCCCTGGGGCAGGGGGCTGGACTCAATGATTTTCTAAAGTCCCTTCCAGCCCTAATGTCTATGAAATCAATGAAATTCAAAATATTGCTTTTATTCATTACCACAAAATATAAACAAATATTTGTGTGCATTATTATTTATACATTTAATTATACATCATATTTCTATAATAGTAGTACTTAGATGCTCCAACCAAGGTCAGTACCCAATTGTGTTTTATACTTTAAGATTTCTCTATCGCTATCATATAATGACAAATCCTTACCCCAAAACTCTTACAACATAAATAAAGAAGACAGAGACATAGAAAAATACATCAGTGCTGGTAAGGAAATGAGACTAAAGCACTTGAAAGATTTATTAAAGGTCCCTTGGTAAATTAGCATAGATTTTGGAACTATAGCCCATGTTATAATCACAAAACTATCTTATCTCCTCAATATTCAGCTTTTGAGACACAAGTGCAAACTACTTATACATTAACTTCAATTTTACTTCAAGCTGTTCTTACATGAATGCTTTCCTGAATAAAAATGGACCTAAGAATGTGTGTGTAGTTAAACATGTACTTCAGCGTTCTTTTGAATTAAATTAATAGCAATATTGTATGGAATCCTTAAAGTACTTAAAACGTTAATGCCTCCCCCTGAATCCAAATCAAAGGGTCAGATCAAATCAGTGCTAGAGGTTCTATCATCCTGTAAGGAAAATATATCTAAAAGTAGAAAAGGGCCACAGTGGGGGCACCTACACATGTACTTTACTGTGGAGTGACTAGCTCCACAGTAAAGCATTACCGTCTACACATGAGGTGCTATTAGGCCAGAGTAAACTAATTAACTCCACTGTAGGATACTTCTGCCCTAAACATGTACTATTGTAGAGTGAAGTTATTTACTTCACTACAATGCATATGTAGGTGGTGACGAGGGCTGGCTGGGACACAAGGGTGCTACAGTGCGGGAGCTGCCTGCTGGCTAGCCCTGTACTGTAGCATCCTCATGCCCCATCCAGCCTCTGCACAGCACATTGAGCTTGAGTGGAGCAGATTCAGGCTGGCAGGCTGACCCCCCGGCCTCCTGCCAGCTGGGGCTGTGCCACCCTAGTTCAATGTGCTGTAGTCCTAGGCACACATGTAAACTGTGCCTGGGAACAAAAAACTCTGGTACAAACTGTGCCAGAATATATTCAGGCACACTAATTTCACATGTAGGTGTACTCAATGGTAAAATTAGTTAATCAGATCTGTGAAAACTCCATGTCCAGCAGGCCAAATTTTAGGATCTGCACCTGCTAGAAAATAAATTTTGTCTCTGGTGGGACAGGAGTGTTAAGGTTTCAGTTTCTTAGTTTCTTCAATGTTAGGGGCTCGAAGGTACCTTATGGATCATTGTGTCCAGCTCCCCTGCACTTGGGCAGGAAGGACTGCTGGGATCAGATGAGCCCAGCAAGGTAAGCATCAAATGCTTTTTGAAGATCACCAGGGTGGATGACTGTACCACCATTGGGGGGAGCCTGTTCCAAACCCTCAGCACTCGACTTATAAAGAAGTTTTTCCTTATGTCCAGTCTGAAGCAAATCAGGCTGATCAGCAGTACTGGTGTCCCTTCACACTGCCAGCTGGAAGTCAGGCCTGACTTCTGCTGATGTATTCGAAACAGAAGGAAACTAAATTAAGCGTCCAAAAACACTCTTCTTCCTCTTCCTCTTCTTCCTCTTCTCTAACTTAACCCATGGGGTCACTGTGTTGATCTTGGCTCTCCACTAGCTTTGGCCACATGTATCTTCTTCTTCCAACTCCTGTCTCATGTCCCTTTCTACTATATTTCTCCATCTCATCTTCAGTCTTCCTCTTCCACTTTTCCCTGGTAATACCATTCTGGTAAATTCTTTTCCCAAGTATTATTCTGACTCCTTTGAACATGCCTATACCATGCCAACCTTCTCTCTTGTGCTTTTTTAGATGCCTCCACTACCTTCACCAATCCTCTAAGTATTCCTCACTTTATTCCTCTTCATCATTACACATCCACCAGAAGGTACAAAACAAAAAGGCATGAAAGTAAAAAAGAGATGAAAATAAAAGGAAAGGGATAATAAGGGTAAAGTGGGTAAACAATGATGAAACACAAATACCAGCAATAATGCAGTGATACTTTACCAACTTTTCCACAATAGCAAATGGCAAACAGCAACAGGTAAGTAAACAGGAATCCAGAGAGCAGGTCAAAATGGTAGCAAGCCAAAGTCAGAACCATTAAACAGTTCAAGGTTACCAAAGTATTGCCCCTCACCCTCCACAGGGAATTGCAAATACTACACTCACTGCAGTTTCACAGAATCACACACACAACCTGGCACAGCTCACAGATAGCTCCAAACAGCCCAACCACTCTCACACACCCCATACACATGTGTATCTCAAGAGTGCAACATTGTGGGTTTTATTCATTCAAATCACACCACTTTTGCCAACTAATCAATCCTGGGTACAGGGCTGCCAATCACTGTCAATCATGTGTTTACCAGTTAGTCTCACACACACTGGATACATTCACCTGTCATTCAAGCCAGCCACTCACCTTTACCTCAGGACTTGCACAATTCCCACCAAACACTCTGACTCTTCTGCACATGCCCATGATGTCTAAGCAGGGCAGTTGGTCAGAAGTTCATAGGTGCTGGAGTCTTCTGCTAGTCTGTAACTGTGCATATGTAACAACGGCATTACACCACCTTTAACTATTTACAAGCTGGCTCAAAAAAATTCCACTGTTACATTTGAAATAGAGGTGGATGGGTGCAGAATTTAAATGAGCAGGGAGCCATTTCACAGACAAGATACCAATCTGTGCTAGGTGACAGAAAGTGCATCATACCCAAGTGAAAAGTAGGTAACTAGCTACTTAAACAATTCTTGTAGTTTCTATCAGTCCTCAAAGCAGGGTTCCATTTACCTCAGTGGAAATTTTCCATATATTTGTCACATGAACATGGACATGAAATTTTTGCCAGGAGGTAAAGTCTCTAATGGTTTTTGAAGTCCAGGAATATATTAGTTAGTACTTCAAATGCATCTGCTTATATAACCTTCTTTCTCCTGTTTGGCTGGGAAAATTAGTTTGCAAACCTAGCAAAAAGAAGCTATTCTGGAAAGATTTCTAGTAGTTCTTGCTGGATTGGAAATTACTCTGTGCAAGAAAAAAACACCTTTCTTCAGATACTGGATATCCTCCATAACTTTCTGAGGGTGAGCAGTGAAAAAATAAAATAAAACTAAAAATGGGTACACAGAATTAAGGAGTAATTCAGTTCATCAACCTACTCCACCTCACTCCTAGCTCATGATGACAATGTACAAAATAATTTTTATAGTGGTACTTGTCAATGGCAAATGTGCACATATACTATTAACTACTCACTATGAAGATGTACCTGGAAACACTGGGAAGCTGAAACTAATTCATCACCACAAGGGCAGAATTCTCTTTATTTTCAATATAATGTAGGTTATGCAAGTCTAAAATAGTAATGGAGCTTAACTTTATGAACAGGCCTTCCATCAAATAAATATATTACTTTCTGCAACAGAGATCATTTATTCTTTGTGTATAATTGATTTGTGTGTGCACTTAAAACATCTTTTGAAATCCACATTATAACTAATACAGTCACATAATAAAATGCAACACTTAATTTAAAGTTAATTATTTTCCATTATTCAGCATTAGTAGACAAAGCAAGGACTTTAGCTCAGTGACAGAATGTAAGAAGTTATTTTGAACTTATAATACAATTATTTAACAGTTTCATGTTAAGAAACAGTGGTGTAAATTAAGAACTAAGTAAAAAGATAATAACATACTATAGCTGCAAATCTCATATGGCTGTAGTAAAAAGAATGAAGACAATGGAAACACTTTGTTAAGTGTTTTCCTGTAATTGGTGATAATTTTAAGTTAGAAAATAAACATTTTTATATCACTTTTAGAGTATGCCATAATAATGTGCCTGCTATAATCATAGTGTTTTGGGACAATTACTGGAAAATTGTGTATTTTTCCAAGGTTATGCAGTGCTTCTTCTTTTTACTAATAGAGAAATGATCTCACTCTAATTGAAGCTGGTCAGGAGTTTTTCAATAAGATTTTTTTTATTTAATTAGAAAACATTGTTTGGTCAAAACTTAATTTTTTTGAGAAAACATCCACTTCAGTTTCTGGTCATGGAGATTTCTCGGTGACATTTCTGCTACTTTATTTCCCTTGCCTCTGACTGTTGCTGCTACTGCTATTGCTCTAGTCTTCTAATATCTCTTCCTCCTTTACCCAACAAGTTCAAAATACAGCTGGGTGAAGCAGGCTTTCCAAGCTTTTTTTCTTTGTTATTCTCTCCTCCCTCCCCCCCCTACTTCCAAAACAAACAAAAAAAACCCTCTGGTTCTAACTGGACATAAAAAAATAAATCTTGTAAAGTGGCAGCTTCCTCAGACCATGCAGCTGCTCAGCATGAGCAGAACTAAGCAACTAAACAGCTGCAGGTGCCTGCCAGGACCTCCAGGAAAATGGGCTTCCAGGGTTCCTGCCTCTAGAACAGATCTGCCAAGAATCTAATCAGGATTCTACCACAACCCTGCTTTAGGTTTAGCAACAAGTAATCAAACCCAAGAAATTTTGCACTAAACATTTTAGGTTCAATGAACTAGACTGATATGAAACCAGTTATTTTTGGTCCCATAGGTTTCCTGTTTATGGAGAGTAATGAGCACCATAGTCTCTCAGAGTCACATTTAAGTCTCTACCCCATTTCTTTGTTAATATAATTATTTGCTAGCTCTTGCTTAGCCAGACTGTAAGCAGTCTAGCCAGTCTAGTCATCTTATAAGAGTTTAAATACATTTCAAAATTCTAAGAGAAACTGACACCAAATCAATACACTTTGCAGATATTTTCTGCTGAAAACCACGCTATCATCAATACAGTGCATTTCATTTAAAACCTTCATTTAGGTTTACCCAAAACTTGCCTGAGATTCTTGCAAAGCAGTCCAATTTGCCAACATATTTTAAAAACTTATCACACTTTTTAGGGATGCTTGTGGGTCTATAATATAATTTAAGGTCACCTTAAATTTGCTAAGAAAGCACACTATATAATAATAGCAGTTGCATAGGCAGTGGGAAAACTATATATAGCACTTCAACATCCCTGTTT
>NW_017729029.1:25121841-25149916 GCF_001723915.1 Gavialis gangeticus | reverse complement strand
AGGATTAAGCCTTGATTAAAGACAAACTTCCTACAAGTCAATCTGAAAAAGATGTAGGAGACGTATCAGCTGACAGGCGCGCTTAGCTATAGCAAGGCCAAAGCTTGAACCATCAATTGAATTATTTAACCAACTATTCTAAAATGAGAGAGTACAGTTAAATACAACACTGTTGTTGAGTTCAAAGTCTTTTAGATTCTAATGGTTTCACAAGGTAATCTTCTTGTAATGAGGCTTCTAAGAGTTTCAAATATTCAACATAAAAACGTCAGTGCAGTTTCTTTTACAAAGTAAGTAATTAAATATTTTATCCACCTATCTTTGGAGCCTATGTCTATATCCTCACTAGCAGAAGTGCTTAAAAGAAAGTAAAAATTAAAATGTAGCTACATTTACAGTACTTACTTGTTAGTTCCATGATAGTCAGTGCATTAATAAGTGCCACTGAATATAATATGCCACTTTTTTCAAGATACCTTCTCCTGATGTCCTTATACATTCTGATATTCACTCCCATTTCCTTGTCCAGAATAATTAAAATGAGTACTGTCTCACAAAACATAATTCTAGCTAAACAAAAAATGATTATGGCTGTTCAAGGTTTCAAGCTTTGGAAAGGCAGGCACAAGTGAGAAAATATCATGTTACTCAACATGTCAGCATTCCCCACTTATGAATACATTGTAAAGTGCACATGAATCCTGGCTGCTATATGTAGGGCATGTGAGTTTGCCAAGCCTGCCTAAAGATACCCACACTGCAGAGCCACACATGTAGTTATGTCTCCTAGCCCCAGGACGCTGCAGTTACTCAGATTTGCCTGTAAAATTATGTAAGAATAAGCTGAAGTTCTTAACACAATAGCTAATGCTCAGCTACTCCTAGAGTTGCAATGTAAACTGATTACATGTTGTCCTAGTCCCACTGAACCTAGAGAACCACATCCAGTCACAATCACATCTACTTGGAAACTGTTCCATGGTGCACTTCTCTGTCCTTCTGAAGCAGCTTCTCTCCTGATGGTCTTATTCCTCCAACACAACCAAAAGCAGACACATCTCCATGGCTTCCCTCCAAACCTAGTTCTGCCGCTGAGTAAATCAGCCCCACCCTCTCATTTCTTCTCAGGCACACTGAAGACCAGTGATTAAATGGAGCTGAGCTGGCTCACAAAAGACCTGATGACTTTGTCTAACCTCTTTTCCCAAGACAAACAACCTGACTACATCCCTGGAGTTTGCAGTTTAAGGCAATTCTAAGTCCTTACTGAATGTGTGTGCCTGGTTGGAGGGGGGGGGGAGTTATCAGTGGCAGATCCAGGATTGGTAAAAAAGGTATATGATAAGCTCCAAAGAACATTTTGCTCTGCATTTCCTCCACTGTTGTTTCTAGCAGTCAGTGCCGAGCCATGGATCCATTTACAAGACCATCTATACACCGCCTGTTTGTTTTGTGGCTCTACTGTGATTTTTTTTAGCAAATTACCAATAGAGCAGTTGATATGGTACAGTGGAGTCGCATCATACATGCATTTAACTTACGCAAATTCATCATATGCATATGCCCCTGAGTGCCGATTGTTTGGATTCAGCCTGCAGCTGCCCCCTGCAGCACTGTACACAGGGCCAAGCAGCTACACTGGGAGCAGCCCTGATGGGAAGCTGTGCACACTGACCAGGCAGGAGTTTAGTGAAGGCTGCCCTGGGTGGGAAGGAGGGATTTTACCATTGGATGGGGGAGGGAGCGGACTGTACCACGCAAGCCCGAGGGTAATTTTGACTATACGCGATTTTCGCCTTACGCGCTGACTTTAGAACCTAACCCCCACGTAAGACACGACTCCACTATATAAGGTTTTCAGCAGTGGTTTCTGATCCACAGAAAGCAGCAGGAAGCCATTTAATTTTTGATATTGATATAGCACAATACAGCTGTCTCTTGCATTCTGAAATCACTGCAGATACTCCATACCCTGTTCATCACTTCTGGTGCCAGATACTCTATAACCACTTCTGGTACATAAATGGGTTGAGGACATAATCAAGCTGATTTGGAAGGCCTAGTAGTGGCTCTAAAATTTCCATACAAGCAAGCAGATCTTCATGGAGCTGTGTAAGGAACTTGTCCCAGCCTTAGAGCACCAGAATGCAAATGACAGAAGCCATACTGATCCAGAAATTGATTGCTACTGCTATCAAGAAGCTAGCTACTCCAGAATGCTATAGAGAATTTGATGTTGGCAACTAAACCAATGGTACTTTAGAAATAAAGGTCTGTCAGGTGAAAAACAATACAAATTTACCCATAAATGTTAGACCTTATTAACATTCTTGAAATAAAAATCTGGTTTAAATGACCGGATCTCTAAACTGTGCTGAACATATTTGGCACATATTTGCATACTACAACAAATGTGCCTGTCATATCGCATTCTCTGCAGTTGTTCTCCAAATTATCATCAACCAAAGAGGTGGATTTGTGAATACCAATACGAGACATTTGGGTATACAATGTCAAGCTGCAGAACAGATCTGGCATGGACCTGTTGAAAGGATGCCTTATTCCCTTCACATATTATTACTCATATCAGTGATTTGTCACTGTACTGCTTTTGGGGGACCACATGTGCTATACCTTAGGAGCTGAACCCTGACATTAGAACACATAGCAGAAAGTGGTTTACTCATAGTTATTGCATGATGATGTTAGAACTAGCTGGGAGAAAAAAGGAAAACACCTCAGCTATAATTAAAGTCATCCAATTGCATATAATATCATCCATATAGATAATTTTATCTAATAAAACCTCAGGTTTATGCTGCAGTTCCCCTCATAATAACAACAAAGATGTCAGCAGCCACTTATCAGTTGCAGCTATCCTATTCTGGTACTTCTCCTCTAGTTTGATTCCTGGGCCCAGCCACAAACAGTTCCTCAGAATATGGCTCTAAAATGTCCCCAGCCCATCTAGTCTCCCAGCCTACTCTGGGCTCTGAATAGTACCATTGTTTGTACTGGGATCTGTTTGGAATTTCCATCCACCTGGCACCAAGATGACACCTGATCTTTCTATCTCTAGTCTGTTCTTTTCCAGAGGCAATGCAGGGCTATGGACTGTGTATTTGCGGCAGTGAAAAGCATTCAAACACCTCTTAGTACAAGCAGGTTACCAGACTTGCAGTTGCCAAATTTTGCCTGTCTGTCATTTTACTAACACAGAACAGGGCACAGAAGAGCCATCTGCTTGATCCTGCTTTGACCAATTGACACTATATTAACAAGACATTAATATACCAGAGCACATTTCAAGTGCCTCTTCCACTGTCATGTTCTTTGCTGTGGTGTGAATCTATAGGCCCCCTCTACACATTGCAAATATTGTTCTATTAACTGGTTAATTGCACAATTACCTAGAGACCAGCTACCCATGCAATGTAACTGTCACACAATAAAAAGCTCCAACCAGCTATAAAATTAGACATCAAAAATGTGTACTAACTTTATAGCTATCTGTTTTCAAGCTTTAATTTGCAAGCGTAGCAGGTTCTCCCATTTGGGTGGGAGCCCCGTCAAATGTCCAGTGTAAGACCCTGGGGACCAAAGCAATGGAAAAACCTTGGGGCCAGAGAATTGCTGCAGGATAATCCCCTGCCCTGGGGGTGAGGGAAAACCCTGGGGTTGGAAGATCACTACAAGGCAACACCCTCTGTCCAAGAGTTATAGGAAACCCCTGGGGCTAGAGGACTACCACAAAACAATTCCCTTCTGTGGTAGGATAATTCCCCTCCCACCCCAGAGGGAGAATCACCCCTGTAGTGATCTCCCCCACCCCAAGGAATTCCTGTACCCCTGGGTTGGGGAGATCACCATAACGGTAGTCCTCCTACCCCAAGGATGCAGCAGTATCCTCATGGCTGGGAGCCACTCCACTAGGGTGCATGGGGCACCCATCTATGGGAGATTGCATTTTGGCAATAAGGAATGATGGGATCTAATGCATGATCCCACAATTGTGACTCCTGTCATGCACGTGAACTAGAATTCAGGTACAATCTTATGGCACCAACACACTTGGAGGACAGCTTTTAGTATCATTTGGCTGAAATGAATTTCATACTGCAGAAATGGATCAGACCTCATAGAAGTAAGGGTTAAATGCCAATCAAACACATACAAATTCACAAGCAGGTTCTGATACCTAGAAGCATATGGGAAACAAGTAGCTAGAATGGTCAGAAAATACAGGTCCCAGGAAGTATAGGAAAATATTAGAGGGCCTTCAAAACACCATCCCTGGTACCCAGACTTTAGTTTTATCCACTTTGAAAATGTGACGGTAACTCTAATCCACTTCCATAGCCACATAAATAAACCCTGTTCTAGACGTGTTTGAACCTCACGGAAGTGGTTTTGTGTTAAGTCAGTAAGTGGGTTTAGGCTAACACATGGGTAAAGGCCTGGAATAAACCTAAAGTGTAGCCCTATTTTTTAAATAAAATGGGCTAAATGCCCTGAACAATGTGGATCTTCTGAAAATTTCACAGCCAAAATTGGCCAATAGTACAAGCCACTGCCTTTTACAGCTTGTAAACAAGGTTTAGATCCTATTTTAAGTCTTGTTTCTTGGTTGTGGGGTTTTTTCCTGTTATAAAAAACCTGAAAATCAAAACCTTACCAAAACAAAATATTCACCGTGTAATGTCTTCATTTCTCTTCCTGAGAGAAGGAACCACATGTGACAGATGCAAGTCATATTACTTAATGCAGTACTAAAGTGCTCAAATACTAAATGTGATAAGAGTGAAGACCTAGAAAACCTGAACTGAATGGAATGTCTTCATTTCTCAAGTCTGCTCTTCTTTTAGCCAACTGTACTTCAGCAGCCAGGTTCTATGCACTAGATTTATCCATCTCTACTTTTTTCTTAGTTCTACTTATTTCCTTTAGAAATGTTAAATAATTCTTATAGTTATACTATCAGTCTCAGACTTCTGCATATGTCAGGCTGCTCAAAGCTAACTACAATAGTTCATACAACTTCATTATGCAGACAGAGATATCTGGTCATAGTTAAGGTTGTGACCAGTAGTCAGTTGAAAGCATTGTTTTGACTCTTTGATCTTCACCAGAGTTAAACCAAATTGCCTGGAATTTCCCTATTATTTTTTACAGTCAGGAAAAAGTTTTGTGAGTTTCTAACAAAGGATTTATAACTGTTCAGTTATTAAAATAAAGAATATAGTGCTTAGCTGTACACAGCACTTTTCATCCCAGAATATTTACAGAATCAGTTGCCATTATTCGGGCTATATTACAGACAGAAAACTGTCTCAGAAAAGTGTAATGGTTTGCCTGCAAGGTTTTTTGAATAGATGTGATATGTTTTATTAAACCAACTAAGTAGCTGGAAAAAAGTTCTTGGCAAGCTTTCGGTCACAGTCACACTTCTTGAGGCACAGGGAGTCTCTGCTGGTCTGAGACTCCAATAAAATGGTTTGCCTGACATTACTTAGCAAGTCTGTGGCAGAACTTGCAACAGAATAAAGATATTCTGGCCATCAGCTGACACCATTTCAAAAGTTTTGTGGCCTTTATTTGCCACCTTAGGATTTTCGACTGTATTTTACTCAGTGGCCTTTGAGGACTAATGTTTCAGGGACAAGGAGGGGGTTCATTGTTTGGTTTGGGTTTGCTTGCTTGCTTCTAATGTGGTGAGGGATATTTAAAAATAAAAAATCTTTATTCAAACCTACGAGAAATCTTTAGAATTGATGAACTCCACAAACTGCACAGAACCTAGGTTGTACTATGTCACTGGAGCACAACTGCAGATTTAAAGAATATGAGATACCTATACTTTGACTTGGAAAACTTAAATTCCTTAGAAGAACCAGGCTGGAATATGTATTATTACATGGTAGAAATTAGTGCATAGCTGAGGTCTCTAAGGACCTCAAAAAATAAAAAGGAAAAAAGGAAGAACTATGTCAATTTGTGAATCAAAACTACAAGAAGAACTGAAAGTTGTGAATCACTTACCACAGAGTTGTACAAATGGATTTTAAAAAGCATCATAGGTACTTGTGCATAATATAACAAATGCAAAGAATGCTGTAGTGGAAGACATAGTTTTTTTACCTATTTATTTACCTGGATCCAATTATTTTATCTCAAACCCATTGTAATAAAAACAAACAAAAAAAAGCAAACAAAAAAACCCCACCAAGTTTGCTTTACAACTTTTTTTTTTAACAATGTTGCCGTGTTTAATGTGTCCTGTTATTTCACAGAGTATTCTCAAGATTCTTTTCAGTTTTAAATAATTGTTATGGATTGTGAAGATTTATTGAACAAAAAAATCTCCAGGGCCAGGAAAGAGCCTTTGGCGCTATCAAAAAGGAAGTGGTGCAATAGCTAGCTCACATGAAAAGCAGATTTTGTTTTGGAAAAGTTTCCTTTCAAACTAAGGTAGTTACAAAATAGCTAAATGGGAGTAAAATTGTACATTCCAAATATCTTATTATCCATTCCATAAAAAAAAGAAAATGTTCTCCCCATATGGCCTTAAATCTTTACCCATGCTGTTAACATTAAAAAATCATGTTAGGCTGATGAGCATGATACCAGTTAACCACATCAGAATTGAGATCCTTGTCAGGTAAGGATTAGAAATCCCAATTTTATCTGAAAAATTTATTTCTTGATCAGTTTATACATTAAGGGAAGCACTTTTTGTTAGGTGAAATTGCAGGCTGCTGTGCTAGAATCAATTGTGGTAAAATACTCCTGTAAAGGACAGAGATCAACATCTTTTTCTGTGTGTTAATAGAGCAACTGTAGAGGAAGAACAATTTCCTCAGACAGACTGATGAATTTATGCCTTTTTCACAGTCTTCTTCTAGTCACAAGTCAGGCAATTAAGCTTTAGCTTGGGTGCAGATGAGATGAATATTATGAGATCTCTTGGCCAAATTCATTTTAATATCTGTTCTGTGAGTTTTGAAAATTGTGAAAATTAATATTGCTTAATTCTGTGCAAAAATCAAGGCATTTCAAATGCTCAAGCCAAGCTCTAATCAAAACTAGAGAGGTTTCAGTATTCCTCTTTATAATTAAACACTTTAAAGCACATGAACCCATGACAATAAACATATGCTTAGCTAGTCCCCAATTAACAAAAATGTAGGATGGAAAGTTTTTTTGTTATTTTTGGACTTTAACTACTTTATTCAGGGGTCTGGGGTACAAAATTTGGCCCCTTCAGGGTCCAGGTCCAACATACAAAGCAAAGACAAGCAAATTACCACCAAACTAAGAGCACCATGTCATTACATTCATAACATCACACCATGACATATACCTCTGCTGTATTACACTTCATGCCTAACATGCCATTATGCACTCAGGACACTGGCCACATGGTCATATAGACCAAAGCTCTCTATAAACAAATGATTCCTACCCTACTGTATCAAATCCATACATGTGAGAACACCTTCAACTTCCCACACAAAGAAAAAAGAAGAAAGCAGCCTGGTGAGGGCCCAGAACGTGGCACGAGTTGGGAGTCACAGTCTGACACCAAGCCTGCCTGGTCACCCAGACTGGTCATGACATCAGAGCATGTATTAAAGACAGCCGTCCTCCACATGGCATAGCACTCCCTCAAGTGCCCAGCATGCCTCAAAGGTGGGCAGCGCCCAATGGAGCGCAGTGTGCTCAAACTCCTGTGAGAGGCATGCCCACACCAGGAAGCCAAAAAGATGACTACTGACTGGAGCCAGTCCCAACAACTCAGTTGCAGCAGCTCTTAAGGATAGCCACCTTGGCCTGACCCAGTAGAAAGTTGGCCAGGCAGATGGCACCCCATTCGACCACACAGTATGGGTAGGAGCACACATAGGTGGTCTCTGAGAGGCTCCTGTCCAGTGCCCGCAGTGGCAGCTCAAAGGCAACAAAGAGCAGCCACAGGTGGGGACAGTCCAGGAAGTCATGAAAGAGGTTCTCCTCAATGGTACTGGGGCAGAAGGGGTAGCCCGTGAAGGCAGCTGGGTCAAAGTAGGACGCAAATGTGCCAGTGGCTAGGATGCCATGCAGCAATCACCACTGCAGGTAGTTCTTGGTGGTTGGGAGCTTATACACTGTGCGCCAAGCCAGGTGGGCCAATGGGGAATCTGGCGGCCCCAGGCGCTGTCACCAGGGTGATGCAGGCATTGTGGACATAAAACACCCAGGCATATAGGCTTCTATATGACAGGAAAGCAAAGGGAAACTGGTGTCAATGTCAGGAGACACAGGGAGTGTTAGCAGGGTGCCAGTCCCACCAGACAGCTCACTGGTCACAGCCAAAGTGACTGGGATCATGGGAAAGGCCTCACTTCAGGCATCTGCAGCATGGGGGACCTGGTGTGCCCAGAGATGGTTATCTAGGGTGGCTGCTGCCTCCGGTGTGAGGGCAGCCTGGATGTCACACAGGAGATGGCCTATGCGGCAGACAGAGTGCATGTGTAGCCAGATGGTCAGGGCCTCAGGTGAGAGCCAGGCTGACTGAGCAGGGTCAAGGAGATGCCTCAGGTGGAGCACACACACCTGGATGAGAGTGGCTGTAAGGCTGGCAGAGGCCAGGCTTGGCATGGAGCATCTCAGTGCTGGGTTGTGCACCAGGGGCTTGTTCAGCAGATGCGGGAACTGCAGGTGCTGGGCCCAGGGCTGAAGATGGAAGGTGGCCTGCCAGGCTTGTACCATGCCATGGCAGAAAGCCAGAAGCACCACCCAGTTCAGGAGTGTGAGGTCCAGCAGGAAGAGCTCCTGGTCAAAGCCGAGGGCCCCCACCCTCTGCAGGAACCAGCATACCAGGCATTGCCAAGATAGGTGCTTCTCACTGTAGAGGAGTCACTGAAGGACTTGCAAGTGCAAGGTGGATGCCTTATTCACCAAGTTGACCAGGCCCTGGCCGTCCTCGGTGATAGGTAGGTAAAGAACAGCTTGTGAGAACCAGTGGCACCCATCCCAGAAAAAAAAATTTAGAAGAAACTGAAGCCCCTTGAGTAAGTCTTGTGGTGGGTCAGGAACGGTGCACCAGTGCCACAGGATTACCACCAGCAGGTTCTTTGCAATGAGGACACATCCATGGTAGGAGAGGCTGGGTAGGCATGTGAGAGAGAGAAGGAGCCACCGGACTCCAAAGCACATGGACTAAACAAAGGCCCAGCGGCCTCAGGTCCACAGCCCCAAGGAGCCTGGCAGAAATCTCCCTTACCCAGGTGTTTTGGGAGGGAAGGGGCAGAGAACTCCTGCACCGGTCTAATGAAGAGCCCGGGACAGGAAAGCAGGAGGAGCGCAGAACCGGAAAGAGGAGGAGGAGCGAGCCGGCACACGCTGCAGGGAACTCTGAAAGTAACATGGAGTGCTGGTAGGAGACTCTTGCAGAGAGTAAAACCCACAGCAGGGACTTAGAGCCAAGTCTACTGGCCCTGCGGGGTGCAGAACTGTTTGTTTATGTGCTGGGAGCTGGCGGAGCCCAGCAGGGAGAGTGATACTGTAATAAACCTAATAGAGGGGCACTATAGACTTCCGCGGTACCATAATACATGTTAAAGTGGCACAGGCCCATAAGATGGTGTTATAGATGGACTCAAGGTGCTAAAAGAAGTTCTGGTGACCTCCACAAGAGGCTCTGAGAGAGAGAGAGAGCCACCAAAGAGGGACTGACCGCACGAAGGTCAATTTTGGTTTAGATATTGGCTGCAAACAGCAGGAACTGACACAGGCCAGGAGAGCCTTCTCTGTTTTCTTGTTCTCTTTTTGGTCTTTTGTTGGTTGTTTGCTTGGAACCGAGGACACATGGCAGGACCAACTGGCTGGCCAGACCCTGGTGGAACGGGCGAGGGTGTAAGGGTGGCGGAGCCCTCAGGAATGCAGGACCCCACAGAATGACGGTGAGACTACTAATTGGACTACACATGCAGGTAATGAACCAACTCCGTTAACATCAAGTCGTGGCAGGAGAAACGTGGGCGTGTAGATCATCAATTAGAAGCAATAACATCTTAGTCGAGTGGCAGGCGACATCCTACAGGTCTGCAAGGGACTGCAATACCTGACAAGGCACCAGTGCCAGTGCTGTAGGCAGGCCTCCACCCCTTCTTCAAGGCTGTCCAAGTTGCATGCCATGAAGTTCGCTGGCCCCAGCACCACTCTCAGAATCTTGAGGCCCTCATGGCAGCAGGTGAGGTCCCCAGGCAGATCTGGGGGAGTCATGCTGATCCATGCACCAAGCAGCAGGATATCACTCTTGGCCCAGTTGATATGGGCCAATGAGGCACATTCATAGGCTAACTGGCAACCTATTAGGGCCCACACATCTTCCTCAGTGTTAAGGAAGATGGTCATGTCAGCTGCATAGGCCAACAGCTGGAGCAGTGGGCCAATGGGGGCCTGTGGCCAATGGCAAGGCCACACCACTCAGGCAGCACTGCAGCCCATACAGCAGCAGCTGGATGGACAGGGCATAGAGCATACCTGACAGGGGGCAGCCCTGATGGATGCCCCTGTGTGCAGGGAACAGGGTGCAGAGCATGCTGTTCACCTTGAGCAGGGTGGAAGTGTCTTGATACAAGACCTAGAAGGCCCCAGTGAAGAGAGACCTGAAGCCAAAGGCCTCCAGGGTCTGGAAGAGGTAGGCCCACATGATTGAAGGTCTTCTTCTGGTCCAGAGAGATGAAGTCAATGTCTAGGCAAAAGAGTTCTCTAGATGTGAGTAGGTCACACAGCAGGAACAGGTTGTCTTGTATGGTCCTCCCCGGCATACAGTAGCTCTGCTCAGGCCCAGTAATGGAGGCCATGATGGCACAAAAGCAGGTTGCCAGAGCTTTGGCCAGAATCTTGCAGTCCACACACAGCAGGGAGACCAGCCACCAATTCTTAACGCAGTGAAGGTCTCCCTTCTTGGGCAGCAGCATAGCACCGCTCAGCAGCAGCTGATCAGCAGGACCTTGTTGGTACCTGGTGACATAAAGGTGGTCAAGGTGGGCCATGGTGAGACTACTGGCACTCATGCAGGCTGAGGTGTACTGGTGTGCGTCAGGATGCAGGGTTTGCCAGACATCAGCAAGGCCTGCAGTCTCCAGGGCAGACTACAGCTTGTGGGCTGAGCGCAGGTAAGGCTGAGGACCTGTACAGTCTAGCAAGGCATCAATGGTGCAGTTAAAGTCCCCACCTTTGAGGAGCAGGTCATCATCCTCACTAGCATCATGCAGTAGGGTGGCCAAGGTCCCGAAGAAAGCCACCCTCTCCTGGCCATCAGTGGATGCGTAGACACTGATGAGCAGTAGGGTGATGTGGACACTCAGCAGGCAGCTGGGGATGACTTCCCATGCCACTGCTGTAATATGCTATAGTTGTGGCGATAGAAGAGTCATGACCCCGGCGCTAAGGTTGGTGCCATGACTCAGGAACGAGTGGCCTCACCAGGCAGCGTGCCAAGCCACCTGGTTAACCCCATTGGAATGTGTCTCCTGGAGGAAGGTGATGTCCAGCCACTTCTGGAACAGGAGCACCAGGACAGCCTCCCATTTCACTGGATATCAACAGTCATTGATGTTGAAAGTGTCAATGGTCATGGCTGCCATGGACGTGGGTATGTGAGAGGAAGAGTGAAGTAAGGTGTAGGTGAAAGAGCGCGCACCAAAGAACAGAGCAAAAAAGCAGAGACAGGTTGGAGAAGGCCTATCATGCCCTACTCTACTCCAGGGACCCCCTGAAGCCCCCACTCATCACTCACATGCTGTGTGAGATTCTCCATACTGTAAACCATCTGCCAAGTGCCTAAATCCTGTTGCATAAGTTTGGCCAGCCTTGACAAAGAGCTGGCCAAACCACCCACTCTTCATAGGGGACTGCCCGGGCTGCTTCCGGCCCACCTCCCTGGGGCCAGCCACCTCAAACAAGGCAGCTCTGACAGCCTTGACAAAAAGTGTAGGATCTACACACCACTGGGTGATGCACCCTGCTACATTCTTCTGTCCTTTGGTCTGTTTCAAAAAGGCCAGGAGACCCCCATAGTTGGGGCCGACCAGGGGGGATCTGCCAATATGGGCTGGACATTTCTGACAGAAGCATGGCAAGGCCGCACCCCAGGTGGGAGCTTATGCACAAACACAGTGTCTATACCCTCAATGTCTAGACACATCAGCTTCCTCGCACTGTCCAGGTCGAAGATTGGCATCAAGACAGTGATCCCTGCCTTCTTGCAGGGAGAGAGACCATCCTGCTCTCAAGGTCACTCAGAAATCTGCATCTCCATCTCACTAGCTTCCTCATCCAATTCAGTAGGCTGGGACAGGATCAAGAGGTTAGCAGACTCTTCTGCTGCTCCCTGGGTCAGGCCTCCAGAAGAGAGGCATTCTGCGTAACTCTTACTGCCACCCAACTCCAAAAGTTGGGAGACAGGGAAGGCATTGGGGACCCCCACCATTGGCTCCTCCACCTCCAAGTCATCCCAGTTCATGGTGATGTGCAAGTTTCACTGGCATAACAGCTGAAGCAGAGTCAGGCTCCCCAGCAGGGGCCACTCCGGCACCAGCTGAGGACGGTCCCAGCAGTGATAGGGTGACCTAAGAGGCCCCCTTCACCTTCCTCTCTTTGTTTTTCTTCTTCCTAGTGGCAGGTGACCTACCCTTCATAGGGGATTGGCCGGACTGCTCCCAGCCCACCTCCCCAGGGCCAGCCATCTCAGGCAAGGCTGAGGTGGAGCACGGCTGGAAGGAGGCCTGAGCCCCATCAACCAAAAGGGCCTTGGTGCCACAGTCACTGGCCACCCCAGCCAGGGCAGTTAGGGGAGGCAGGGGGCAAGTGGAGGCATCAGTCCCTTCACTTGGTGGGGCTCTACACTGGGGGGGTGCACACCATAGGTGGAATGGGCAGGGGAGGACCGCTGGATGGTGCTCTCACACTGGAGACCCCACCCCTTCTGATGGAACAGGGGTGAAAGGAAGTTGGGAAGAGCTCTCAGCCTCATTGGGCAGGGCCTGTATCCCAGAAGTGGATGTGCCATCTATCAGCACTGCTGAAATCACCAATGTACCAACTGCTCTCCTCTATGGGCACTGTGCTGCCAGGTGGGGAGAGCTACCACAATGGAAGCATGTGGTCTCCCCAAAGGAAAAATAAAACACAAACCCCTGCCCGTCATGCATGAGATTCAAGGAGTAAGGTAGAGACTGTGGGCCCTCACTGAGTTGCATGAAAACCTGCCTTCAAAAACATGCTTCAGCTTCAGGTCCTTGCTTCCAATCATCAGCCAGCAAAAGGAACTCATAGGAACCCCACAGGGCTCGAGTTCCTTGGCCAGGTCCTGGTCAGTCACATTGGAAATCACCACCCTCACTGCCTGGGTGTCTAGGGGTGTGACAAGATAGTGTACGCCCGCAATGTGCATATTATCTACAGAGATAAGTGTTTGGGAATGCAGCCATAAAAATCTAAATGGGAAGGGGAAAGAGGTGCAGTGAAAAGAGTTGGGGCTGGGGCTTATGAGATTTAGGAAAAAAACAAAAACAGAAAAAAAGATAAAAAGGGGATGGATTAAGAGCACCCCTCGAAAGGCAAGATATAGAAAAAGATAACTCCCCACAACAAATGAGCAAAAAAGATATAAAGAAAGAAAAAGAAACAGTAAAGAAAAAAGCTGTGAAGTAGTCACTTGTGGAGAAAGAAACTGGGAGTGAAGGGGGAGGGGACAGAGTGCAGAGAAAAAGAAGAAAAAAACAGTGCAAAAATGCGAAAAAAAGAATCAGAAAGGGAGATAAACAGAAGCAAGAGACCTTTAAACAGGTGGGAGTCAGAGAAAAAAAGAGATAGGGAGCCAGGGAGTCTTATGCTCAGGATCACCCCACACAGCTCAACGTGAGCCCGGTCCGAAGTATCCAAAGTGGAATAAAAGAAGGAAGGAATTATTAAGACTTGAATAAAGGTCTAGATCAAAATCTTCTGAAGTGATAGCACATGTTCACTTTTATACAATCATTATTGCATGAAGCAGCTCACACAAAGGCAAAGCAAAAGTTATGATGTTTTCCCAGTATGGCCCATTGCATTTCATCAGACAAGACACATGACAAAAACACAATACATACGTGAGAAACATACAGCATTGATCTTTTGTTAGGTTTTTCCCCTCACCACAAACACAGGTTATTTTCTTCATAATTTTATCTTGTCCTTGAATTCATTTTGACAAACAATTTGCAGTTTATTATCTCTTTCTCTCTGTTCCCATTCCTTTCATACACCTTGTTAAGAGTTGTCTATAATTAGGAGCATCAATGTTTGTGGATACGTCTACACATACTACTACTGTGCATGAATAAAATCCAGAGCTTATTGCTCCAGAGTTAATTGCTCCTTGGTGTGCTGTTTGAATGTGTACCCAGGAGCAATCAACTCCAGAGCAATCAGCTTCAGGGTTTATTCATGCATGGCACATGGAGCTGGGTCAGATCAGCTCCAACTGGCAGGGATCCCCAGAGGTCAGCCTGCCAGCCCAGGGCTGCTCCTCCCCTCCCAGCTCAATGTGCTGCAGAGAAACTGGCTGGGGCACAAGGGAGCTTTGGCATGGGGCTAGCTGGCAGGCAGCTCCCACACTGAGGCATCAGTAAGCCCCTCCAGCATCCAAATGTGCTCTACTGCAGAGGTTTTTACCCTTTTTACAGAGGTTGTAAATACAAATACTATCCTGCTGCAGAGTAAATTATTTACTCCAGCCTAATTGGGGTGTGCTTATAGACACTGAGATGTTTAGTGCACAGCTAATTAATCTACTATGTAGTAAACATCTTCTATACACACACCTTGTGGGTATGTCTACACAAGATGCTAATTCCACAGTAGCCTAATAACACTGTGCAGTAACACATCACAGTGCTAATATTCTACTGAACAATAATATTAGGCTACTGCACAATAGCATCACTAAAAAGTGTTCACCAGCACTACGGCACAGTAACTCCAGTTACTGTGAATTTATTTCGTATTTGATTATATAAGTACTTTATTATATGTTCAGTAATGACTGTGCCTAAATGAACATGTAGATGCACCCAGAGAGTATGAATACCAATTTATCAATACTAAAATGAATACCAATATATATGTATTCGGTGAAACAAAAAACCGAATGTTCCGGGACCAGAGAGTAAGAAGCCCCCCAGGAGCTTTAGCAGGTGGCTGGTGTCCGCACCATGGAGAGAAGTGAAAGCAGAGGCTATGTAAGGATGATGGAAGGCATCATATGGATGAACCAGCTAGATTCCCAGACTTACGCTTGCTTTCTTTACTTTTGATAGGGATTCTGGCATAACTGCCTTTGGTGGAGCAAATCCTGGCAAAGCACATGCACCCTGAATCAGACTGCCCCTTATGACTGCTGCTGAGACTTGACTCTGGGAAATGAGCTAAAACTGCACAGAGATTGAGGTGGAGAAAAACCTGGAGAGTAATTGGAAGACATTGGCATAGATAACAGGTCAGGGGGCAAAGGACTGGCTCTCAGCTCAGCCAGGAAGTGCTTGCTGAGGTGGATAAATGGCATCAGTGCTTAGCAGCTGCAAGCTGCATTGGCCTGGGACAGACTATGATGTGCCTGAAGCCGCTGGCCCTGAATAGTGGGCCCAGAGCCACAAGGCACAACTAAAGTAACAGTGGACGGGGGCAGGCAGTGAGGATCCCTGTCCAGACAAGTGCCGAATACGTCAGAGCCTGTTCCTGACTAGACTGTCTCTAGTCATCATATTCTATCAAGTCATGGCAGGTAAGATCTCTGACAGGGACAAGCCTGTGGTTCGAGTCAGGCATGTGGTGTAGGAGGGCTCAGAATGTCAGCACCCAAGCCCCTGCACATAGGCCAGGGTACACATGGGTTTGTACTTTGTTCCTGTAGAATAAATTTGCTATATTTTCAGATGTAGGCACATGGACACAGTTATGGGTATAATGAAGGGCCCCCACACCCCAAACATAAACCTTTTTCTGAGCCACCTTGATAAAGGTGTTTTATATTTCATGTGCTCCCAGATTAAAATTGTTACAGTGATACACAGATGGCACGTCCATCATCTGGACTAAAAACCTGGACCCTTCATTGATTTCTACTTGCAACATTAACAACTACAATCTTTCTATCAACCATTCTATGAAATAATCTTACACCATCAACACAATCACCACAACGATCATTAGTAATAGCACCCAACAAACAACCATAAACAAAATTTCCACAAATGGCCACACATACCTCCATAAGCCTCATAACTTCCTCCAAATCAAATCACCAAGGAAGCTGTGACCTCTGGGGGTCAGCCCTTCATATACAACCACATCTGCTTTGAGGACAAGATTTGCAACATCTGCTTCACCAATCTAAAACTGCCTTTACTCCACCAGGAAAAGAGACTTATTTTTTTAATAAGCTACCTAAATAGCTCACAAATATCTACCTACAAAAAGAGAAACCCCACCCGAGCACATCCCTGACTGGCCACATACGATCCCACCACCCTTAACTGACCATATACCAGCCCACTCCAGAACCTCTAGGAGAGATCAAACAACTATAACTGAGTCTTCAAAAAAAAATTTAAAAAGGAAGAGAAAAGAAAAGAAAAAATAAAGGAAAAAACCTACACCTAAAAAGGAATTCCCCAACACTACCAACCTTGCCTTCCAACAACCTTGTCAAATTCCTCTGAAGCAAGTTCCCAGAGTTCTTACTTCCTGCTGCTCAAATCATCATCACTTGGCATCAAAGCATTCTACATCTAATGTGGCAAAACTTCAATTTGGAAAAGATAATTCAAATGGATTTTCTGTATTGAAGTAACTGGAAAGAACCGAGTATTTCTGCCACCCCCTGTACAAATATTTAAGTATAGCAAAACATTAGCAATGCATTAACAAACCATCTAGTCAGGCTGACAATAACCCAGTTATTAACATAGCTGTGTATATAGTCACTTGGTTACTAGTAGTTTAAATTATTATTATGTAAATGTATCATTTATATACCAGCCATTACTTTGTTACTAATAGCAAAAGTCCTAGAGAGAATAACCGTTAAAACTCCATTAGAGAATAATATATATTTCACTTTTCACTATATATATATATATATATATATATATATAAAGTTCCACTGGAAAGATGGAGTTTATTTATATATAAGTTTTATTAGGGTCAATGCAGAGCTGCTGCTGAGGCATCAAGTCTCTGCTGAGGCATCAAGTCTGAAGAAGCCCAAGCTTCACAAATTTCTTGAATATATAACCACTGCACTGCCTGGGGAAATGGAAAAGTACCCACTGCTCCTCTAGCCAGTATAATATGAGAGGGGACTTGGCACTCTTCTTTAGAGATGTTTTTTTCCAATAGCTCCCTAAATGTTAGAACACTCATACAGTTCACTCTTGCATGAAAGAAGCAAAATGAAGAGAGACGTTGCCTCTCTCCATTTCCATTCTTTGGACACTAACACAGATTTGTCTGGCCTTTAATCTTGGACAGATCTTGTCCAAGATTAAAGGTCAGAATCCTATTAATCTAGGTCAGACTCCCATTTCACTTTAAGCACCCAAATGGTAGTTTTCCAGCCACCACACTGCAGTTTTTGAGATTTAAACCCATTTGGGTGAGGAGGGCCTAAAACTGAGTGTCTTGCTTTCTGGGCAGGTACCCTAACCACTAGCTGATTGGGCTAAAAAAATGGGGCCATCAATTGCTCCCCTGGCATCTAACACTCATTAGAAGGTCAGGTAGATTTGTATCTTATAAACTAAGCCAAGTATGTATACATATCACAAGCTTTCCTGGGCTGAATCTCACTTCTTCAGGTGCTGTGAAAGGACACCCACTAGGGTTTTGCCCAGCTACATTTCAGAATGTACTTGGATGACAGAACTGAATATTTGACCAGCCAGTGCATGGCTCTACTGAGCAGTCACATGGATGTTTGCATTCCCAGACTGGACTGGTAACTGTGCATAAGGGCTAAAAATAGCATTTACGTTGTTGGGTAACTGCCATTTGTGTGTGTAAAGTGAAACGGGAATTAGCCTTTAGTTTTTTCTGTGCCTGGAGTCCCTGTTTGTAAGATACAGATAATACAATTTCCCTTTGTTCCAGAGTGTTGTGAGGTTAAAGTTTGAGGCAACTGGAAAATGAAAAATGGACCTCTTATTAGCACACGAGGATAAAAGTAGATTCCAGATTGATTCTATTCTTACAACCTAGTCCTACTGTAACCTTCTCTGACCTTCTCTTCATAGTTGAGTGTTGAGTGTTGTTGCAGGTGGAAAAATATTAGTTCAGAAAATGGGCACATTTATGAAGCACATAGGAAACAGAGACCCCAGCCAAGGGCAGGATGTGAATTTCATTGACATTAGTGAAATATCTGTTAGGTCATCCCGTCTTTCTTCTCCACCTTCCCACATATAATTGGGTCATTTTGAGTAACTGTCTTTCAGTATATTGTCTTCAGAAGAACCAGGGAGTTGTAAAAGTAATTTGTCCTCTAGTCATCATAAAAAGGATACTTTCAGTTAAATAGTTCTGGATGTGTGGTGGGAAGGATGAAACTGAATTTTATTTCTAAAATGTTTGCATCAATAATGATGTCTAATTAAGGTGTTCATTAAAGTCTATATTGTTAACTTAACAGAAAAAATTCAGGAGTTCTATTACATTTTTCCCATTAAACTAATGTAATTGGTTTGTAACACAAATCCTAATTAGATTATATTATTAACTAGTTCAATCTCAATATGTCTTTATCATGCTTATTATTATGTTACTAAGCAGAAAACCAATTGATTTAATATATTTAATTAAATAACAATTTTCAAACTGTTAAAGGGGACAGTATTTTATTCCATTCCTCAAGCTAATTCTATACTTCCATTTTAAACAATACATTATGCTCATTTTTTCACTAGTGCCAAAAATCAGTTTCCAAAATGGTATGCACACTGATTTGTGATCAAATCAGACCTTTTGGCTGACAGTTTGTACATATAAATGAGAGAGTTTTTTCCCCCATAGGCAAACAGATGTATACAAAATTCCATTATCATTTAAGTATTTACTGCTGAAAATTTGCAAAGTTTACCATTATCTAAAAAGAATATTATGCAAAGAAAATATTTTTTCCTCAAAATGTGCTAAGCCTTCTGCTCATTTCCTATTGCATTGCTGGGTCAGAAGTATAATAATATTCCAGTGCCAGATTTTCAACATCATCTAGTAAATCCTGGATGTAGCAAAGTGGCACAAAGTATTTATAGTTAGTAACATTTGCTCTCACCCACCCTGAAGCCTAAGCTTGTTGTATTGCATGTAATGATGGGTCGCTAAAGAGTGTTAGGATCAGAGAAAGAGACACAAAACTGGCTTTAACCCCCAAGCTTGCAGTGAGCAGGACACATACCTGGATTACAGCAAGAATGCCTTACCATTTCTGATTTCTCTCTTTTCCTTATAATTCTTATTAAAATGCTTGTTCATTATCATTTCCCTTAGATGTTTTTGCTTGACTACTTAGCTTTTCACCTACCCAACTCTGCAGGTTAAGAAAACATTGTGTTCTATGTAAACCTTTTTTAACTCAGGTCTGCAGAAATATTGGTTTTATTTATTTAACATGGTTTATGCATTAGAAAAATCAATAGAGGCAGAAGTAATAAAGGCTAACCTGTGGGTGTGAGCTGCACAGCCAGAATGTTAGGAATAAGGTCATTCATTGTCAAACCAGAAGACTACCTAGTAAATAATATGAACTTCTGGCATTAAGGAAAAATAACCATATTCCCAAGACTTTCATTTGATAAAGAAAACTCTCTGGTATACTAGACATGTGACTCTTAGTATACAGTCAGTTATCTTCTACTGGAAGTAAGTGAAACAGGAATCTCTTCATTCTTTTCTTTAAAAAATGCTCTTATTCATATAATCCAAGGTTGTTCCTTATCTACTAGATTTCCTTCTGACCCGGCACAGAATGACCCTAACCAAAACATTTGGGTCATGGAGGTCAGGTCAGTTTACAACCTCCATTAGTTCTGCCATTATTGATTTTCTAATGCACGTATCATGTTAAATTGAATACAGACAGTGATTGAGCCAACCACACAAGCCAGCATTCAAAATTTGCAGAGACCAGCTGGATGCTTCACCAGTCACCATTCAGGGCTCAGGTCAAGAAAGGGACACTACATTTCCCTTTTTTTCAAATAAGACTAAAATATTTTCACAGTGACTCTAATACTGGAAAATAACGTTAATTACAAATGTCAACATCTAGAAAAACTACCAAGTTTAGGCCAATTGAAAGAAGTAAATCATCCATGCAAATCTTGTGACATTTTTACTCTATTCTCTAGTATGGGAGAATTTGGGGAAAAAACTGCACTTTTGGAACAGTAGAAATGCAAATGAAAATTGAGGAGGGAAATTAGAAAATTGATGAAGGCAAATTATATGTGCATAAATACACTTACAACAGCTGGTCTAGAATGCTGGTAATTTTTAAAGGTATATTTAATTACCCACAAAAATATTTTAAATAAAAAATAGCAAATAAAAATCAAGATTATGTTCTTTAAATTTATTTTTAAGGGGCAAGTGCAAGGAAATAAGTGGGTTTTTAAAAGTCTTTTATTGTGAAACAATTTTTGATCAGAATGAAAATTTTCTAAGAAATATTCATTTTGTCCTAAAATCCATTTTTCCTTAAGAAATACTGTTCTTTAAAATGTTGAACAATTCAATCTTTACAATAACATATATGTGCAGTAGAAATCAAATAGGTAACTCTTTCCTATGGTCTAGAAAGCTATAGGAATAGTATGACCCTCTGCATGATTCAAAACTCAGAGACTTTCCATTGACTTTAGGGGAGTTAACCATCTCCCATGCAATTGATTGAATACATGCAGAAATAAATCACCAAAGAAATGTCACATCACAAGTTCAAAGTGGTAGTAAAAGGAATAAGTCAAGTAGATTAACAGCATATCTTACACATTTACACACACACACACACACACACACACAAATAGATTTAACTTCTTATGTAGAAAACAATTATTCATGTGGCTAATGAATGGGTTTGTCCATTCATTACTCAGAATCAAAACATTAAGACATATTTGTTTTTTTTTCCAGTTGATGCAAAATTATCTTTTTTAGTTCTCTTTCATTTTTGTCTTTTGTTTATATATTGAGCATGATCTAATTTGGGAAAACAGTAAAATGTAAAACATTTGGCTTGGAGACTATATGCTGTAAAACTTGCCTAATCAAATTAAATAGATTTAAGAAACTGAAAATATAGCAATTGGAGGTAATTAAATTCTCCCTCTAGCAAGGTCACATTTTTTCAAAAATTTACTTCAGCATCAAAGAAATTATATATACTAGTGTCTTGTCACAACCTACCCAAGTCAGTGGGGGCCTTTACAGTGACTTCAGTGAGATCTGGAGCACATCTATGTTGAATGGAGGGTACTTTGTGATCCTTTTGGCTGAAAGACTGTTAATATGTTTGGAGAGTCCTTATTTTTGTCTTTTAGGCTACATACAGATGTTACACCTATCATACTTTAAGTGAACAGAAAGTACTCCAAAGACATAAGTAAACAGATATTCACACCTCTTAAAGTATTTTAAAAATGGTGGATTACTCTAAGTTAACCTATGATGGATGAAGAGTGCTTTATCAAATATCTGTGCCATTTCTCTTTCAACTTAGAGTACAATCACCACCATCCCAGGTGACATTGCACTGGGCTCCACTCAAGCCTTGGTCAAAGCAATAAGTTCTGCCTAAGCCACAGACAGCTGGGGGGGAGGGGCAGAAGGAGGGAGCATGAGCCAGGATCTCTCTCCCAGCAGACACCTTGGCCCTACGGTGTACTGCAGCCTGGCTAGGGACAATGCAGGGGAAGGGGTCTGGGTTCTTTCTCCCTGCAGAAGCCCCAGGCCTGTGGCATGTCATACTGCCCAGTTGGGGCTGCCTTGGGAACAGAGTCCAGACCCCTTTCCCCCCGACTAATGTCTCCAGGTTGGCTGGGAGGCCTGTCCAGCTGTGGGGCAAGGGATCCAGGGTCTCTCTCCCTGCAGCAGCCCTGGCCCTGCAGTGTGCCATTGCCTGGCTGGAGGACCATGGGGGAAGGGATCTGCGGTCTCTCTCCCCACAGCAGCCCTGGCCCCATAGCACACCACTTTCTGGAAGGGGTGGAAAGGGTCCAGGTCTCCCCTCCCAGTTGCTTACAGTTGCCAGTTGGCATGCGGGGTAGGGCTGGGAAAAGGTGACACTGATAGCCACCTGGGAGGCATGCAGGAACACTCCCAGTAACCAGTATGGGAAGGCTTTAAGCCCCCTACCTCCCCACTACCGAACAGCAAATAACTGTTTGGTTTCCTCCTGCTCTTACAGTCTTTACATAAAATACTGTAGAGCACTTCCACCAGGGGCTTTTTGAACATCTGTACTTAGCCGTAATTAACTCTTACAGTACATGCTGAGATTACTCCATTTCTTCTTACGGAGATATGAATTAAATGGTAATGAAGAGAGTCTGCATATTGTGACTTATAAATCTAAGAGTTCATTAAGGTCATGATGGGACAAAAGCATTAAACAACCAGCCATATCATTCTCTGGAGCAAAAGAATAGCAGTAGTGAGAAATAAATATGGAGCACATTTCTTTAGGAATTTCTCATTAAGCCTGTTTTGCAATCATCATAAATCAGTACCTAACTGCTGAGTTTAAGACATACAAAGTATTATTATTTCTAAGTTAAATTTTAAATGAATGTTCACATTTTTACTAAATGTGGCTCAATTAAAACAGATCCTACACTGGGTATCAGATAGTTATATATATTTTCTGTCTTGTAAAATGAGACAAATGCTATTTTACAAGAAAGAAGATATATAATCTCATTACTATGCATAGTAGTATTCGTAAGAGAGACAGTTGAATCTGACTGTGAACTAGTGGTAATTAGTGCTACCTAAATAATATAAATAAAATCACAAAAAAATTCTAATTAGTGCTTCCTTTGTCATTTCTTCTCAAATCTGGTAACATCATGTATAGTTACCACTCTATGTGAGGTTACATAACACTTCTAGAGGTAGCTAGCACCATCTATTTATTTCAAATCCTTAGATCAAGGAATGGCAGAAGGTTACAAGCAATTACAGTGGATACATGCTAACATAAAGACTTCTGTGCTGTTATGATTCTAAGCTGTAGAAATGTCTCTCATAACCAGCATCCATTTTTAGGCTGGTTCCCCAGAATGAAAATTTCCTTAATTAACCAAACCTGTCTGTTTTATGACATGTAAAATTAATCTATCTATAGCATGTCATTTGTCAGATAGGAAGGTTAATTAGCACTGGGCAGAATCACAAATAGAACTGCTAGAGCCATCTGCTGTGCCACCTCTAACTCAAGTGGGGGGAAAAAAGAGGTGAATGGAGCCTGGGTCATATTTCAATGGAATAAATAAATTGATTTCTTAAGGTGAGGCAAACCAAAATCTAAGATCCAAGTAGTCCTGTCTTTTGATAAGCTTGTAAAGTTCAGAGGCTGATTCTCAAATTGCATTTCTATTTTTTACTAGATACCCATCCCTACATACCCTGCCAAACTCCAGACTAACACAACTATGCTCTCTCCTACCTTGGGGGTCTCTAAGGGAAGGCTGGATAGGCACCTGGCTGGGGTCATCTGACCCCAGCACTCTTTCCTGCCTAGGCAGAGGGTTGGACCTGATGACCTGTTGAGGTCCCTTCCAACCCTAGCATCTATGAATCTATGAACTAACTGACACTCTATTAGATTCTGAAAAGATAATCAAGATATAAACACACCAGAATTTTGACATATTTTTTTTAATCCAAATATAGGGTCATCCCTAAAATACTTGCAATTTAATAGACTTTCCCTCTAGACAAAGAAAAAAAGTATGTGCAAAGACATGTATACACATAGATATGTGCTCCTGTGAAACAAGCCCTGCCCATTATCTCTTGCTCCACCAAGAATTATAGGAAAGTAAGACCAGAAGGGACCTCAGGCAGTCACCCAATCCAGCCCCCTGCTCAAGGCAGAGTCATCCCTGACTGAAGTATCTCAGCCATATTTTTGTATAGCTTGCTGCTGAAAATTTCTGGGGATAAAGATTCCACAACTTTTCTACAACTCCACCCAATTTGGTATCATCTGCAAATTTGCCAGGCATATACTTAATCCCATTGTCCAAATCATTCATGAAGAAGTTAAACAATAACAGACCCAGAACAGATCCCCTGAGGAATATAGCTATACAAAATAGCACTGTTCCATTCCAACTTCAATTTCAAGGTCTGGATGGAACAGTGTTTTGTATAGAATATAATTTTGAGTCAAAACAGCCTCACTGTTTTGCCTTGTCTAAACAGTGAGGCTGTTTTGACCCTGTTTGACCACAGGGCTGGGGAAAGGAACTCAGCCCACCTGGGTGAGTTCCCAACCCCAGGTGGGGGCAGGGAGTCTGACTCCTCACATCGCGTGGGGGGCAGAGCTCCATCCCCCATGCTAGATTGCATGGGGGGCAGGGAAGCAGCCAACTAGGCTGCCTCACCATCCCCCATGCGATCTAGCACAGGGGATGGAGAGGGAACCCAGCTGGGCTGATTTTCTGCCCCCTGCCAGATCTTGGGACAGGGACAGGAAGTCAGCCCAGCTGGATTGACTTCCCATCCCCAGTGCTATGGTCAAAACTTTCTGACTTTCAAAACATTTTGACTAGCCTCATTTTGTTTTGAGGCTATTTTGATGTCCTTTGTTTCATTTTGATTTTGCTGTTTCAACCTCGAAGTGAGTCGAAGCAGTGTCGAAATGAAATGGCCGTCGAAATTTCACACAACCCTACTGAGGAATCTGGCATGTTCCCTCCTTGCAATGAAACACTAAGTCATTGATGACTAGTCATTGAACATGATGATCCAACCAGTTTTGTATCCATATTATAGTATTTCCATCTAGTTTTAGCCTGTCCATGAGAATGTTATGGAAGACAGTATCAAAAGTGCTTCCGAAGTATATTAGGTTCACTGGTCTGCTCACATCTAAAGAACATCGCCTTCTTATAGAAGGGAATCAGGCTGGCCAGGCATGACTTGTTCTTGGTCAGTCTATGCTGACTGTTCCTCATCGCCCTATTCTCCTCTAGTGCTTCAAATTAGATCCCTCAAGGATCCGTACTATGATCTTTCCAGGTATAAAATAAGGTGGATTAGTCTGTAATTCATTAGATCCTATTTCTTTTTTCTTAAAAATGGGTGATATATTGGCCCTTTTCCAATCTTCTGAGACTTCACCCAACTGCTATGAGTTCTCAAAAGGGATATTCAATGACTCTGAAATTACCTCAGTCAATTATTTCAGTACCCTAGGGTGTATTCCCTCTGGCCCTAACAACTGGAAAGCATCTGTCTTCTCTAAATAATGTATAACCTGTACCTCCACTACTTTAAGCCATGGGGTAGCAACATACAGCCTTGAAGCCAGATGCAACCCAGGGAACCACTGGATCAAGGCTGTAGAGCCAGAGGGCTGCACCTGTGCCCATGTTCACACCTGCAGCCTTAAACAGTAAGGGGCTGCACTGGTGCCAGGAAACTTCCAGCTGCAAACATGCTATTACTGCTTCTTCCTGCCCCACTCTACCCTTCCCAAGGCTGTGGTGTGGGTGCAGTTTCCAGCCTGTAAGGAGCTGCATCAGGGCCTGACAGCTTCCAGCTGTACCCATACCACAGGTGAGAGGCAGGGTGGGGCTGTAAGAAATGGATGTAGGTTCTAGCTGCCTGCCTCTGATACAACTCCCCACTGGCTGGAAGATGTGCTAATACCCCAATTAAGTAACAGGGGTCCAGGAAAAGTGGCAGCAGTGTGGGAGCAGCTCCCACCTGCCTGACCCTGGTGTGTATTCAGAGATAGGCCCATGCTACTGATGTGCTGCTGCTGAAGCTACCCAACCCAGGTTGAACCAATGCCAGATTATTCTGACCTGTAAAGGTTGTCAGCCATTGCTCTAGGCTGTTTAACTTCTTCACTATCCTTCCTGACAATTGCACTCATCATCTCATAGCTAACCCTATTTGTAAAGATTGAAGTGAAAAAAAGGCATTAAATACTTCTCTGAGTCATTCATGACTAGATTGCGTTCTGCATTCCACAAGGGACCTACAGTTTCTTTGGTCTTCCTCTTTTGACATACTTATAACTTCTTTCTTTAAAATCTTGCTTTTATTCCCCTTGCCAGTTGCATCTCAAATTGTGCATTAGATTTCCTATTTTTTTCTCTGCACACCTGTGCAGCACTCTTATACTGTCCCCTAGTAATATGACAAAGTTTCCTCTTTTTGTAGGATTATTTTTTGAGGTTTAATTTACTGAAAAAATTAAATACTAGTAAGACTGGTGTATGATTGCACTTCCCATTCTTCCATTGCATCAGGATAGCTTGCTTCTGCACCCTGAGTGTGGCCTCCTTAATGTACAGCCAGCTCTCCTGGATTCACTTTCCCCCCAGACTTGCATGCCAGGGGATCTTGCCCACCAGATCCCTGAGTTTGTTTGCTTTTTGGAAGTTCAATGCCTTTATTCTGCTACTGTCCTTCCTTCTTTCACTTAGGATCTTGAAATCTACCATTTTGTGGTCCCTATCACCCAAGTTACCTTCCAGTTTCACATTCTCAGTCAATTTCTCCCTGTCTATGAGCAGCAAGTTAAGAAGAGCTTCTCCTCTAGTTTACCTCTCCACTACCTGTACCAAAATGTTATTCACAACTTTGCTCCAAGAATGTTCTCAATTGCTTGTAAACTGCTGTGTTTCCTTCTCAGCGGATGTCATGGTAATTAATGCCCCCCCCCCCAAAGAAGAAAGAACCAGTTCCTGCAATTTGGGAATTTCTGTCTGTAGTTTCAAAAAGCCTTGTCGATCTCTCCTTCCTGTTTAATGGGCTATATCAGATACCCACCATGACATCCCTACTGCTGATCTCCCCTCTGACCTTGGCGCAGAGGTTTTCAACATATTTACCTCCTGCTTTGTACTGCATCTTAGAACACATGTTGTTGCATCTCCTTAACACTGTGCAGGGCTATGATATCCCTGCAAAGGTGGGGGTTCTCCATGCTTTTTCTGTGGCACCACCTTGGGGTGGGCCCCATGGGAGGGGCAATGGCTACTCCACCCAGCTCTGCGGGGCCTCCACAAAGTGGAGGCCCCAGGGCAGTCGTCCTGATTCACCAAACCCAAGGGATGGCCCTGGTTGCAAGCTTTGTCCATTTTCAAGGGGTCTAAGCCAAGCTGCAGAAGCATGGGCAAAGCAGAATTTCCCAAAGTCTGTTTCTGAGTGACTACAGAATTAACCTTTGCAGATGTAACAGCTAGGTTGGTCAGCAAAGCGAAGGAAGCAATCAACATGTCCAGTTAAACCAATAATGAGGTCCAATTAAACAGAGCACAGGCATGAAAGGAGGCATTATAAAGGAAGACCTTATATTAAATACGCCAAATGTACTATATTGTAGCAAAACCCCCAGTTTTTCTTTTTCTTTTCTTTTCTTTTATTGCATTCACTCCCCTTCCCCAACCATTTCAGATTTTTTTTCTCCCTCTCTATTCCCTATAGATAAGTAAGTGAGCTCAAACTTAGGATAAGCTTTAAACATTTTTATTTTTGGTAGCAAGTTTTTGGTTTTGGATATCCACTGTATTATATTGTACTATTATCATTTTTGTATTAATTTTTATTGTTTCATATGAATATTGTATGGTTTAGGCCTGTGTTTTTAAGTGAACCAAAGGCATGTCAAGTTTCCATTTTGTGCCCTCTGCCCGGGCACCCCCTGTGTGTCGCAATTGTATGAGTCACATATCCCTCCCATGTAAATTGGTTCCCTGATGAATGAGTGTGATTGTAAATGATTGAAATACAATGGTAGCAGGCCTCTACTGAA
>NW_017729029.1:25105664-25116841 GCF_001723915.1 Gavialis gangeticus | reverse complement strand
TCCCTGCTGCCTGCTGCTTTTCCTGTGATTTTCTGCTGCCTGTCTCTCTGTTTTCAGGCTCCCCACCCCCCTCCTGCAGCTTCCCATCTCCTGTTAGCTGTCCTGCAGTTCTGTCCAGCTTCCAGAACATAGTGCCGCTCTCTGCAACTTTTCTAGCTGTCCTGGAGCTATCCTCTGGCTCCCCAAACCCAGAGCCCCTCTTTAACACCCACACTTTCCCTTAGTCCCATTTTCCCTCCTCTCCCCATCTACCTTTTCAGCTCCCCCATAGCTCTGGCTCCAGTCCCAGACTCTGTGCCAGCATGCTTCCCTGTTCTGCAGGCTTTGGGTATTGTCTTTTAATCAATTAAGATCAATTAACCTAAAGTTACCCCCCAACCTCAGTTCTTCAGCCCAGGCCCCTGCAGTCTACTAGTTCTAATTCCGGTCCTGGTAACTTTAACAGCCTACACTTCTACTTTCTTACCTTAACCTTTCCCCAGGTATCCCAAGTACACCAAGCACATACATACATACATACATACATACACACACACATCACAATACCCAACTTAGGAATTCATTTGTGTATATGTATAGGTGGGTGGTATGTGTGTAAATTAGTGAATACACACATATATATAATATATGGATATCATTGTGTGTGTGTGTGTGGTATATGAATTAGTAATCCACATATGTGCATTGAATGTGCAGGTGTTGGTAACTGGTAACTGATTCTGTCTAAATTTGGTGTGTGTAGTGCTTAAACTGGTGATAGGTATGCATGAACCTAGACTAGCTATTTTGAAAATATGTGTATCTGAGTTGCTAGTGTGAGTGGTGTGTTTGTATTTATGTATATGTGTGTGTGTGTGTGTATGTGTGTGTGTTTGTATGGCATTGTGTGCATGATATACGAATTAGTGATCTGTGTCTAACTTTTGGGGTGTATGTGCCTGAGCTGGTAGTGTGAGTGTGTATGCCTAATAGGGGTGTATGCACCTAGTGAGTGTGTGCTTAGTTGATTTTTATGTGTGCATGTGTAGTTGTACACCACCAGCTCCGGTCTAACCGCGCAATATTGAGATCCTGAGTGTTGGCCTGACCCCTCAGGGCAGCAATATCATAACTATATCTTAAAATGTTAGTAGTAGTGATTGATGTAACCAAACGTATCAGATGCTGTTTTTCTAAAATACACATTTTTCTTAAGTTTATTTGATAAATTTTTTTTTTTTTAAATATTCTTTTTGTGAAGACCAAAAACTAAGGTGACGAGAAGACAGGACAGTGGCAAACACTATTCCATGATGGTAAACAAAGGAGATAAGACACCCTCCCTTCTACTTTCCCAGTAGCATAAATCCCAACTAAATGGCAGCTTTATATTTATTAGAACATTAGATATAAATATAGGGTATAGGCTGGAAGGAAATTTGGAGAACTTAGGAAATTCAAGAAGAGCAGCTGCCAGTCTATGTGCTAGTCTCCTCATCCTCGAGTGTCCCCAGATGGTATAAGTAAGACTCTATGTCACACTGTCAGGAGTAGCCAGATAGACTTTGGGATAAATGTTTGTATTTGGAGTGCAAGCAATAAAAATTTGGGCTGTAACCTTATCTCTTGCCTTGTTTTCCAGTAGGTAACCTGCTCATTTACCTAAAATTCAGGTAACAACATGCATCTCCTTTATATATAGAACAGCACCTCCTTTTTTCACCTGCTCGTCATTGTTGAACAAGTTATCCCCATTCATGATAGTACTCTAATCATGTGAACTATCCTACCACATCTCAGTAATTCCACCTACGTCATAATTCTGTAACTGTACTAGGACTTCCAATTTCTTTCTCTTTATCCCCCATTCTTCTCACATTAGAATATAAACATTATACATGTACATCCCCACCCAGCAATTTAGTAGTGTAGTTGGTTCAATGGGGTCCGCAAGACCATACCCCAGCACAAGTCTCAGACCTTCCATTTCAAAGACTGGCATGCAGGAAAAAAAGTAAGTGAACAAGGTTTGTTTCTTTATGCTGGCCCTGGGTACAAGCAGGGATGCAGCATAAATATTATCTGTGTTTTAATAAGCCAAGATACTTTCCTGACAACACCCAAATAGTTACTTCCTGTGAATTTAATGTAAACCTTATCAGTCCTCAACATTGTAGGAAGGTGATGTTCTGTCATGAGGCATTCTGTGAAAGACCCTTTCACCTCCATTACTATTTTCACAGTACAGTCCAAATTGTTCATATGAAATGGGGTGGAAACATCTATGTGGAAATGCCACATGACTAAATAATGTGAGCTTATTTGAGATAAAAACAGGCCCTCACAAGTAAGGTTAACCTCAATTTCCTCAGTAAACTTAAGCTTTCTTATGGGGTTAATCCCTACAGAATGACTATTTTCATCCCTGTCCTTTCAGAATGACTACAGGCAGTTCTCGGACTCATGACACAATTGGTTCCTGAAAATAATGTCTTAAATTGAAACACTGTAACTCAGAACCAATTTTCTCATAAGGAACAATGTTATAAATGGGGGATTCATTTGTGAACCAAGGCCTGACACCCTATTTTCACTAAAAGTACCCCAGAATTTTGTAGTCAATCAATTATAGATGAGTAATATAGCTACATTAATGTATTTATATTGCAAATAGCAAGCATACTGATTTGGAAGGACTTCTTTGAGGTGACTTTGTTGGACCTTTTGAAAGGTTCTTGGTTGGACTTTTTGAAGGGTTCTTGGCTGGAGTCTTCTCAGGAGTCTTGGCTCCAGGTTTTTCTGAAGTCTTGTCTGCTTTCTTAAGGAAAGGGTCCAAGGAAGTTTGGACAGATGTTCTCTAGAGAGATAAGGAATGCAGCAAACTTGTTTGCTGGCATGGGGTCACATCACCTCAAGTGTTGTAAAGTTAAAACTGACGTCATAAAGTTGAAACAGGGTGTCAATTTATAAATGTTCTAAGTGTGAAACATTGTAACTCAAAACATTTTAAGTCTAGGACTGCCTGTATTCTTTTGTAGACCTGCTCCTGCTGCACTGCACTTTTCACAAATGTTGCAGCTTCTTCTGTAGCAGGCTCAGGACTCCTGTTTGTCTTTCACAATCATGTACAGGGTTTCATGTTTGAATTCATTTCCTTCAGTAGAAATGACATCAGAATCTGGCACTAGAAGTCAAAATCGCATACATAAATATTTGGTAAACCTATGGTTTTACTTTATTTCTATTTTTGGGGTAAGATGAGGCACTTGGATTCCAAGCTCCACAGAAACTGCTGCACTCCTCGGATACTTCATCACAGTGACTTATGATCTCTAATTGGAGAGGATGGATTTATTCTGACATCCTCCCACATCAAGACACCAAATGGTTCTCACTGATGCAATCTACCTGCTCATTTCCAGGACTGCTGGAGTGAAACATTTATTCAGCAAATTAATTTGTAGAGACCATTGATGGGCAACATTCAATCACATTATTTAATTCCTTAAAATAAAATGTCAGTAAAATACTACAACAAAATGTTGATACACTTTAATGGTAGAGTGCCTAAAATGTTCTACTTTAACAAAAAACAAGCACAGAACAGAGTGTAATTCATTATGTAAGTATAAGCCAAATGTATTACACTATCCCAAGATACTGCACTTGCTACCCATACTTCTTGCTTTGTTAGACAAGAAAGGTCAGAGAGGCCTATATTATTTGCCTTGTCTTCTAGGTAAGCTGTTCCTAAAGTTCTAAGAAAGTGATATTTGGGCATGGATGGCGTGGGAGCATTCAAAAATGCTTGATGCTTTAATATCACCAGTTTTACAGATTTATTGTTCCTTCTAAAATAATCTGCATGTATCTTAATTTATTAATCAAAACTACTCTGAAATCTCACTTAAATGAAAGCTTGTAGGCCTGACTCTTATTGCAATGACACCAGTGTAAATCAGGGATAATATCACTGCAGTCACTGGCATAGCATCAATACAATTTACTCATGAATCAGGTCCTGAATATTAACAGATGTTGTGTACTGCACTAATTAAATGTAATGTTTCTTTTTGGATCCATGTTGTGCATGGTAAAATCAATAACTCTCTTGTTCATTGGAAGAATGATTTAAGTTATCTGGCAAAATTCATGCATGCTCTTTGTGAAATACCTTAAACTTGTTGGGTAATATCCATTTTATCTGTTGTATTTATTTGACTCAATGGATTTTTTGTCTACAAAGATTCTCCCCCACAACCCATCTTTTTTTCCTTGAGTATCTTACTAGAAAGGAAAAATGAACAAATGAGAATTTGCAACTGAAGGAAAATGAAGCAAAACTCCCATTCCTCACCACTTTCCTCAGATTTCTGCCTTATAGTTATGAGCACTATATGAGAAGTAATACAGAAGATTCTCTCCTGTTGACATATGTGTCAACATTTCTCAATTAAAAAAAAAAAGAAATCATTTTATGAAAACAAAAAAGTGCCTTTAATGAAGCTATCTACATTGGAAACTCACTTCATACCCTTTAGTGAACAATTTGTTGCAGAGACTTCATTTTCCCGCATTCTAATTGACACATTTTCCTATCCAAAGTGTTTTTCTCCTTCTTTGAACATATCCTGTCAGGCACAGCTTAGATACAAAACAAAATTAATTTGGTTGAATCTCTGATTTGCTTCAGTTGATAAAATAAAAATCTGTCAAGTGGCAGCAACATCAGCGAATGTGCTGGTGCTGGTGTGCAGGCTGGCAGCACAGCTGGTGCTATTTTTGCATCCCCCTAGGGTTGGCATCCAGGATTGGTGCCCCTGTCACCCACCCCTTCTCTTTAGTTATTCTATGGACTGTATCTACTGGACAAGATATTTATCACATCAAAATGCATGCTGGGTAGTTAACAGATTAGCATAAAGACAAAATACCAATTTACAGAAATAATGGCAAAATTCCTACTGATTTATGGGAATTACAAATAATACACTTGGAATTTTTTTTTAATTCTCTAAGCATCTATGTCTTCAGGCATCAGAATACCTCTATAAGTCTGGCTCTTCATCCCTACCCGAAAGAGCTGACAATCATAGCTTTGGATAAAGGCCAAATATACGAATATCTCACTATTGCAAAATTATGCAGAAGTACAGTGTTCAAATAGGTTTCCCGCAATATTTTTTTTCCAAAAAAAACAATCATTCAAACCTACTTTCCTTCCTTCCTTCCACTTTGGACACTTCAGACCAGGCTCACTTGGAGCTTTATGGGGTGATCCTAAGCATAAGACTCCCTGGCTTCCTTTCTCTTTTCTTTTCTCACTCCCACCTGTCTAAAGGTCTCTTGCTCATGTTTATCTCCCTTTCTGATTTTTTTCTTGTGTTTTCAGTGCTTTTTTCTTCTTTTTCTCTACTCTCTGTCCCCTTCCCCTTTACTTCCAGTATCTTTGTCTGTGAGTTGCTACTTTACATCATTTTTCTTACTGTTTCTCTTTCATTCTTTCTTTCAAGATGGCCACCGACAAGTGAAGCCCTTCTGAGCTCCTGCAGCTTAGGTCCCTTCTGCGCATTCCCCCCACTCCCTGCCCCCCCATTCCTCTCCCCACCCCCCCAAACCCTGCCTCTCCCCAGCCTGAGCTTGGGGACCCCCTCTCTGCCCCTTTCCCCCATTTTATGAGCATTTTCCCCTGGGCTATGGCAGCCTCATTTGCCTCTGCCCCTCCCCCACCCTGCCTGGCCTCTCCCTTTGATTACTGCTGCCTCCCTCCTGCAGAGCCCCTTTGGTCTCTGCCATCTCCTCCTGCCTTAGGGCTTGCCCACAGCCCCTGCAGGGTTGCTCTGCCCCCCTGGGGCTGATTTTGGGGCTCTTTCAGCCCCCTCCCAGTCCCCAGCTTCAGTTGAAGGGGGTTTTCCCTGCTCTATGGGAGAGTTAACCCTCTCCTGCCCGGGATGGCTGCCAGCAGCCAGGGGACTTGGCACAGGGATGTCTCTGTGGACCTGCCCTTCAGCCATGGCCTGTGGGTGCACACCCCTCTCCACATCAGGGTGCAGGATTGCGCTGGAGCTCTGGTGGACCTGCTGCGATGCCGTAGTGTCCAGTATGTATCCTGGGTAAACTCAGTGCCCATCGTATATTTGAGCTCTCCCAGCCTGGTGAGGGAGGTATGTGCGACGGGGCTCAAAATCTAGGGGGTCCACCACTTGGTTACACCCCTGGAAACCCTGGCAGTTCGGGTGGTGGCTTCCAACGTCCCCCCACACCTGCCAGACCAAGACCTCACCAAAGAGCTCGAGCTATATGGTGTCCTCACCAGCCCCTGGCATAAGCTGACCATGGGGAGCAGGGACCCCAAGCTCAGGCACGTCCTGTCCTTTCAGAGGCAAGCGTTCATGCTTCTCATGGGTGGCACCCAGAAACTGCCTCTCTCCATGACCTTCGTGTTGGATGGGAGGCCCTATGTGGTGTACTTCTCCCACGGTGGGAATTCATGCTGCCGCTGCAGCGGCAGCCCCCACCTGGCTGCCCAGTGTCCACTGGGGCGGTCAGCTGGGGCACTGGCTGCTGCACCTGCACAGGGGGATGGCGCGTCCACCTCTGTGTGGGAACCTCATCAAAGGGTGGGGTTGGGAGATCCTCCAAGCCCCCCTCTACTCCTGCTCCATCTGGGGGGATCGACCCCTCTGGCATTAACTGCCACCCGGGGGGGGGCCTGGGATGTCCTCCCAGGCTTCTCCCACCCCTGTCATGGCTGGTGCCCCACTCAGTGGAGAGTCTGGGGAGTCTTCCCAGTCCCTCCCTGTCCCAGTTCCACCTGGGGTGGCTAGCATCTCAGGCCCTGGGGCCCCATCAAGTGGAGCAACTGAGACCTCCCCTCCACTTCCCACCCCCCGCCTCAGTTGAGGCAGTGGACCTGGAGGTGGCAAACCCCAAGCAACCTGGCCCGTCCCCTTCGGGGGAGGTACTGACTGCTCCTAAGAAAGCTAAGAGCAAGAGGCAAAAAGGAACTTCTAAAGGAGCACCTGCCCCTTTGGGGCCTGCCTCTGGCAGTGCCGGGAAAAATATAGCCAGGGAACCTGACCCCACCCTGCCTGTCCCACCGGAAACCTCACCACCTCAGGCCATGACTGAGGTTGTCCCAGGAACATCTGGCAATCCTTTGCCCCCATCCCAGCTCATGGGACTTGTGAGCAGCAAGGCAGAGGGAGAGTGCCTGCCTCCCCGGCATCAGGCACAGGAGACAGCAGAGAGTCCTGCCACCTCCCAGCCCACTCCCCTGCCCACTGAGGCTGATGAGGAGGAGATGGAGTGCTTGCCCTCTGAGCGCCTCAAGCGGCACAGGGAGCAGGATGACATTTGCCCCCCAAAGCAGATGGGGATCCATCTCCCGGAGATGGTCCTCGACCCAGATACTGAGGGGGGCCTGCTAGGGAGCCTGGCCATTGAGGGCACTTTCACCGGTCTCACTGGTAGGTCCCCCCCAGAGTACAGCCCTGCCAGTTCTCAGTCAGCAACATCCAGCTCCTGCTGGAGAACCCACCCTGGGTGGCCCCCAGCTATGGAGGCCTTCTCAAGCTCTTAGAGCAGACCAAGGGCCAGAGGAATGTGGCAGAGAGTATCCAGCAATGGTGCCTGAACCCCGTGCATTTTGTCCGTGCCACCAGTGATGCGGCGAGGCTCATGCACCAGGACCTGGGCATGTGTCAACATGCCTTCTGGCTTGAGAAGCTGGTGACCCAGGTGAGGGAGGTGTGGAGCCAAGGTGGGCCCGCAGAATAGGGTAGGGCAAGAATAGGCCTTCCCCTGTCTTTGTGGTTTTTGTCCGGCTCTGTCACCTTCTCTCCCATTGGTACTCTGCCTACCCTTCCTCTCTACTCTCCTGCTTATGGTGGTTACCACCATTGCCTCTCTAAACACTGATTGGGTCATTCTGTCAGCACTATTCTCAGCTGGCGGCAAGCGAGATCCAGCACCGCACCCAGGAGCTGGAGGAGGATGTGGCGGAGCTTGAGGCAGTCCTGCTCACTGCAGACAACGATGTGGCACTTCTTGAGAGGCTCCAGTCCCGCAAGAGATGCCTGTGGGAGCTGGCGGAGGGTGCAGCCCGCAGTGTACAGGTTTGTGCCCGCTGCCAGGAGCTGGCAGAGGCTGACACCCTGACTGGCTTCTTCTTCGTCCTGGAGAGGCAGCGGGCTGCAACAAAGGTGTTGGATCATCTTAAGACCCCAGAGGGAGGGCTGCTCACTGACCCAGGCGAAGTGTGGGGGCATGCCATCACCTTTTATTGGGACTTGTTTGTGGCTGACCCCATTTGTCCGGAGGTCACTCAGCAGCTGCATAAGGACTTGCCGCGCCTCGGCGCTTCACAGGTGGAGGCCCTGGAGCATGAATTCTTCCTGGCAGAACTCGAAGCTGGTGTGGGAGACTTGCCTCGGGCAGGGCCCCGGGCCTTGACAGACTGCCCATCGAATTTTACAAAGCCTTCTGGCCTCTCCTTGGGCCCAGCCTCCTCCGTGTTTTCTGCGAGAGCCTCACTGAAGGGACCCTGCCAACCAGCTGCCACTGGGCAGTGCTCACCTTGCTGTCCAAGAAGGGGGACATCGGCTGCCTTAAGAACTTGTGGCCCGTCTCCCTTCTATGCACCAGCTATAAGATCCTGGTGAAGGTGTTGGTGAACTGTCTTCGCACCGTCATGGCCTCCGTCATCAGTCCTGAGCAAAGCTACTGTGTCCCAGGCAGAAACAGGACAACCTGTTTCTGCTGCGTGACTGGCTCACAGCTGCAGAGCTTTTTGGCCCGGATGTCGGCTTGATCTCCCTGGACCAGGAGAAGGCCTTCAATTGCATCGACCACTGTTACCTGCTCAGCACCCTCAAGGCTTTGGCTTCGGGCCTCTTTTCATTGCAGCACTCCAGGTCCTGTACTACGACTCCTCCAGCCTGCTCAAGGTGAACGGCGTGCTGTGCTCCTCGTTCCCAGTGCATCACGGCATTCGCCAGGGCTGCCCCCTCTCAGGCATGCGGTATACACTGGCCATCGAACCACTACTGCACACTCTGTGACGTCGCTTGACCAGCTTAGCCCTGCTACCGGCACCAGGCCCAACTATCGGTGCCCTGATCCAGCTGACAGCGTACATGGATAACATGACAGTCTTCCTGGGCAGCCAGGAGGATGTGCAGGCACTGGTGGACTGCCAACGCACCTATGAGCTCACTGCATTGGCCTGCATCAACTGGGGCAAGAGTGACATGCTCCTGCTCGGGACGTGGCCCAGCAAGCCAGATCCAGACCTGCCAAGGGGCCTCGCCTGGCACCAGAAAGGCCTCAAAGCCCTGGTATTGTTCCTGGGGTTGCTGGCCTTTGCAGCCCACAACTGGGAGGACCAGGTGGAGGGAGTGGAGACCCACTTGTAGCACTGACGCTGGCGCTTGCCTGCCCTCTCCTACTGCGGCTGGGTCTTCATCACCAACAACCTGGCGGTGGCAACCCCCTGGCACCGCTGCACTGTGCTGGACCCTCCACCACAGCTACTTGAGAGACTGCAGCAGTTCCTAGTGGACTTCCTCTGGGATGGATGCCACTAGCTCCCTTGAGCTGCCCTTTACCTGCCCATCACCGAGGGGGGCCAGAGCCTGATCAACCTGGCCACCAGTGTGACCGCCTACTGCCTGCAAGCCCTCCAGTGGCTCCTGTATGCTGAGGGCCACCTCCTGTGGCTGCAGCTGGTGTGCTGGTTCCTGCACCGAGTTGGGGGGGCTTGGTTTTGACCAGGAGCTCTTTTTGCTGGACCTCACCTTCCTGAATGTGGCAGTTCTTCCCCCATTTTACCGCAGCATGGTGCAGGCCTGGCAGGCTGCCTTCCATCTCTGTCCCCAAGCCAGGCACCTGTGTTTCCCCCAGCAGCAATAGAGGCTGCCCCTTTGGCACACTGCCCCAGAAGGGACTCTATGCATTTGTGGTGCACACCCGGCATGCCCAAGTACTGGCTGCCCACCCCAACACCAAGTGCTTCAGGAGCCCCTGATCCACAACCCAGCCCTGCAGCATGTTGTGCCGAGTCTGGCCTCTGCCAGCCTTGTGCCTGCTCTCATCGAGGTACACACCACCCACCTGGGGCACCTCCTGGATCCTGCTCAGTCAGGCTGGCTCTGTCCGCACCATGGGCCGGTTTCTGTGGGCACTTAGGGCCGCCCTCCCGACGGAAGCAGCAACCACCCTAGAAGGCTATCTGCAGGCTCACCAGGCCCTCCCCACTGCAGGTGCCGCAGGTGACACCTTCCCACCACTGCCGGTCATCCCAGCAGTGGCCAGTGAGCTGTCTGACCGGCCCAACACACTTCTTAGGCTCCCTGTGTCCCCCAGCAGCAATACAGGCTGCCTCTTTGGCACACTGCCCCTGAAGGGACTCTATGCATTTGTGGCGCACACCCGGCATGCCCAAGTACTGGCTGCCCACCCCAATACCATGTGGCGGTGGCACCTGGCGTGGCCTGGGACCCCAGCGTGACGCACGCTGTACAAGGTGCCCACCACCAAGAAGACGGGCGACCTCCAGTGGAGATTGGTGCATGGCATTCTGGCCACTGGCACCTTTGTGCACCACCTGGACCCGGTGGCCTCAGCGGCCTGCCCCTTCTGCCTGGGGGTGCTGGAAAAGGACATTTTCCATGTCTTCCTTGACTGCCCCCGGCTGCAGCCATCCTTTGCCATCCTCGGGGTGCTGCTTCAGGCACAGGGCTGGGACTTATCAGAGGAAACATACATCTAATCCTTCCCGTACCAGGTGGCTGAGTGGGCTGCAGTCAGCCTGGCCAACTTCCTGGTGGGCCAGGCCAAGATGGCCACCCTGAAGAGCCGGCAAAACCAGCTCACCAGGATCAGGATGCACAATGCCCTGCAGTTCTTCTGCCTGCTGTTGCGGGCCCTCCTCTCTCTTGAATTTGAGCATGCAGTCCTCCAGTGGACAGTGTCCACCTTTGAGGAATGCTGGGCCATTGCGGGGGTACTGTGCCAAGTCAAGGCGGGACGCCTGCTCCTTGACCTGTGACGCCACCAGCTCCTCAAGGTGCAGAGGTGCACCCAGCGAGCCCATATCCTCAGACCAACCTGTACATGATCTCTACTGGCCCCATTTGTCACCCTCCCCTGGATCTTTCATTTCCCCCCTTTTCCCCCCTCCCTTTCCCTTTCCCTTT
>NW_017729029.1:25105317-25105653 GCF_001723915.1 Gavialis gangeticus | reverse complement strand
CCCTCCCCTCTGAACACTTAACTTTTTATTTTTGTCTTGTTTGGATGCATTCCCAGACACTTATCTTTGTATTTAATATACACAAGGGTTTGTTTTTTTTCCATTTTCTTATCCTGGCTCTTGAAATTAAACCTGTTCTAGCAGAAACAGGCTCCTACACGTGTGAGGTGTGGTAATTTCCAATGTGCCCCTACATGTGACTGACCCAGAGCTGGCCAAGGAACTCAAGCCCTATGGGGATCCTACAAGTATCTTTCACTGGCTGATGATCGGAAGAAAGGACCCAAAGCTGAAGTATGTCTTATCTTTTCAAAGGCAGGTTTTCATGCTCCTCAG
>NW_017729029.1:25075776-25100317 GCF_001723915.1 Gavialis gangeticus | reverse complement strand
TGTATTTAATATACACAAGGGTTTGTTTTTTTTCCATTTTCTTATCCTGGCTCTTGAAATTAAACCTGTTCTAGCAGAAACAGGCTCCTACACGTGTGAGGTGTGGTAATTTCCAATGTGCCCCTACATGTGACTGACCCAGAGCTGGCCAAGGAACTCAAGCCCTATGGGGATCCTACAAGTATCTTTCACTGGCTGATGATCGGAAGAAAGGACCCAAAGCTGAAGTATGTCTTATCTTTTCAAAGGCAGGTTTTCATGCTCCTCAGGGAGGGCCCATGGTCTCTGCCTCACTCCTTGAACCTCACGTTCGAAGGGTGGAGGCTTGTGATGTATTTTTCCTTGGGGAGACCACATGTTTCCAGTGTGGTAGCTCCTCCCACCTAGCAACCCAGTGACCATGGGGGAAAGTGACAGGAACATCGCTGACTGCAGCAGTGCTGACGGATGGTGCATCCACTTCTGGGACACAGGCCCCACCCACTGAGGCTGGAACCTCTTCCCGACCTCCTTTCACCCCTGTTCCATCCGAGGGAGCTGAGGTCTCTGGCATTAGAACACCATACAGTGGAGGGGCAGGGATTACTCCCCAGCCCTCTCCCCTGCCCATTCCACCTACAGTACCCAACCACCCTGGTGCAGCGGCCCCACCAGGTGGAGGGGCTGATGCCTCCACTTGCCCCTGCCTGCCCTGACCATCCTGGCTGAGGTGGGTGGGTTGCTAGGTGACTGTGGTGCCAAAGCCCTGTTGGATGATGGGGCTCAGCTGTCTTCCCAGCCCCCCTCCCCTGCAGCCTTATCAGAGGTGGCTGGCCCTGGGGAGGTGGGCCAGGAGCTGTTTGGCCCCTCCCCTATGAAGAGTGGGCCACCTGCCACTAGGAAGAAGAAGAACAGAGAGAGGAAAGTGAAGGAGGCCTCTCAGGACACCCCATCCCTGCTGGGACCCTAATCAGCTGGTGACAGGGGGGCCCCTACTGGAGAGCCTGACCCTGCTCCTGCTGTCATGCTGGTGACCCTGTTGAACATGGAGGGGGATGGCTTGGAGGTGGGGGAGGTGAAGGCAGGGGTCCCCAACCCCTCACCTGTCTCCCAGCTTCTGGAGTCAGGTGGCAGTAAAAGTGATTCAGAATGCCTCTCTTCTGGAGGCCAGGCTCCCCCAGTGGCAGAGGAGTCTGATGACCTCTCCATCATGTCGCAACATACTGAATTGGATGAGGAAGCTAGTGAGATGGAGATCCAGCTTTTTGAGTGTCACAAGTGACCTCAAGAGCAGGATGACCTCTCTCCCCACAAGAAGGTAGGGATTGCTCTCCAAGAGCGGGTCCTTTGACCTGGATGATGAGAGGAGGCTGATGTGTCAAGACATTGAAAGTGTAGACACTGTGTTTGTGGGGAACTCCCACCTGGGGTGAAACCTCACTGTGATTCTGTCAGAAATGTCCAGCCTATGTTGGAAGACCACTCCCCTGGGTTGGTACCTACTATGGGGTTTTTGAAACTATGGCCTTTTTGAAACTTTTTGAAACTATGGCCTTTTTGAAACAGACCGAAGGAGAGAAGAATGTAGCGGGGTACATCACCTAGTGGTGCACAGATCCTAAATTATTTTTCATGGCTGCCAGAGCTGTGACCAAACTTATGCAACAGGATCTAGGCACTCAGAAGATGACTTATCATCTGGAGAAGCTTGCACAGTAGATGAGAGAGAAGTGAGGCCTAGGGGGGTCCCTGGAGTAGAGTAGGGCATGATAGGCCTTCCCCAACCTGTCTCTGCTTTTTTGCTCTGCTCTTGGGTGCTCACTCTTCCACCTACACCTTACCTCACTGTGACAGTTGGGCCTCCTCGGGTCCGTCTACTAGTGACCCCGCAACACTGATTAAGGGCCAACCACCCGCCTTCTTACCTGCCACGCCTTGTTGTTATTTGCTTGATTGGAAGATATTAATTGAGTGGGAGGCTGCCCATTTTTCTGTCTCAGTGCCTGGGGCACTATCTGCGGCTCCTTTCCTCCCCTTACACTGCAGCCCAAGCCTCGCAGATGTATCTGACTTTGTTCGGGTCCGTTCTACTCTCCACACCATGTGGACGCTCTCTGGCTTGTCCCGTAGCCTGTGACCTCACTGGCACCCTCTAGCTTGTCTCACAGCTTGTGCCCCTACTGGTACTCTCTGGCTTGTCCCGCACTACCGGCTCCGGGGCTTCGCACTACTGCCCCCTTCACTCTGGGGCTCCTCGCTGCCCCCTAGCTCTGGGCTGGGGTCAATGTACCCCAAAAATGCTGCACCCTCTTTGGCACCAGGACCCCCTCCACGCTACTGTGGGGTCCCTATGAGGCCTCCTCCAACCCCTAATAGCCTCACGCGGTCCTCCGGTCAAAACAATAAACACAAGATCACAAAGCCCCGGGGCTACAACATAAAAGCTAGACCGTCTGGTCAAACAAGCAAGCAACCAGCACCTGCACAATCCTGGTGACTGGCAGCTGAGCCTCCCCCTTCCCGCCACTAGGGGTCTCTCCCGAGCCGTTTCTGCTCTCAGAGGCAGGGCCCCTGAGTGCTCTGCGACACTCCTCCCCACCTTCAACTCCAGACTCACTGAGCCGATCTTCATTTTTGCGGGTGTTGCCTCTGCCTGGGCTCCTCTCTGGGCCTTTCTTCTGGCACCCGACAACTCGGATACAGGAGGTGGAGGTTTTCAGGTGCCTCCTACTCGCCTTTTACCCAAGGGCACAGCATGTGGGATTTGTTGGGAGTTACCCGCCACAGGTAGTCCCCCCACATTAGCCAGCCTTTGTAGGGTGCACCTAGGCCTGTAGGGCCCCAGGCTCAATGTATTCTTCGGCCAAGATTTTAGACGCTGTATCGTAGCTTTGGGGGGGCCTGTCTCTCTGAGCTCCCCCCCTTTTTTATTTCTTCCCGTCCTTCACGAGGTGCTGACCTTCCTTCTCCCATCTTCTGACAGGCCGGCCCTGACTGGAAAGGTCAGTACTTAGAGGGGTCATCCTGCCTCCCAGTAACAGGGTTAGGTTTCCCCGCCACACAACTCCTCTTCTTTTCTCTTGTCTGGGATTCTCCCAGTTCCCCAGGCCCCTCTTCCTCCTCATATTGCCTTGAGAAGAAGTCAGCATTTGTATTCAGGGTCCCTGGGCGATGTCTTATCTCAGAACAATATGGCTGTAGACTAAGGGCCCACCTCACGAGCCTAGCATTGTCTGTTTTCGTATTTTGTAGCCAACTTAAGGGTGCATGATAAGTGACCAGCGTGAACCGAGGTCCTAATAGATAGTACCAGAACATTTTGATAGCCCATTTAATCGCCAAACACTCCTTTTCTATCATGGCATAATTCCGTTCTGGTGGATGTAATTTCGTACTTATGTAGGCTATAGGGCGCGCTTCTTCTCCCTCTCTCTCTGCATCAACACCGCTCCAATAGCTACTTTTGCGGCATCAGTCTGTACCTGGAATGATTTATTAAAGTCGGGCGTATATAATAGGGGTTGCAAGCACAGTGCATCCTTCACTGCTCAGAAAGCCTCTTCCGCAGCTGGTGTTCATCTCACCTTGGTAGGAGCCTCTGCCTTTGTCATCTCTGTCAAAGGTTCCACCACCTCCACAAAATGAGGTACAAACCTCCTATAATAATTAGCTAACCCCAAAAAGGCTCTCACTTGCCTTTTAGTATGAGGGGCTTGATACTTCTGTAAGGCCTCCACCTTGCATAACAATGGTCTCACCTGTCCGCTTCCTACTAGGAATCCCAGATATTGTGTTTCCTTCTTCTCTATCGTGCATTTCTTCAGATTGGCCAACAACCCAGCACTTCTCAAGTCTTGCACTCCTGCTCTCAGTGTGGTGAGGTGTTCCGCCCAGCTTGCGGTGTAGATTATAATATCATCAATGTAAGCCGCAGCGTAGCCCCCATGGGGAGCCAAAACTCTGTCCATTAGGCATTGAAATGTAGCTGCAGCTCCATGTAATCTGAACAGCATGTGTTGGAATTGGAAAAGACCCCAAGAGGTGGCGAATGCTGTCTTTTCTTGATCCTCAGGAGCCACTGGGATCTGCCAGTAACCTTTTGTCAGGTCTAGGGTGGAGATATAGTGAGCTTGCCAGATGTTCTCTATCAGCTCGTCTATTCTTGGCATCGCGTATGCATCGAACCTAGCTACTGCATTCACCTTCTGGAAATCGATACAGAGACGAATTTTCCCATCGGGCTTAGGTACTGCCACAATGGGGCTCCGCCAGTACCTGTGTGATTTGCATATGATGCCCTTCTCCAGCATCATTGCTATTTCTGTCTTTATTTGGCTTTGCAGTCATTGGGGAATCCGTTACCAGTGTTCATCACCCTAGCACAACACCACCTGCTACTTGACAACATCTATGCACCCACTGATGTCCAGGACAGGGTCAGTTTCTTCAAGACATTAGTAAGGCTCAGTCCCTGCGTAACACTAGTGAGGATGATGACCTGCTTCTCATAGGTGGAGACTTTAACTGCACCATTGATGCCTCACTTGACCGCACAGGGCCTGAGCCTCATCTGCCCTCATCCCATAAGCTGCAGTCCGCCCTGAAGACTGCAGGTCTCACTGATGTCCAGCAAGCCCTGTATCCTGATGCATGCCAGGACACTGGGGCCAGGATGAGTGCCGGTGGTCTCACCACGGCCTGTCTTGACCATCTTTATGTCACCAGGCACCATCTGCCATTCCTGCACAGTGGCCACATCGTTCCCTCAGGCCTGTCAGATAATGGCCTGGCCTGATGTGAACTGAGCCTTCTGGGGAGATCCTGTGCACAGTTGCCCTATTGGTGCTTCAACATCAGCCTGCTTCAAGACTCCTACTTCTGGTACTGCTTCACCTACTTTTGTGGGACTGGGAGGCCACAAGACAAAGCTACTTCTCCTGGAAGCTATGGGGGGATGTGTGCAAGGTACAGATCCGGGCTTTTTGCCATCAGTATACCCAGCTGGTTACAAATGAAGTGCACCACCATATCCAAGAGCTGGAGCAAGATGAGGCAGAGCTCGAGGCCACCCTTCTGGCTGCTAGCCATGATGCAGTGCTGCGCGAGAGCCTCCGGTTCTGCAGGAAATGCCCGTGTGACTTGGTGGAGAGCATGGCCCATAGAGTGAGTATCCGCACCTGCTGCGAAGAGCTGGCAGAAACTGACACCCCAACCCGCTCATTCTTCAACATGGAGCGGTGGCAGAAAGTGATCAAAGTCTTAGATCACCTCAAGACCCCCGAGGGCTGGGTGATCATGAACCCAGGTGAAGTACATGAGCACACCATCACCTTCTATTGTGGCCTGTTTGCGGCTGACCCATCCCGCCCTGAGGCCATGTGGAAACTCCATGAGGGCCTCCTACATTTCTGTGCCCTGGAAGCCATCAAGCTTGAGTGGGAATTGTCTCTGGAGAAGCTGGCAGCTGCTGCGGCTGGTTTCACCTCCGACAAAGCCCCAGGTCCTCACAAGTTACCTGCCGAGTTCTACAAGACCTTCTTGCCTCTCCTCAGCTCCTGCCTCCTGTGCATTTCCAGGAAAATCTGGTGGACAAGGTCCTGCCAATCAGCTGCTGCCAAGCAGTGCTCAGGCTGCTGCCCAAGAAGGGAGACCTTGGATGCATTAAGAATTGGTGGCTGGTCTCCCTGGTGTGCATGGACTACAAGATTCTAACCAAAGCACTGAAAACCTGCCTCTGCACCACCATGGCCTCTGTCACTGTGCTGGGGAGGACCATCCAAGACAACCTGTTCCTGCTGCACAACCTACTCACAGAAGGTGAACTCTTCAGCTTAGACATCTGCCTCATCTCTCTGGATCAGGAGAAGGCCTTTGTCTGGGTGAGCCATGTCTACTTCTTCCCAGACCCTGGATACCTTTGGCTTTGGGTCCCTCTTCACTGGGACCCTCCTGTTTTTGTACCAAGACACCTCCAGCCTGTTCAAAGTGAACAGCATGCTCTGCACCCTGTTCCCCACACAAAGGGGCATCCATCAGGGCTGTCCCCTGTTGGGCATACTCTATTCCTTGGCTATCAAGCCACTGCTGCACACACTGTGGTGCCACCTGAGTGGTACGGCCTTGCCCTTGGCCACAGACACATCCACTGGCCCTGTGCTCTGGTTGTTGGCATATGCAGATGATGTGACCATCTTCCTTAATACCCAGGAAGATGTGTAGACCCTGATGGATGGCCAGTGAGCCTATGAATGCACCTCCTTGGCCAGCATCAACTGAGCCAAGAGTGATACCCTGCTGCTTGGTGCATGGATCAGCGCAACCACCCCGGATTTGCCAGGGGGCCTCACCTGGCACCACAAGAGCCTCAAGGTCCTGGACATTTTCCTGGGGCCACTTGACCTTCATGGCATGTAACTGGAATGGCCTTGATGAAGGGGTGGAGGACCACCTACAATGGTGGCACTGGTGCCTACCCCGCCTCTCCTCCCATGGATGAGTCCTCATTGCAAACAACCTGGTTGTAGCAACCCTTTGGCACTGGTGCAGCATACTTGACATGCCATAGGACCTACTCAAGAGGCTTCAGTGCCTCCTGGTAGGTTTTTCTGGGATGGATGATACTAGCTCCCACGAGGTGTCCTTTACCTACTTGTCACTGAGGGGGGCAGAGCCTGGTTGACCTCATGAGCAAGGTGCCTGCCTTCCACCTGCAAGCCCTTCAGTGACTCCTCTACAGTGAGGAGTGCCTTCCCTGGCAACAACTGGTGTGCCAGTTCCTGTAGAGGGTGGAAGCCCTCAGTTTTGACTGGTAGCTCTTCCTGCTGGACCTCATGCTCCTGAACTGGGTGGTGCTTCCAGCTTTCTACCACAGCATGGTAGGAGCCTGGCAGGCCACCTTCCATCTCAAGCTCAGGGTCTGGCACCTGCAGTTCCTGCACATGCTGAGGGAGCCCTTGGTGCACGACCCAGCACTGAGGCACCCCATACAAAACTTGGCCTCCACCAGCCTCACGGCCACCCTCATCCAGGCATAAGCCATCTCCTTGACCCCTCTTAGTCAGTCTGGCTCTTGCCTGAGGCCCTGACCACCCAGCTAGGCATGCGCTCTTTCCACAACATGGGCCATCTCCTGCATGATTTCCTGCATGATGCCCACTGGAGGCAGCAGCCACCCTGGATGCCCATCTCCAGGAACACCAGGTCCCCCATGTTGAAGATGCCCCAAACAAGGCTTTTCCCACACTGCCAGTCTCCATGGCCATTGCTGGTGAGCTGGCTGGTGAGCCTGGCACCTTGCTGACATTCCCTGTGTCTCCTGCCAGTGACATGGGGTGCCCCTTTGCTTTTCTGTTGCATAGAAGCCTATATGCCTAGCTGGTTCATGTCCACCCTGCCCAGGTATTGGCAGGCCACCCTGAAACACCATGGCGATGGTGCCTGGGGCAGCCAGATTCCCCAGCAGTCCAGCTGGCTTGGCATACTTTGTATAAGTCATCAATTGCCAAGAAGACTAGTGACCTGCAGTGGCAGTTGCTGCATGACATACTAACCACTGACACATTTGTGGCCCATTTTGACTCAGCCACCTCAACAGGCTGCCCCTCTGCCCCAGGGCCATTGAGGAGAACCTCTTTCATGCCTTCCTCAACTGTCCCTGCCTGCAACTGCTCTTTGTCACCCTTGAGCTGCCACTGTGGGCGCTGGGCAGGAGTCTCTCAGAGGCCACCTACATGTGCTCCTACCCGTACCGGGCGGTCAAGCAGCGTGATGTACTGAGGCTTTTCAGCCTCCTGGTGTGGGCACCAGTCTTGCTGGAATTGAAGCATGCTGTGCTCTGGCAGGCAGTGCCCACCTTTAAGGCACACTGGGCCCTTGAGGGACTGCTGTGCCACGTGGAGGATGACCATCTTCAATATGTGCTCTGATGTTATGACCTGTCTGGGCGACCAGGCAGGTTCAGTTTTGGACTTCAACTCCCAGCTTGTGCCACACCCTGGACCCTCACTAAGCTGCTTTTTGCTTTTTTCTTTGTGTGGGAAGTTGAAGGTGTTGTCACATACATAATTGGATACAGCAGGTTAGAAAACATTTGTTTATAGAGACCTTTGGTCTATACAACTGTGTGGCCAGTGTTCCAACTACATAATGGCATGTTAGGCATGACGTGTAACTCAGTGAAAGTGTCTGTCATGCTATGATGTTATGAATGTAATTACATGGTGCTCTTGGTTTGATGGTAATTTGCTTATCTTTGCTTTGTATATTGAACCTGGACCCCAGAGGGGTCACATTTTTGTACCCCGAACCCCTGAATAAAGTAGTTAAAAAGCTAAAGTCTTTCCTTCTTCCCTTCCTTCCTCTGTCCCTTCCTTCTTTCGCCTTGACTTCTGTGCCATAAGATTGGGCATCAACTAGGAAACTGTAGCTGCCATCCTAGTACACTGATTTCCAGGAAAAGAATTCACCCCTACAGAGGGAGCAACTTGAAAACAGAATGAAACTGCATTCTGCTCACTCACCATTCAACTATCATAGCTGCTCAAGACAACTTCACTCGGTGAGATTTTCTCCAAGGTTTTATTGTAGTAATGGGGATAAATTTGGAGGAAATATAAAAAGAAAATTGATTGCATAGTGCAATAAAAGCCTCTAGAAACATCACTTATAAGGTCTCCAAGGTTTTTTTTTATTTATGTCTGTAGCATTTTAGCGTTTTATCTTTGTTGGCACAGACCTAAGTATATAATCTATGTATGTACCTTATTTAGTTTCCAAAATTATTGTCCAATTGTTGAAGCTATGGCTGAATGTCCTGATATTTTTATACTGCTCTTTCATTAGCCCAAAATACATTAGCTTCATCTTATTTCTGACACTGAAAAGAAGTTATATTATCCTATAATGCCAACTAAATACTTGCATTAAAAATGTGCCTTCAATTCTTATGGGCAAGAATTACATGTCTTTAAGAATAAAAGAGCAGTCCCACAGTAAAGAGTAATTAAACCATAAACATGAATGTATACACACAATGGAATGACATCAAATAGTTAATCAGAATGAAATTTAATGATCATGATTCTCAGATTCTAAAATCATGAGTGAATTATGACAGATCAGTCAGCTCTCATCAAATCTTTATAATAGAAAAGTAATATAATATAAAGGCCTATGTGCTACTGAAAAACTGTTTTTAGAAATGATTACTATTGCTTTTAATGCTCTGGGATTATCTAAAGCTCCAAGGTGATTTGAGAGGAAAAGTCTCGTTGACATAAGTACCTTTGAAAAACCTCACCCTTGCTATTCTTTGCATGAAGTTACAGGTTACCTTTAAACCATTCTAAATCTTATACGCAGGTTTAAAGTTAGAACAATTTCAGAGCAGTTGCAGGTTAAGGCTTAATGCCATCTCTGACCTGCACACCTATGACATGCCACTGGAAAGCCTGGTAAACAGAAAAAGGGATATAGCCAGGACTCTATGCCTCCTTTGAGAGCAGAGCAGCATAGGTTAAGCATGGAGAGAACATGGAGCCTGAGGAAGCATACCTTATAGTATCACAGTAGCTAGGGTCAGGAGGGACCTGAACAGATCATCTAGCCTGACCCCCTGCCACAGGCAGGAATGAATTCACCTTCCTGGGCTCCATGCCCTTGCAAGTAATGCACTCACCGCTCACTCCTGATTGGCCAGGAGGTAAAAACCACAATTTTAAATATGCCACAGTTTTTGCCTCCTGCCACTGATTTGCTAAGAGGCCAAGGTGGCCCCACCACTAACTACTGATTGACTGGGAAGCAAAAAACCATGGCATATTTAAAACCATGGTCTTTGCTTCCGTGTCAATCAGGAGCAAATAATGAATGGTGGGGCTGCCAGGGTCCTTCAGGCAATCAGTGGTGGAGGCATGGTGGGAGAGGAGTGCACAGGAGAAAGAGCAAGAACAAAGGAGCTGCTGTGCCTCACTCCCAGCACGATTTAGGTAGATCCCTACTCATGAGACATTAGACCTTAAACCTGTCATTGCATGTTGCCTCCTCTGCACATGAGATCAGTGCAGTTTTAAGACAAATGTTTTGTAACATTTGCTGGTTTCACAAAATATTATCTTCTCTTCATTTTAGGCTTATTTTTTTCCCCTAAGGCCTGTATTATGTCCTTAAGGCAAGCTGCACTATCCCGCAGTAGTATAAGGGTGGGTGAATGAGAAGGATACCTGCTTTAGGAGCTGGATGAGGCAGGAGAGGGAAAGGCACCAGCTCCAGTGGGGTCTAGGCACAGCAACAGCTGCAGTGAAGGAGCATGTGTCCATAGAGAACATTTTGGCAAATGCGATTTCTGGTGATGAGGGGTGGGAGTGGGGAAGAGGAATCATTGTTTTTTGGACACTAGACATGCATGTCTGTAGCAAAAAATTCAGTTGATCTCTCCATTCAGCAGCAGCAAACCTCTAGCTGTTGCTCTGTACCACTGCTAGTTTTCCTCCCTGCTGTCCAAGCCTCTAGGGCCAGAACTAGAGCCAAAAGCTCTGCAACGAAGGCACAGAACTGGGATGTGGGGTAGTACAGGATTGCCCACAGTGAAGTTCTGGCCAGTTATGCCTCTGCTTTCCACCATGAGACAAATAAGTCTCCAAGAATTTACAATATATAGGACATGGAGAGGAAAAGTAAGCCTCGTTTGAGTCTTATATATGTTCCGTGCATCCACAGCCCTTTGCAGAGGCCAGGACACCTGGTTAACTCTCCTCACTGCTCTTAGCTCTCTGAACTCTTCACACACAAAGGCTGACATCATGTAAAAGGAGACAGCAGAGGTGAAGTTAATAGAACTTGTGCTACTGATTTCAGTTAGACCAGAAATTTTACCTTGGATATCTTTGGGCTCATTTCCTCTCCAATTTTTTTCATGAATCATTTAAAATCTTGTCCCATAAGCCATAGCTTTTTCTTTCTTTCTGCATTCCTTCTCTTTTCATTTTTAAATAAGTTGTTCCTATATGACCTGATTTTGATTTTTATAAGGAAGTGGATCTAGGACTTCAAAAGGTAAGAGGACAAGAAATTTCAGTTAAAGGGTTAAAGGAGTTTCAAAGATATTCATAAAGGTGTAGCTATTCACTTAAGGGAATTTCAAAATCCATCCTCAAAAGTAAGACACTTAACTCCCAGTGGTTGGAGAGCTAGGCATCTGCACACATAGGACCATACCTACATCTTTAGGTGTTCAAATACTTCTTAAATCTGGCCCTAACTCTGATTTAGAAGCTGCAGCAAATTCACATTACCTGTGAATCATTGAGCCCTGTTATACGTTCAAATTAAAGCTGGATAGAATCAGCTATAGAGTAGTTACACTCGTTCAAGCACTAACTTTGTAACTGGTTGGCTGTTTTTATCATGCATGATACATTTTATCATGTGATAATTTACTTTGCACTTGTGATCAGTCTTCCTTCGCATATGTGGTCAGTCTAAATTTAATGCATGATTAACCAGTTAATTGCATAATATATGCAACATGTAGTAGGGGCCACACACAGAGAAAGACAAAACACTCCAAAGATCAAGTAAGAATTTATCATCTTTCCTTCTTCTGATTCTCTTGCATTTTGCATTTCTGGTTAAATTCTCAGATTTTCAGTATTAAACTGTATGCCAATTAATATATCTCCAAAACTTACTCCAGATAAAATTCTTATAAAACATGCTTATATAAGAAGCACACACTGCTTTAACTCACTTCACATTAAATCTGTTCTTCAACCTTGATTATGTTGAAACTGAAGTGTACAGAAAATGTGAATTACTCTGATAATTTCAAACTGCTCTCGCTACCCATGATTCGTATTTCTAGGAGGACTATTGATTTGCAAATAAGGAAAGCTCCTGGGTATTCAAAGATGAAGACAGTCTGATATTATTTAAATTTAAAGGACTTTTCTGACAACTCCAGACATACACCATCCAGAGCTTCCAATGAAAATTTTGAAGAGTTTGAATATCTTTAAATGACTTCATGTTCAACATTTAACTCTTTTTCTATTTGTTTGTATGGCTGGGATTTTTAGGAGCCCAAGGGACTTAGTTTCAATGGGAGTCAGATGCCTACATTCCTTAATCACCTTTGAATTTCCCATTTCCATACATATTTCCACAGAAGGCCTAGAAACTATTAATATGCTAGCCTGGAGGACATCTGTTCTGTTTTTCTTCAGCACATATGCATCTACATTTTGGGTGTAAAGGAAGAGCAATACTCTTCTTCCATGGTTGTGTACATGTTAATTAGAATGAAATAGGAAAAAATACACCCACTCATTATTTCTGGCAGACAGAGAGCCTATGAGCAGGCACTATTCATTATACAGGAAGAGGCAGTGAGTTAGCCAGATAGTCCCCTTTCAGTCACCAGGAAGGAGGAATAGACTTCCTACCTGCCACATGAAAACTGAAAGTATTATTAGGTTAGAGAATTAATCTTCTCACTGTCCATGTCTACATGAGATTCTGATTGTGTAGTAGTCCATGACTGTTCCACAGTAGTGTCTCATGGCAGAAAGTATCACACAATGCTACTGTGAAGTCAGCATCGCAAAAAAGCTGTTCAGCAAAGTTACTGCGCAGTAACTCCAGTTAGTGTGTAGTCATTTAGTGCTTGTCTATAAAAGTACTAAATGACTATGCAGTAGGGCTGTGCAAAACAACACCATTTCATTCCAACTTCCATTTCATTATTTTGATGGGATGGTGTTTTATTTTGAGTTTTGTTTCATTTCAAAACTGCTGTTCCATTTCTTTTAGTCAAGAATCTTTCGCTGTTTCAGCCATAGGCTATAATGGGGAAGCATGCGACTGCCTATAACGTTGTCATTTCTTGCCTGCTTTGGATGAAATTAGCCAGGATGGTAGCCCCTTCTGAGGCCATGAAACCTGACAAGTTTCACAGGTGCAGGAGTTTCTGGGAAACTGTACCTCAAAGTCTTGAAAACAGACCTCATGGGGGTGTGTGTGTGTGTGTGTGTGTGCACGCACGCACATTTTAAGGCACAGCAGGGTAAAAACTGAAGGCATGGTAGCCCCTGATGAGGTCATGAAGCCTGCCACCTTTCAAGGAGATACCTGCAAGGGTTGCTAGGAAACTGCACCTCAGGCTGCTGACAAGCAAAACTCATGACATGTGTGACTGTGTGTGTGTGTTAATGCACCCTCACTGGTGCTGGGGCCTCTATCCAACACAGTAGTGTGCCCCAACGAGGTCTCCTCCTCCCCTAAAGCCCCAAGCCCGTCCACCACTTTAAATGACAACAGGTAAAATAATAACTTAGTGAACAGCAGCACAGTAGCACCAACAGCATCTCAAGCAGCCAAACTGTCACAGAGCCTTTTTTCCTCTCCTGCAGGAGCTTCTTCTCCAGCAGCTGCCAGAGAGCTCTCCCTGCCAGCCCCAGCCCTGGGGCTTAGCTGTGCCCAGGGCCTTGCCTCCTTCTGGTCAGGTGCTAGGGGTGTTGGTCTAAGAACATGGCACTAGCACACAAGGTCCTTTTGGTCAATCTAATCTGGTATCTTTTAGCAGACCAACTGAATAGTTACAGAAATATATCTTTTGGGTTGAAAAACCCTTCATTAGCCTGAGGAACCACCTGCAGTTTGTGTGTGTGCTGTTCTTGGATAGAAGGAATAGTAAAGAAGCCAGAGGCTGACATGAAATACAGGCAAGAAAGCCAGTCAGTGAAAATGGAAATAGAGGCATCAGAGGGTGAGGAACAGGCTGGGGTGGGGTAAGGAGGATGTAGCGGCCCAGGTAAGAGTGGAGAGGTACCTGGGGAGTCAGATGGCCAGCAGGTTGAGGTGTGTCAGAATTACACTGTCTATACTGAGTCCATCAGTTTTTGTACCCAGGAGGTTGATGAAGTGCAGTTCATGGGCTCCTCTCTGAAAAGTGATTTTTAATTCAAACAAGCACTGAACCTCACTAACCTCATCACCAGAAACAACCTTCTTACAGCCCAAAACACACTGAATGGATCCAGACCATGCCATGACAAAGCATGCAAAACCTGCAAACAATATTTCCAGTATGGAGATATCTTCACAGTACAATACACATAACCATCAGGGCACCAAGTGCCCTGATGAAAAATATGTGGAAACTCCAAGCAGTAAATATGCACCAGAATGAGCACACACCAAAAATCTATCAACAACAGACCAGTATGTGTCTCCAATCTCTCAGGCCCAGTCTTCAAAGGGAATTTACAAGTCACGTTTCACATACAAGCCTATGAACTACCATCAACCTCCTAGGTACAGAAAGTCATGGACTCAATATAGACTTTAGAATTCTGACACACTACAACCAGCTGGACATTTGATTCCCCAGGTACCTCTAAGGGGTCACACAGCAGCGGCTCCACATCCTCAGCAAGATAGGCAGCCACCAAGGCCTGAGCGCTACCTGCCTGATGGTGGGGTTTGGTGCCTTGGCCCACATTGGCAGCACCTCTGGTGGAGGAGGAAACTAACTGGTGGATGGTATGCTAGCATGAGACAGTGGATCCCCCTCTTCCACATCCTCTCTGTCACTACTGTTCTGCCTCCCTGACTCTCTTCACCAGCACCTCCATCCACTGATTCAGGCTATGGCTGCTGCATATGCTGCCCTTCACCCTTGGGTCACACATGGTGGCCAGCATTAGGACTGTACTGTACAGCAAGGGATCGAGCCATTTCCTGATACCCTCCTTCAGATGCCTCTCCAATTCCAGCACTTCTAGTGAAAGTGGTTTGCCCCAGCCAGGAAAATTGATCCCTTGGAACTTCTCCATTTGGTTCTGAAGTTCCCTCGCTGCAGGGATCACCTGGCTAAGGCGGGCATCACCAGCACTGAGGGTCTCAGTGGCCTCAAGGAAGGGCTTGAGGAACACCAAGATCTGGGAGATGGTATCCCACTTAGCTCTGCTAAGGGGGCCGCTGATCCCAAACTCCCTGAGCAAGGCCACCTCATGGTGGCCTTCTCTTGCTCCACCTGCCTCTCAAGCATCAGGTATGTGGAGTTCCAATGAGTCTCCGCATCCTGCTTGATTTTGTGCTGTGGGATGTTCAGCTCTGCTTCTTTGTCCTGCAGCATCTTGCCCCTCTTGATGCTCCGGTGGAAGTAGCCTGCCACTTTCCTGCAACAAAGCTAGCATCATGGACTGCCTTGACCATATTGACCCCATTGGTAGTGACCATGAACCCATGGGTCAGCTCACCCTGCCCAGTGAGCTACCCCTGCACCAAGTGGTTCATGGCCCCCATGATCTCGTTTGCCATGTGGGACTCATCCATCACCTTGGCTTGAAGAAGAGCCAACCGACAGCCTGATTGCTTGCACCTGTGCCTTGTGTAAGAGAGGTGGGCATTATCTCCACCCCACTTCAGACATCTGAGGTGAAGTGTAAAGCCACCTGTGGACCTGCCCTGCACAGCTCCTCCCTCAAGTACTCCATGCATGCCTCATACAGGGAGGGCACCACTGTCCTGCTGAAGGTGGTGCCTGCAGGTACTTGGTAGGATGGGGCCACAAGCACCATAAACCACCTGAATCCTGGCTGCTCAACTAAGGAGAAGGGCTGGCCATCTACAGCAAGCATCTCCCCAATGGTCTTGGTGATCTCGCTCACCCTTGCAATGCATCCCCCCTTTCTGTCCACCTTTCCCCCACTGGTCCAAGTTGTCCTGCCTCTGTTTTTTTTTGGGGGGGGGCAGGGGCTTTGGAACGAGAGGAGGACTTCCCTTTGGGCATTCTCCCACTGGTGCCAGGCTGAGGAGGAGCAAAGGAGGAGCAAAAGGGGTGGTACCTGCAGAGATGCATCAGCATCCCCATGGTGCTCATGTGTTTTTTTTCCCTTGCCCCAGTTGGTTTTGGCTTAGCAATGCAGGCAAATAGCATATGTGGGATCATCTGCCAACTCAAAATGACCCCAGACTACACTACCCACTCACTTCTGGGGTGCAGATGCTGCCTTTTCCCCCTCCTCAGCAGGCAGAGGCACAGTAACAGGAGGAGTGAAATCAGCTGAGATGCTTGCCTCTGCAACCTCTACCTCAGACTCCTCTGAGGTGCCTTCTGGGGAAGGAGACCTGGCCCTAGGGGAAACTTGAGGGGCGTGGAGCACAAACTCAGATTCTTCCCCCTCCTTCCCCAGAATTTCCCTTGCTAGGGCACTCAGATCCAGATGCAACTCTTCCTCTGGCACTTGAAGTCTCAGCGTGGGAAGTAAAATGGGGGTGGAGGATACCGTCATGTTGGTGCTGGTGCTGCTACTTGTTGTCATGGTGGTGGTGATGGGGATGCAGGCTCAGGCACAGGCAGTGGTACTGGCATTGATCCCCTCTCCTTGCTGCCTGTAGAACTGGAAGCCTCATCCCTGCTAGCTGTAGGAAAGAGACTGTCTCTCAGTTTGGGAGGGGGGGACTTACAGCTCTCCCTCTATCCCTTCTTCCACCCCTCCCTGAAGGCTTTCCAGCTGCCTTCACAGCATGATTCATGGTGTGTTTCATAGTGTCTTGTATTTTTAAAAATACATAAATGTATATGTGTCTTCCTATATATATTATGATATGCAAGATATAAATGTATAAAAATAAAAATATATAAATGTATGTGCCTTCCTATATAAAAGCTATAGTATAATATCCAATATAATTATGAAATTGAAAATAATAAATCAATTAATATAATAATAAAAATAAAGGGTCTAGAAAGAAAGCAAAAGGCATTGTGCAATCCCATTTGCTAGGCTAGCAAGTAGGAAATCAAATCAGTGGTAGTAGTAGCCTTTGCTGTCTAATGCTTGTGAGCTTCTGGAAGATAGCTCAGTAACTGACCCCAAGGCAGAAAGCAGGCCAGTTCAAACAATGCTGCCTTTTAAGCTGTTTTTACATCCCTTCCCCAGAGCAATGGGATTGGAAGGTACCTCAGGGAAGGATCACAGTCACTAGCCAGTTACACAGTCAATGTCAGAGCAGTCCTTCCCCCCTCTTTCCCCTCCCTCTTCTTACTTTCTATTTCCCTGAAGGCAAGCCCACCTTCAGCTCCAAAATTTGAAACATTTCTAGACTTTCGAAACTTTTCCACTGCCCTCATTTCATTTCAAGACTGTTTTGAAACCTGTCACATCTTTTTTTGTGATATAGTTATTCCTAGGTGGGAGGCTGCCTATTTTATGCTCTGATGCCACAGCTCCAGCCTTCCCTTTACTGTGTCCTATGCCACACAGATGGCACCCAAAGTACTCCTAACTCCCCCAATCTGGCCCAAACTCAGTCTCAGGCATCCATACACTTGCCTTGGCTACATGCCCCCTCACTGGGGCCTCAACTCACATTCTGGGCTCTTTGGCTCCCAACAGCCTTCTAGACTTGTGAACTCTACCCCTCACTGGGGTCATTATTCCTCCTATTCACTGGGGCTACAAGACCTTATGCCTGGTGGGCTTCAGGTGTCCAGAGATGTGCCTGGACCTCACTCTCCCTCAGGGTTCTCACTAGGCCTCACTTTTATCAGGTCTTTGGCCTCAGGCCCTCCTAGCCTCCATGCTCTTGCCCAAGCCTGTTGCTTTTCTGTTAGAGTGTACTCCCTTAGCCTTTCACCTTTACAGGGTACCCACAAGGCACTGAGAGCTGAGGATTTATGGTACCCCATACTCTCTGTTCACTAGAGGGACATTAGTGTGGCATTTCCTGAGGGCTGTCCCACCACTGGCAGCCCCACCACACCATCCTCCCCAGCAGGATGTAGTTTTAGGTCATTCTCCAGGACCAGTGCGGGCCTATCTGCCATGGTCTTTCTTCACTGCACTCCTATATGTTGTACCTGGGCTACTCTGTCTCCTGGCCCCTTCAATGCAGCCTTCATCTGCTGGCTTCCTCTCATTTGGCCCCAACTCTCCAGACCCCTTCAGATGCCTCTCATCCAGAAGCTTTATTTCATCCTTCATCAGCCCAAAGGGACCACCCTGCTTAGCATGATGCGGGATGGCCAGGGTGAGGGTGTATTTATACCCAGCATTAGTGTAGACCTTGTAAAGGCACACCTTGAGAGATTGGACATCTTCAAGTCAGCTGGTCCTGAGAGATTACACCATAGAGTACTCAAGGAGCTGGCAGGTGTCATAGCCCAACCATTGGCACAAATATTCGAAAACTCATGCTGGTCAACTGAAGTACCTGAAGACTGGAAGAAAGCCAATGTGGTACCCATCTTCCAGAAATGGCAGAAAATAGATCCCGGGAATTACAGGCCAATCAGCTTGACCTCAATCCCTGGTAAGATTCTGGAGAAAATTATCAAAGAGACCCTTCTGGATACACTTGCTGATGGCAACATCCTGAGGCACAGCCAGCATGGGTTCTTTCATGGGTAGGTTTTGCCTGACCAATCTCGACTCTTTTTATGACCAGGTGACATATCATCTGGACAAGGAAGAAGAGATTGACATCATGTATCTGGACTTTAAAAAAGTCTCTGATCTGGTGTCCCATAATCTCCTCATGGAAAAATTGGCCAACTGTGGCCTTAACTACAACTCAGTCCAATGGCTGTGAAATTGGCTCTAAGGTCAGAACCAAAGCAAATCACTATGGTGCTCCATGACCAGTGGTGTCCCCCAAGTCTCTGTCCTTGGACTGGTTCTCTTTAACATCTTTATCAATGATGTGGACATTGGTGTCAGAAGTTCACTGGCCAAGTTCACCAATGACACTAAACTTTGGGGCATAGCATCCACACCTGAGAATAGGCTAATGATCCAGTCTGATTTGGATAAGCTTAGTAAGGGTGTGGATATAAACCTGATGATGTTCAATACCAAAAAAATCAAGGTACTCCACATTAGGAAAAAAAACCCCGCAGCACGCTTATAGGCTTGGCAGTGCTACGCTTGCTAACACCACAGATGAAAAAGACTTGGGGGTCATGATTGATCACAAGATGAACATGAGCCACCAATGTGATATTGGATAAAGCAACAGAAACTCTGGCTTGCATCCATAGATGCTTCTCAAGTAAATTTCAGGATGTCATCCTCCTGCTTTACTGGTGAGGCTGCAGCTGGAGTACTGCATCCAATTCTGGGCTCCACAATTCAAGAAGGATGTCTAGAAGCTTGAGAGAGTCCAGAGGAGAGCCATACGTATGATCAGAGGGAAATAGAATAGGCCTTCTGATGAGAGGCTGAGAGCCATGGGACTCTTCAGCCTGGAAAAACGCAGGCTCAGGGGTGACCTGGTGGCTGCCTATAAGTACGTAAGGGATGTTCATCAGGATCTGGGGAGACATCACTTCACCAGAGTGCCCCAAGGGATAGCAAGTGGAACAGACTCCCTCCAGAAGTGGTTCAGGCACCTACTCTGGACTCATTCAAGAAATGTTTGGATGCTTATCTTGCTTGGATCCTTTGACCCTATCTGACTTCCTGCCCCTGGGGAAAGGGGCTGGACTTGATGATCTTCAAGGTCCCTTCCAGCCCTAATGTCTATGACATCTACTTCAGCCTCCTTCATTGCAGCCTTCTGTCCTGCTGAGCCTGTCCACACTTTGGCACTGATGCCCCCTTCCATTGAAGGGACCTTGAGCCTCCTTGGGCTCTGGCCCCACCTCCAGGGCTATCAGCCTTTCCACAGACCTGGCCTGCCCCTTGTAGTGGGCTCAATAGCCCTTCAGCCTTTCAGCCTTGGCTCTTTGCTTCGACCAGTCAGTGCAGCAACAGCTGAAACTTTTACTCCACAGGGGTCCCTCTCTGGGATCCACTATAAACATCCATCTCTTACTGAGCTTGTCTAGAGCCCCAGAGGTCATGTATAAGGCAGCCCTTCATTCAACTGGCTCACCTGATCACCTGGCCTCACCCCTGCCAGTTCTAATCAGGGGCTTGCCTCGCCCTTGTGTGGGCCCACAACTCTAAACTCCTTTAGCCAGGCTGGCATTGCTCTTCTTTAGGTCCACATCTTTCTCCCCAGTGCTTGGGACCCCACTGCGCCCCTAGGAACCTCCTCCATCCCCACAGTTCCTACTCTAGACCTCCAGATGTACCTGGAAGCAGCAGATCTCAGGCTGGTGATGTTATGTCAGCAGCATCCCTGCAGCAACTGCTGGCTTTGCCTCTCAGAGCCTGTTATTATGATGAGTCTTCACAGTCCAGCTCCCATCAGCAGGCCTGATGGCTGTCATGTGACTTCATGATTGGCTCTGCAGTCACGTGCAGGCTACCTCACAGCCTGCTCAGGCCTTTAAAGTGGTGGGCACCAAAGGTGGCCTGCCACAAAGTGGAAGTATAAGCTTTCATTTTAAAGTCCAATAATGTAGGGATGCAGGGGCGACTTAGCCATTAGTACCCATTGAAGCATTCATTACCATACTTCTTTAATGGTATGAGCAGCAAGGGTGTGTTTTATTTCAGAGGTCCTTTTTAAATTATCCTTTACATGCTTTTAAACCATCACTTATGGGAGGATATAAAACATTGCCTAATTTGAATTACTTAAAAAATGTCATGCTGTGGTTGGGCTGCTATTCACTTGTGTGATGGCTTTTGTAATAACTGAACTGCTTCATTCTCACTGCAAGGGATTCACACTCCCACACTTTCAAATGGTCATTTCAATTTAACAATGCAAGATCAGAAATGGCAAGCATTCTGTATCAATTTGCACAATGACTGATCAAAATTCACATATGATGAGAAAATAAATGGTCCCTGAAAGGCTATTTCCCCTTTTGCTCCTGGAAAAGGAAAGGCAAATGGTTTACTTTTCTACCCCTATGAAGAACAAGGGAAAACATGGATTACCTGTTTCCTACTAAAGAAATCAGGTCATAAAGAAGAAGGTTGTAGAGATGTGGGGAATTCCATCTATCTCAGGCTCTTTATAGTTTGTACATTTCCAGTCTGGGGCATTTTGTGTAAAGTGACAATCTTACTGGTCACAGAGAATGAATCTATTTAGCAGGGTAAAAAAAAATGATTGAAAGAAAAGGCTTCATCTATGATGTATTTAACTTAGTTTTATTCCAACTGCTCATAGGCATAACTCAAACAGGCCTTGGGTTTGGGACTATGCAATCACTGCAGTGGAATAAAAAGCCAAACAGGTCTTGATTCCACTTGTAGTTGGGCACAAAATAAAATATGAGCACATTTTTGTTTTGTTTTTTCATCCATTTCTGGGAGGAATCAAGCCCATAAGACAGTGATCCACATATATTACAGAAGTATCTATGAATGTAGCAAATCTGGAAACCAAGGAGTGAAAAAAGCAAGAATGTATTTTAAAGAATAAAATTAATTTTCTTCTACAAAATGTCACTTCTTTGCTCAGTTCAGTGAGGAATGGGGTTCATCTATGAGCCAGAGTTCAGCAGTCTTTACCTATTGAGAATATCAAGAACTGTGCATTTTACTATAATTTCTAATCACATACTGATTTTTCATCACATACAGCAAGGTATTTCATGCTCTGTAGAGTAAAAAATGTAAGCCAGTACCCACTGGCTATAGTCTTGTTATGCTGCAATGGGTTTAAACTATTCTTTTTGGTGGAAAAAAAAATTAAATTTTACATACAAGCCAATGAACTTCAAACCTATTCTGAGATCTTAAAAGTAAGAGAAAGTTGACACCAAATGCCTGACTGGTGTGAAAATCATTTCACTATATGCAACAACTTTTCAGTGTGAAAGCAAGCAGAAAATATTGAAGTTTTCCCTTGCTTGTAAATGAAAGTGTTTATGACAGATCAGAGGAGGTGTAACAGACATTAAAAAGTGACAGTTATGTTCTCCCACCCACCCATACATTTTAACATAGAAGTAGCTTCTTTCTGCTCCAGGAGATTTGCAGTCAACTGGTTTAACTGGGGAGCTCCAGAAAGACAAACAAGGCTTGTCACTGTCTGTTCTTGCTTTCTGTCTCTCTCTCTCTCTCTCTCTCTCACTGCTAGAAATCTTTTTTTTTCCCTGTGAGTGTGATCTATGACTACAGCTCTCTCATAATACTTCATAGTAATTTGCCAAATCAATTGGTAAAGCTGAAAGGAGACATTTAATTAAAAAGGGGTAGTGGGATAAGTAAAATTAGCAAGCACTTATATTCACTGACCTACTAGTCTAGCATACTTAAACACATACACATTCATAACCCTCCCAGTTGTACATTGGCCAAATAATTTTTTTGAATGCTGGAAAATAATGAATGACTGATAAGTCCATATTATTATTCTGCCTGTTGCCCTATAGGGTCAGGCCTACTCTCAGGATCTCAATATTATGCTGTTAGACAGGAGGGTGTAACACAATTGCACATATACAAACACACAAATCAATTAGGTGCATACACACACACACACACACACACACACTCAGGCACATACACATCCAAACCAGCCTAGACACATGCATACCTATCACCAGTTCAAGAACATACACTATACACCCCAAAAGTTAGACAAAAATCAATTGTCCATACCCACACACTCAGTACACATACACAGATCACTAATTTGTTTATCATACACACAATGACATACACACACATACAACCCACCTACACATAAACACAGGTAATTTCCTAACTTGGATGGAATAGTGTGTATGTGTGTGCTTGGGGTACCTGGGGAAGGGTTAAGGTGAGAGAAAGAGAGTTAAAGTGTAGGGAGTGAAAGTTGCCAGAACCAGGATTAGAACCGGTGGACTAAAGAGAAGCTAACTAAAGAACTGAGGCTTGGGTTTATTAAAGGTAGATTTGGGCTGGGAACTGAGGCAGATAGCTGAAATATTGGGGAGGGCAGATAAGTGGTAGCAAGGAGGAGACTACCAGGAAAGAGAGAGAGGCAGAAACCTGGGAGCTTGGGGCTGGAAACTGAGGTTGGCAGCTTAGAGATTGGGGGAGGCAGATAAGTGGTGGCAAGGAGGAAACAGTCAGGAAAGAAACAAAAGCCCAACTCAGGGTTTCAAAATAACAGTTTTATTAAACAGACAACACACTACACAGCCCCATAAAGTTATTGGTTTCCAAACACACAAGCACTCACAATAGCAGCAGGAGAAAGAGACTCAGTGGAAGGGTTGGAGTCCAGGTGGGGAAGAGAAGCAGAGTCCAAGTCCTTGGTTGAAGAAGGGGTAGGGGGTGATAGCTACCTATCTAGGATGGAAAGAGGTCTTTGTCCAGTAGGTGCTGTCCAGAGGGGGGTTGCTGGCAGGGCCTCTAGGTGGATAGGTGGTGTGGCATGGTGCTGGTCCAGATGGAGAGGGCATCCCAAGGAGTCAGTCTTCACTACCCCTTTTTATGGGGCAGACTACATCTGATCTGTGGGGAGGGCCTGTCCAGGCAATGTCAGTCCTGTTTCAGAGGGCTCCAGGTGTTCTTACTGAGCATGTGCAGCCTGGCACAATGGTGGGTTGCCTCATCTTTTGTTTCTTGAATGCTGAGAGTGGTTTCAAGGGCTGGGTCCTTGGTCCAGGTATTGGTGTTGATAGTTCGGTCATTCAGAAGGAGCGATTTTTAGACCTACTGCCATTGTTTCTCAAGCACCCTCATTCATCCCCATTCATTCAGGAACCAAGTTACATAGGAGGGGTAGTATGAGTCATAGGATACACAATCAGGCATGGGGATAAGATGGAGGCTTGACATAACAAGATGGAAATTTGACATGCCTTATGCTAACTTACATATATAGGCCTAAAACAGTAATCACACAATATAAAAGCACAGTAAAAAAAATCAATACAAACATAACAATTATCACTTATAAAACAGTAGATATCTATATCAAAATAGCAGGGCACTTGTTTGCAAAGAGGGGAGAGAAAAATAAAACTTACTACCTAAAATAAAATGTTAAAGCTTATCCTACATCTTAGCTTACTTATACCAATCTATAGGGAATAGAGAGGGAGAGAAAAAGTCAGAAATGGTTGGGGAAGGGGAAGGAATGCATTTTAAAATAAATAAAAAAAGGAAAAACTGGAGGTTTTGCTACATGCCTACATGTAGTCTTACATCAGTAGACCACATGTAGACTAAATGCACAGCAAATTGGACAGAGTTTGAATGTTCACTCAGAACCAGAACCTAAATTAGGTGTCACCAGATTGTGGGATTGGTCTCTGTGAATAATATGCACTTTGGAGAATGTTATTTGAGAACTCAGTCTGTAAGTCGTGTGCTTATAACTTGCTTTGAGAAGGCTTGTATTTTCTGTCTCTACAGTACATAAAATTTTAGGCTTATTTCCATAGGAGTGATATTTTTCCTGCTGGAGCTATTTAGGAAAGAAGAAGAAACCCAAGATAACTAGAGAGGGCTCTATTTGTCTGATGTCCTGCTTGTTTACTGCTTAGAAAAGCAACAGTCATTTTTATTCTCTCTTGTATTCACAGTGCATAGGGGGGTATATATTTATTTTGATCTAGAGCTAAACTTGGTTGCACAGATCCCTTTTCTGAAGGAATCTTCTAAGTAAAACTCCTTACCGCTTATAATTGTACCAGGAATGTGGTGTGACAGTCCATTAT
>NW_017729029.1:25042101-25058805 GCF_001723915.1 Gavialis gangeticus | reverse complement strand
CTCTCTCTCTCTTTCCTGGCTGTCTCCTCCTTGCCACCAGTTATCTCCCCCCTGCCTCCAATATCTCAGCTGTCTGTCTCAGTTTCCAGCCCCAATCTACCTTAAATTACCCCAGGCCTCAGTTCCTCAGCCCACTTCTCTCTAGTCCACCAGTTCTAATCTCAGTTCTAGCAACTTTCACTTCCTACACTTTAACTCTCTCTCTCACCTTAACCTTCCCCCAAGTATCCCAGGTACCCCAAGCACACATATACATACCATGCCATCCACCTATGTGTAGGCTGGGAATGTGTGTGTGTGTATATATATATAATTGTGTGCATGAAATACAAATTAGTAATATGTGTGTGTGTACTGAGTGTGTGGGTATGGACAATTGATGTTTGTCTAACTTTTGGGGTGTGTAGTGTATGTGCTTGAATCGGTGATAGGTTTGCATGTGCTTAGGCTGGTTTGGATGTGTATGTGCCTGAGCTGGTAGTATGTGTGTCTGTATGCGCCTAATTGATTTGTGTGTCTGTATACGTGCAATTGTGTCACACCTTCCTGTCTAACAGCACAATATTGAGAGCCTGAGAGTTGGCCTGACCCCACAGGGCAACAAGTGTAGAGCCCAGAACTGGACACAGTACTCCAGCTGAGGTCTCACTAGTGCAGAGTAGAGCAGAAGAATCACCTTTTTGGCTTTGCTGGAGATGCATGCCAAAGTATTATTTGCCCTGCTGGCTACAGCATCACACTGCTGGCTCATATTCATATTGTGGTCTATTATTACTCCTAGGTCCCCTTAATTCGTGGTGCTAATCAGTTTGGTGCTACCAAGCCTGTAGGTGTCTTGGTGGTTGCTCATCCTGAGGTGGAACACTTTATATTTTTTGATGTTGAACTTCATCAGATTCCAATCTGCCCAACTTCCTATCCTGTTGAGGTCTGCCTGTATCTGTAGCTTATCTTCAAGGATGACCACACGTCCCCATAACTTGGTGTCATCCACAAACTTGGCCAGTGAGCTCCGCACCCCCACATACAAATCAGATTGTATTTTTGAATCATTATTATTCTGGAAACCTCATTCTTTGCCATGGGTGACCCTACCAGGAGTGAAAAAGTCCAGACGGCACCACTATCAGGGTCATTGGTAGCACACAAGCCCCTTAATTATGTCAAGGCATGCTCCATGTAAGAAGACTGTGTAGATATAGTAGCTAAATGCTTCATTTGCAGTGGGAGTATCTATACATGTGCCCAACTGAGCAGTTGTTATTGCTCAGAGATTCAAGCACTAAATGACTGTGCAGTAACCACTATTACTGTGCAGTTCCAGTAGTCCATCGGTCATTTCCAACCCTAGTACACAGTAGCAATAACCCACTGCACTGTAGCATCAGCATCACAGTTTGTGCCCACCACTATGTTGCTGTAGTGACGAGCTATGTCACTATAGCTCATTGCTACAGAAATGAAACGTCTCATGTAGACATACCCAGAGCATGTTAAAAAGTATTCAGGACAAGATGTTCTGTAGCTTCCAAGAATCTAAGACACAATAGATTTCTGTGGCATCTAAGCATCATTTACTAATGTGAAAAATTCTAATATTAACTGATTAGCCACTGGTACCAAAAGCACAGTAGGTAACAGAAATTACTCTAAATTGTGCTTAGTCCAGACTACCAAACCAAGATTTTGTTTTGTTTTATTTTGTTTTTGTTTTTTGTTTGCACTAAATTGTACTGGCTGAGACTTTTCACAGGCAACATCAATGTTCATTGATAATTATTCTGCAGTTTACAGCAGCTTCAGGAATTATATTATATTTCCCTCACATGAGTTCACACACCCCATTTGGAGTTAACTGATTCTCAGAAGCACACCGAAGACCAGGCCTATTGCATCATAAAAGAAAATGGTAAAATAGGAAAAAAATATGTATATGACCCAGCAGGCGATTTAATGACCTACACTTCAAGGTGTTGATTACTTTTGTTTGGGTTTTTTGTGCCAGTGAGGTTCTTATTTAGAAGATACAGGATGTCATGCTCATCAAAAATAGTTACTCTGAACAGAAGAACATCAATGTGAGGTAAAAAATAGATCATCACATTTGATTATTAGTTTTCCTTTCTTACTCTGGGCTACAACTTGACTACCAAGTTCTGTATTCCTGGACAGTGTTCATATATTTATTCAACAACAACAACACAATTCCTTAGATACAATGAAACCAACATATACTAGGCATATCTAATGGCCCCAGGTTAATACACTGGGGGCATGGGTAAATAATGTTGCTGTTAGCTGATGAGATGTAAAGACAGTAACAGTTATGTTGTCTCACCTATACTCCGACCTTCTGGCACATGTTTATACATTATGAGAAGTTCTACTGAAGTCATGTAACTATTCACACACACAACGTATGTGTATGATCAAAACATATAGTATACACTGTAGGATCTAGTATTGAAGACACCATCAGAATTGCACTTTCCAAATCCTGCTTAAAAGACTTACAAAACTAGGTTCTGTGGGCCTGAGTCAGCAAAGCATTTTTTCAGGATGATTAAATGTTTGATTGATTTGAGATGATTATAATATACACTTCACCACTTGGCTGAATCAAGACTTGGAAGCATATTGTTCATGAGTGTCAACACACCAGTTCCTGGGTCTGCTCCTAAGATACTGTGGAAGTATCCAATTGAAGTAAAGAGATTTATGTAAGAATGTGTAGTACATTTGAGGGTGAGGCTGCGGTATCTACATTTATGTGACACACTGAGGTATAATCGAATCCTCTTCTCAACCAAAAGTGAACCTCTCCATAGTTCCTTTTTACATTCCATGCATGCTTCATAGGTATTGTGTATGTACCACATTTAGTGAGTCACTCACATTTGTAATACCATGGAACAACTGGTTATGAGTTTTATATAAAAGTAGCTCTCAGTGTGCTGTGGTTAACTGGCAGAGCTTGTAGATGTTCTGAAAAGGGAGCTGACAGTTTAGCATCTCTCTGCCAAACACCAAGTCTTCCCCCTGAATTTCCACAGTGATCTGCACGAAGTATGCATTTCACAGAGCAATATATTGAACAGGAGCTGTAAGGAAAAAAATGAGTCATGAAATAGAAGAAAAGATGTGCAAACAAACAAAGAATAGGCATGGGGTAAGGAGACAGGAAGATAAAGCTTCACGTGGGTGTAAGACTGAAAGAAAGACGGATCTGGAACCTTTTTAAAAATAGGCAATTGCTCCTGCTGCATGAAGCATAATGCAGTGCCAATTGTGAAGAATTTTGCTAGAAAGTGAAAGATCAGTAGAGGGTTTCTCAGACCCCTATTGTGTGGACTTTAATGCCAAGGCAACACACTGAAATGCTATAAGGAAGGCTTAAAGTATAAAATCCTCTTCTTGAGTCTCAGTACCCTCATTCTATTTCCTACTACTGTATTACACAACTGATTTCAGGAGGACAGTTTTTCTTGGTCTCTCAGCTGAAGCAATTAGATGCTTCAGTGACTGCTGGCTTGGTAGGAAAGGGCAGTTATGAATGGAGAGAGAGCAAGCATGCAATACAGTCATTAAGATTGGTACTTAGATTTTCCATGTCGCAACTAGGCAAGAGAATTAGTCTTTGGCCAAAGGAAGAATCTCAAAATAAGACACTGAGAGAAAGTTGCTAGAGAATAGCCAATAGCCTCAAGTTGTGAGTTTGAATTAGACAAAGTAGGGATATGGCCCTCTATCATCCATATTGCAAACAAGTTATGTAATAGCCTGGCTATTAATTGTTCACGGATAGTTGATTTTGCCCAGAAATTCCATCTTGTATGCTGGAAACCTTTCTGGAATAAACATGTCAAAACTGTATGTTTATGAAAAAAGTTATAGCTTTGAAAATTGGAATTTTATGACAAGAAAAAAAAAATTCCCACTTCGCTCTAATAAAATTGGCTTTCCTATGTTCATAATTCCTTCCTCAGTCAAGGCAGGGTAAGCAAGGTAAGAACCCTAGCTGAAAAAGACAATATAGAAAAAAAGCCCACTCTAAAATGCCATTTTGTACCGTGATGATAGATTTTTCGACTTTGAGTGAAAAGCAGGCTTTTCTGTCTCCGTAAACCATAAAAAAAAAGAGAGAGAGAGAGAAAAAAAATGCTTATTTCAATATCAAGAAATGTTCTGTTGGAATTACTCAATACAGATGTGTAAAAAGGCCCCAGGCTTCAATGAGTAACTACCCTAGATAATTCTGGAATTCTTTTAATAGGATGTGAGTACTCTATATTTTAAATATTTTATCTATACTCTGTGTTTTAATTTCTTTATGCAAACAGTTGATTTACAAGGCCTCACACATAGTCCAAGGACCTGATTCTGATCTTCACTCAATGTAAATCTGTCTATCATTACACAGGCATTACATGCATATTAGCATGTGGAGTATTAGGTCTATAGCAACACCCCCCCCACACCCAGGGTTTGTTTGTTTTTTAATTTAAAAATACGTTCCCTCCCCTTCCCCAAACATTTCTAACTTTCTCTCTGCCCTCCCTATCCCTTATAAGTGATTACAAATAATACTAGGTAAGTTCTTATACTCCCTCATAGTAACAAGCCCCTTTTATATTGTAAATAGTGTTCTATTATGTTTGAATGATTTTTACTGTTTTATACTGAATTTATATGATTTAGGCCTACGTCTATAAAAGACATGTCAAATTTCCATTTTGTATGTCAAGCCTCCATCTTGTGTCCTCTGCCCAGGTGTAACCTATGTTGTAACTGTGCGACTCATGACCCTCCTCCCATATAAACTGGTGCCTTGAGTGAGCGGGTGATTGACAGACAATGGCAGTAGGTCTAAAAATAGCTCCCTTGAATGAGTGAATCATTAACTTGATGACCCAACCATCACCCTACATTGACCCTCCCTGACTCAAGATTTGGAAAACAAAAACTGCTTTGTAACACAGACACCTGAAACTGCATGTCCTAGCCTGGAATGCACATGCTCAGTACACTGGAGCTGACCCTTGCCTGGGCATGCCCCTGCCTCTAGGGTCATAGAAGGTCTGCCCCTATAAAGAAGGATAGTGAAGACAGACCCAGTGGGATGCCCTTTCCATCTGGACCAGCACTAGGCCACACCAGATATCCACCCAGAGGCCCTGCTGGCAACCCCCTCTGGACAACACCTTGCTGCAGAAGACCCCAACTGACTATTGAAGATCAACTCACAGCCCTGGATAGGTAACTCTCACCCACCTCTCTTCCCCAAGCAAAGGACCTGGACTCTGTCCTTACACACCTTGACTTCAATCCCTCTACCAAGACTTTTTCTCTCCTACTAGCATGGTTTTGGTGTGTATGTGAGTGCTTGTGTGCGTGTAGGAACCAATAACTTGGTGGGGCTGTGTAGTGTGCTGTCTGTTTAATAAACCTGTTATTTTGGAACCCCGAGTTGGGTTTTTGTCTTACTGACCTCCTGACCCTGCTCCAACTCTGCTCTCTGCCTCTCTGACCTTTGTTCTGTCTTTCTCTCTGTCACCTTGGCTCCCTCTCTGCTCTCCTCCAAACCCTGGCTTTCACCACCCCTCACTTCCGCTCCACTGCCTCTCTGCCTCCATCTTACTTGACCTCCTCGCTTTCCGTTTTGTGTCTCGCCACTTTTGTCTTCTCCCTGATCCCTGTCTCTCTCTCTGTAGCCTCTCCCTGATCTTCTCTGTCTCTCTCTGTTACCCATTTGTGTCCATCTACCATTGCCTTCCACCTGATCTCTCTCTCCATTCCTGCTTGTGCCTCTGCCTTCTCCCTGATCTCTGTCTCTCTCCCTGGTTTTTCATGCCTCTCTCTCCATCCTCTGGCTTTTCCCGGCTACCCAGAGCCCCTGTCCCAGAACCCAAAGTGTCTCCCAATATCTGGCACTCCCCCACAGCCTTTCCCGGCACCTAGAGCCCCTTCCAACTTCCTGGTTCCCCACAGCTTCTCCCTGGCACTCCTACAACCTCTCCGCACAGCTGAGGCTTTTCCCCAGCTCTGCCAGCACCAGGAGTCCTGATCTGGCTCCCAGTACCCAGCGTCTCTCTCCAGCTCCCCCACAGCCCTCCAACCTGGTTCCCAGAACCTCCACAACTACCCCCACAACTGGAGTCTCTCCTGCAGCCCCGACCCAGCCTCCCGGTTCCCTCTGTAGCCCCTCCAGTTCTGCCAAGTCCCAGCTTCCCTCTCCCTGTACCTTTCAGTCCCTCTGCAGCTCCAGCTCCGGCCCCAGCCTCTGTGCTAGCTTCTCCCCAGCATCGCTCTGCCAGCTTTCCACTTTTTCCTTTAATTAATTAACCTTCAGTTACCCTAGCCCTCCTTCAGTCTGCCAGTTCTAATCCCAGCCCTGGCAACTTTCACTCCTGGCATTTCTACTCTTATTTTTTCCCTCTCTCATCTTAACCCCCATCCATCTCCCTCCTTCCAGAGATCTTTGACCCTTGACTCCCCCTCCTATAGTCACCAAGCACCCTAGGTATCCCAAGCACAAACATACACACCACACCACCCAAGTTAGGAACACACCTGTGTGTATGTGTAGGTGTGTGATATATGAATTAGTGATCCATGTATGTGTATAGAGTGTATGTGCTTGAATTGGTGATAGATGTGCATGTGCTTAGACTGGTAATCTTGGGGGGGGGGGTGCGTGAGTCATATCCTGTAATCTAACAGCACAATTTTGAGATCCTGAGAGTTAGCCTGGCCCCACAGGACAACAGGTCTAGTGAGAGTTTTGCCTTCATAACAAGCTTTGGCTTCATGTCTAGGAAGAAAGGCTATTAAAAGCAAAAACTGTAACTATTTCAATCAATCATTTAAAATTGAATTAGTATCTCATCCAAATCAATTCCCATGCCTCTCACTGATTCTATGGGGCTGGGATGGTGCGGGTGCAAAGGTGCATGGTTTACAGCCCAGAGGTTGAAGATGAGGCCACAGCAGATGTGCTAACAGTGTAGCCATGTCAGATTCTGAAAATCTGAGAATTCTGCTAAATACCTGGTCAATAGGACATGAAAAAGAAAAGGAACTACTTCTATTAAAAACAGAAATAGGTGGGGAGGAAACAGTTAAGAAACAGATCATGTCACTACTTTTTCTCCTCAGATAGAGCATTGATCTTTATAGGTTTTCCATGAGTGAAACCTTTCTGCACCAGTTACATGTAAAAGATGTGTCTCTAGATGTGTCTCTAATTCCTTTATACAGGTAGACTGTATTCCTAAGTAAAATCTGCTCATTCAAAAATAAATGCAGCAACAGAGGTTCATAAACATGTGAAGTCATTGTTCTTCCATGATTCAACACAAATCTTACAAATAAATTATCTAAAGGTGCAAATTGCTCATATTGTAATTGTGAGACCCCTTAAAGTTTTTACCAACTGCAAAAGCCAATTTCCATCTCTTGTATATTCTGGGCCAACAGGTAGTTCAGACAATTTAAGTGAACACTCAATATTTTCAGAGCTTACTATATTAGTTAATTTTGTTCCCTATATATCCTATATTCTGACAGCATTATCTAAAAGTGTAAAAGTAGGACTAGAAAATTCCATAGATTTTTAAAGAGTTTACGAGAATTAAATTAATATCAAATTAAAAGAAGATCATAACAGGAAAAGTGAAAGGAGTGCATAAAGTGCTGCATGCATTCAGAAAAATACCTCCAATAGGGCATAGGTTACAGGTCCCTCAGAAATCTCTGCAATATAAAAAAAAGGCAAACACTTTAAAAATGTAATTTAAAATGATGGGAACAATCACAATTGGTGCAGTTCATATTATATATCTCTTCAATCTCCTTATTAAATTACACTCAATTCCAGTTTTCTAATATTTTGGCATTTTAAGAATGATATTTCCTTATGTTTTTCTTCTATTACATAGACTTTTTCATCTATGTAGGATGTGGCCAGCAGCGCGCATGTGCGTGCATGTGCGTGCAATATATAAACAGCCAGTGATATAGTCACTTCAATGGAGTTAATGGCCCAGAGTCAACAACTCCTTTACTCTCTTATCTTTGGTATTCACTTATGCTGGCCTAGAATGAAAAAGAAAACTGGCAATCACTTTATTCCAAGCCATTCCAATTATGTACTTGATGTGAAGCATGACTAGTATGAAGATTATATTAGAAACGTGCTGGGATGGAAATAACCGTTGACAGGTTTCTACCTATGGGAAACTGGAAACATCAACTGTTTGAGAGTATTGTCAAGAAACAGCCAATCAAGCCTCTACAGCCTGTTTTATAATTCCAAAGAAACAGTTGGAGGCACAAACTTTCTTTTCTCCAAGGTTTTTATTAAAAACAAATTCATTCAAAACACAAACACTCCAGTAAGCAAACAAGCAAGTAAAGCTAGTTACAAGTCCACAAGGTACCAGAAACCAGCCTATATTTTAAATATTCCTCAAGACTATTAGACCAAATTCCAGCATGACTTGATTCTATACCCCAGTGTAACTCCTGTTTATTTTACACCCTTTCTTTCTCACAGGGCATCTGGTACCCAACTTCATGTTATGTCCATTTATCTAAAAAGCCCAATCTAAATAATTTTCTGCAAACAAAAGAAATTCATTAAAAATAAAGCAACGGATATTGTAATGATACAAAGCCTCAGTAGAATTCAGGATTCTTATTCTATTACCTGGACTAATTTTTATAACCCTCATCTCTCTCAGTGGGTTAACTGCTTTGTTTTCTCTTTTGTTTTCTTCAACCCACATTCCCCTCTGTCATTATACAGCAAGCCATTCCCCACCCCCCTATTCTTTCCTACTTTTTCCCTTTCCTTTGTATGGTTTTATTCCTATTTAGTACACCACTCTCTGCAAGTCCATCCATAGCATCTGATGAAGTAGGTGGTAGCCAACAAAAGCTTATGCCTTTATGAGCAAGTTAATCATCAATAAGATGCCTCCCTGTCCTGCCGTCTGCCTGACATTAGACCAGCATGGCTAACTACCTTTCTCCGCTCCATTTACAAATCCAGACACTTAAGAACAAGAAAAAGTGACAAATTAAAAATGTTATAAATTATGCACAGACATAATTAACACTCATCAGCTAATATTTGCTATACCAGCAGCTAGTAGGTGCTTGTTCTTTCTGAAAAATCAGGTCAGCTGCTTGACCTGTAGACACACAAAGTTTTCTACCATGTGATTAATTATGACAAAGTCCATATTTCAGCACAACCCACTATCAGAGACCCATGGATTAATGCTTGCTGAACATTTTTTCTATTTTGATTTCACTATTGAAATGTTGTCCTTTATAGAATGCAGTTAAATGGGAAACGTCAATTAATTTGTCAATCAGCTTGCAATTGTACTTTTGTTAAAATACTAGCAATTGACCTGTTAACAGTTGCTTTCTCCTGAGAACAATATTCAATATGTAGTTGAAGAGGAAGTGTAGAACAATATCGTGTTTGATCCTTGGGTCTGACCAAGCTGAGCTGAATGTTGGACCCAAAAGGATGAAGCCATTTGGTCTTGTGTTCCTTTGAAGCTGGAAATTGGCTGAGAGGCCCTTAGTACAATTTCACATTTTTATGCACTGGGCTGACATAAAAAATGGCTAGTACTTGAATAGCTTACCACAGTTTCAAACTAGTGCCATGCATATTTTAAATTAGCCAGCACATTTACAGTAGGGTTTTAGACCAGTGCCTATAATTCTAACATAAACAAACCTTTAAAAGCAGCTTTAGGGGTGCTCTAGATTGCAGACAGCTCAGGCTGAGGATTGCTAAAGGACATGACACTTATATTACTTTGCAATAAGGAAACCTTTTTACCTTGTTTAACTTCAGTCCCACGGTGCAGGGAAGTAGAAGACATATTTTGGACATGTCGTTTCTATTTTGTCTCAGTCTATTTTGTTTCTTCACCTTCTGTGAAGACAGTAGCCAAAGCATGATACAAAGTCACCCCTAAAATTTTTTATATGAATCTCATGGCTTTCACCAAAAACATGAGGGAAATCACAGAATCAGGAGTAGAATCAACTACCAGCTCTGAGAGTTAATGTTCTTCATTTTAGCTTCTCATGCAGCAACGTTTTCTCAATGAAGTGAAGTCAGTAGCAACAGTTCAACTGACCTTGCTAAAAGTATAATCGATGGGTATTTTATGCATTAAGAAAAAAGAAATCACTACCCTAATTATTCCACTCAGTCTTGATCTTTTTTAGTTTCACTGGAATTTTAAGTTAGATCCCTTTAAAATATGAAAATTCAGCTTCTCTTAAACAGCCTACTGCTGTAAGGAAGGCAAGGAAGTCAGTACTCATAACATAAGTAAGGCATAGTTTTAAAAAACTGCCAGACTCCCATCATGGTGATGTGTTCTGTAAGTGTATGCACTGACCTTAAATATGACCATACACTATATTCAGATCCCTGGAGTCTCTAGAGCAGCAAGTTTTGTTTTTCTAAATCAGAAGTAAAGTGCACAAATAGCATTCTGCCAAACGATGGAAATGTACAATTGCTTATTTATTCATGCATAAACTGCTTAAGTACAAGAGCTGGCTTGCAACAGGCTAAATCACTAACTAAACAACTTCTCAGAGTGTAATAGGATTAAGGGAAAGACAAAAAAAGTCTGACCATGAAGCCAGTAATAGGGGTTTTTTCACAGAAGTGTGTGGGGAGGATGGGGGTGGTGGTGTATGTGTTACTATACTGCTATATATAGATATAGTAATTTTTTTCTGGCAATTGTTAAATGGTGTCATGTTTCTGGAAAAAAAATATATAAGGGGCACCCAAGAAGCTAACGGAACTGCCAGAAAAGTGACCCTCATTCAAGAAGGAGTAAGTTTCCTGTTCTTGTGCCATTGAAGACTATCACAGCACTGACACACTGACTCCTGGGGCTTGCATGCAGACTGCATTGTACTTGAGTTTGTCTCATTGTCAGGGACTCTGGAGGGAGTCATTCAGCTGCCCTGCCAGCCAGAGGCAGAGCTGCAATGCCACCCAAGTGTGACTAGAGCTGAAAGAAATGTTAAAAAAATTGCAATATGAAATATGTAAAAACAATAAACTATTGCAATAGCTACCAACAAGCCTACCTTGTGAACAGCATGACAGTAAATTTATTTATTTATTGGTCAAGTGGCCTTCTGATTACAAAGTAGCTGTGTTAATGTCGCACACTAGTATTTATTTGTATTCTATGCTTGTAGAGGGTTTAGCACAATAAGGTTCTGATCTCAGTTGGGGCCTTTAGGTACCTTCATATCAACTCTAAAAATAGGTGAAAATATTATATCATCCCAGGCACAATGTCCAAACTTTGCAGATATCCCCTATCTACACATCACAAAGGCTGGCAATACTAACTCATCATTAAAGGCTTTTATCGCATCCCAGAATTTCAATAAAATCATTCTGACACCAGAGTACAGAGGCATACTAAGATTAACTTTATCTATTTTACAGATGGCTAAACTGAGTCAGAGTGATTAGTGACCTTTTCTGAACTTTTTCAGTGAGCCTATTAGAACTCAATTCTCAACCCACAATCAAGCCAGTATTCCCTCCCGCTGATATCACTCCGATGCCAAAAATGGTAAAAATATTATACATATGGATAAAGAAATCCTTTCCCATTGTGAATCAAGTTTAACTCCTGAAAAATAAGTGTGATTATCTGCCAGCTAAGAATTAGAAAATCGTGTACTGTATTTAGTGTTTTCATAAAAACAGCAAGTTAAAAATACTCCTGTTGATACACGCTGTTCTTTTTGCCATGTCATCAAGTGTGTTCACTAATGAATTGCACTGTTATCATAAATTAATGAAAAAAGGTGAACTAAACTACTACATTTGTGGCCTTAAGTCTTGAATCAAACAGCACCATGTATGCAGAAAACATGGTTTTTTTAAACACATTTAATTAGCTAAAACTGTTTTTTTAAAAATCAACCCTTGCCTCCTTCATCTTAATTAAATGAATATTTATATATTCACATAGGGAAATGTACACATGTATAAATACAATCTATCTTATCCTGGGATATGTAGCCTGTTGGCTACAGTTTAAATTACTAGCAAATAGAAAGTCAGCCAATGTACCATAAATCACAGGATTATGCGAGTTGGTGATATTTGTATACTAGGCATCTCCACAGGAACACTAGGTGATGGACAGCTTATCAGAATATGTTTGTATTGCCCAATAATGAAAAGGTTGAAACCAATATGGAACCCAAGCTATAACTACATGCCCCCAAACCACATAAAATCAGGAGTGAGAAGTGGCTAAGGTGCATTTGACCACTGTCATCTCATCTTAGCATTACAGAAAACATTCCACTTCAAATTCTGTTTAAAAACCAGGCTAATAGGAACTCTGAGCCAAAATATTTTATGTATTAAAAAAGCACAACAGATGGGAAACATTAAAAAGACTCAAACCCAATACAGTGAAACACTGTGTAATAATGACTGCTTGCAGCATGGATGTGTCCAAATAGCTCAGTATATCCCATGTACTGGTACAGTAGCACAAGCAACTGTGAACAGAAAAAAAGCAAATCCTTCACATAATAGTCCTGCTGATGTCAGTGACCCCACAGTAGGCATTAGTGGGTCGCTCAGAAGTTACCCCATAATTAAAACAAGTGGCTGACACACACAGCTAGTAACCACGGTAGCAATCCCAAAATAATTCTGTCTGGTTCAGGTGCACTCAGTTTTCAATCACAGCTAAGTAAAGCACAAAATACTAAAAGGCGAGTCCATGTGTCAGGGCCTTGTTACACATTACCTTTAGCACATACTAATTTTATTTGGTGTTCAAATTAGCACACATTTTTGTTCAGTCACACTTTAAGGGTTAATTCTTCCTGTAACCTGCACTGCCCTTAAACTGCTGGCAAGAAGTGGTGTGACTAGTACCTAAACTGTCTTTGTGCCTGTCCATCTTCCGGGCTCTCAGAGGCAGGGTAGGTGACCCAGAATGTGGGCAGCCAGGGTCTAGCAGGATCCAAGGTGACCACCTCTTCAAAAGGAAAAGGCAGAACACATGCCCATCTCCCCCCTACCCCCCATGATGGCTGAAGCACAGCTGAATAAGGGTGTGGGTGGATGTGGGGTTCTTGCTATGGGCTCGGGGCTCCCAGCCCTGCAGTCTTACCCCTGAAAGCCTCATGCCAGGCACACGCCCTCAGCAGCAGCAGGGGGCACAACTCTACACCACCACTGCATCTGCTGCAGCTGAGCGGGCAGGGGACATGTCAACATGGTGGTGCAGCCAATGTGGGGCTCCTGGGGGGTGGGCAGCAGGCAGGGACCCCCAAGCCTGTAGTGGGCAGCCAGCATTCAACCCCACCCTGTGCACAAATCTGGAGGGCACATGCCCCCCATGACCTCCCCCACCCCTTGGATGGTAGCCACTTTAACCTCAGAGTCTCTCAAGCAAGAGGATACCTAACTCCCAGTCTCACCAAAGCACCGGGTCTTGCAACTGATTCAGATATCTTCTATGATCCAACATCAGTTATCCATCACTGACTATAATATCCCAGGTTCATTCAGTTGCAACTACACCAGTGTCATATACACCATCACCATCTTCCAGCTCCTCTCTGCTGTCAATATCGGGTAGATAAGGTAATCCCTATGTGACAGAATGAATGAATGAATGATGACAATATCTTTCTACAGTAAGATGCACAAGTCTGTGACAGAACACTTTAACCTCCCTGGATACTCTATCAATGACTTAAGGGTGGCTGTTCTTAGACAGCAAATTTAAAAATCAATTTGAACAGGAAATAGTCCACAGGGCTGTGTTAAGTATGGCTTAAACAGGGACTGTGGATTCTTATGCCATTATCTAGATTTGTTTTTGGGACTCCTCTCTTAGAATCATAGAAAGTTAGGGTTGGAAGGGACCTCAGGAGGTCATCTAGTCCAACCCCCTGCTCAAAGCAGAACCATCCCCAAATAGATCACTCTATCTAGGGCTTCGGCAAGCTGTGCCTTGAAAACCTCCAAGAACGGAAATTCTACCACCTCTCTAGGTAACCTCTTCCAGTGCTTCACAACCCTCCTAGTGAGAAAGTTTTTCCTAATATCCAACCTAAACCTCCCTTGCTACAACTTGAAACCATTGCTTCTTGTTCTGTCATCTGTCACTAATTAGAACAGTCTAGCTCTGTCCTCTTTGGAACCACCTTTCAGGTAGTTAAGGGCTGCTATTAAATCCTCCCTGTCTTCTGCAGATTAAAGAAACCCTGTTCCCTCACCCTCTCCTCAGAAGTCACGTGCCCCAGGTCCTAAACTATTTTTGTTGCTTTCCACTGGATTCTCTCCAACATGTCCACATTCTTTCTATACTGGGGGCCCAAAACAGGACACAGTACTCTAGAAATGGCCTCACCAGTACAGAATAGAGTGGAAAAATTACTGTCTTTGATCTTCTGGTAACACTCCTACCAATGCACCCCAGTATGCTGTCAGCCTTCTTTGGAGCAAAGGCACACTGCTGACTCCTAGCCATGGACGTGTATAGACAAAATGAGAGGTGTGTTTGCATAATGCTTTAAAGTAGGCTAAATGCTTTTGCACCACTTTAATGGTTTCAGTGTTTGCATGAATGGTCAGTGTATTGCGTGTTAATTCCAGCCACTGTAGGAAATTCGGTAGCGTAATGCACCTTAAATGACTTGGGATGCAGCAAACTAAAACTCCTTTGAGGAGTTTTAGTTTGCTGCCCCTACAACCGTGGAGTGAAGCACCAGGCTCTGTGCAGCTCCACAGCTCTGCAGGAAGCCCTGCAGGCAGCCTGGCAGCAGCCTGGGAAGGCAGCTCCACTCAAAAATTAAGTGGCGAACCTGGTTTCTTTCTCCCCCCACTGCAGAGCATGCCTGTCTGCCTGAGGTGCACAGGGGCCTGGTGCTTCCCTCCACAGCTGCGGTGCCCCCCGGGACTGCCCAAGCTGAGTGCCTATGGGCGGGTGTCGCCTGGGGGGGGAGGGGGGACGCAACTTCTGTGGTGGAAAACACCAAACCCACCACCTCAGCCCAAGAGCTGTTCCACCTGCTGGCAGCTCACTCGCCCCTCCCCACCAGAGAGGCAGGTAAGTCAGCAGGGTGTTTGCATGACATGGGGGTTTAATCAGCCCTAAATTGAAGCGGTGTATTTTAAAATGCACCACTTTAATTTAGGGCCCCTGTTCCATATACCCCCCCCATCTTATTGTCTAATGTAAGCCCCAGTTCCTTTTCTGCAGAGCTGCTGCTTAGCCAGTCAGTTCCTAGGCTGTAGCAGTGCATGGGTTCCTATATCCTAAGTGAAGGACTTTTCACTTTTGTTTGTTGAACCTTATGAGATTTTTTTGGCCCAATCCTCCAATTTGTCTAGGTGACTCTGAATCGTAGCCCTACCCTCGAGTGTATCTACTATACTCCACAGCTTGGTGTCATTCACAAACTTGCTGATGGTGTAATCCATCCATCTTCCAGATTGTTAATGAAGATATTGGGGAGAAAAACAAACAAACACAAAAACAGCCTGTGGCAGGGCACTGTTGGTGCCTGCCACTTTAAGAACTGAGCCAAGCAGCCAGCAGGTGCTTGATTGTGGCGGCCGTTTTAGATCTCTGGCTGCCCTTTTAAACAGAGCAGTTTGCTGCTGGCAGCCAGGCAGTAACATTGCTTGGCTGCAAAGCTGCTTGGAATATCCTGGTGGTAAGGGCAGGAGCTATAGGGGATGGTTTGGAGGCTCCTGGTCCTGTGCATGACCTAGAGGCTCAGAGGCCTGACTGAGAGCACCCTTGACTGGTCAATGCTGGGGTCAGGACCAGAATGGTCAAAAGGGCCAGGGCGTCCACCGAGAGGGACACCTAGAGCTGAGGGCCTAGGGTTCTGACTGGCCTTGGAGGTAAGGCCAGGGCCTGTGTGTACAAGGTCCCAGATGGATCACGCCTGAGACAGGAAATAGTTTCAGGGAGCTAGGCAGCCCAGAATAAGGGTGGGGTAGGCCTCCTGAATGAAGGGATCTTGGAGGGGTCCTGATTGGAGGATTCTGGGGCCCAGTGTGGGGCCAGTGAGATTAACAACTGTGGATGCCATCTGGGAAGCTGGGGGTGGGGTGTAGGGGAGGAACGGAGCTGCAGATAGCACCCCCTGGCATCGGGGAAAGAAAGGGGCAGCCTCCTGCCTAAGTAAGATCATTAATTAGATAACAACAAGGAGTGGCAGGTGAGACAGTGGGTGGTTGGCCCAGAAACTGGTGGGTGGGCCAAGGGCAAATTGGCTCCAAGAAGGCCTCCCTGTTACACAGCCCCAGGACTGACTCCTCAGACACTTCACTTGATACTGGCTGCCACCTAGACATTGAGCCATTGATTACTTCCCACTGAGCCCAACAATCCAGCCAGCTTTCATCCTACCCATACCTCCTCAGCTTGCTTGCAAGAATGTTTCATAGTTTCATAGTTTCATAGATTTAGGGTCGGAAGGGACCTAGTAGATGTTCTAGCCCGACCCCCCGCCAGGGCGGGAGAACAACAAAAAACCCAAAAACAAGAAACGGGACTCAAATGAGTCCAGCCAGGTAGGCATCCAGCCTCTTCTTAAAGACCCCCAGGGTAGGGGCCAGCACCACTTCCCTTGGAAGTTGGT
>NW_017729029.1:25033607-25041889 GCF_001723915.1 Gavialis gangeticus | reverse complement strand
TGACTTGAACGCGTCCAGCCCCTCCAGAAGCTCTCTAACCCGGTCCTCCCCAACCTGAGGTCTGAAGGCGATCCCCTCGAGTCCGGCTTCTATCACAGCAGGGAAGTCCCGGTCCCTGCACAAGAAAACGGAGGTGAAGAATTGGTTAAAGAGGTCCACTTTCTCCTCTGACACAACCACCAGATTGCCCATCGTATCCTGCAGGGGTCCCACATTACCCGGCGCCTTCTTCATCCTCCCAATATGTTATGGGAGAATGTATCAAAAGCTTTGCTAGAGTCAAGGTATATTACATCCACTGCTTTCCGCACATCCACAGAGTCAGTCATCTCATCAGAGAAGGCAATCAGGTTGGTCAGGAATGACTTATCCATGAATGAATCCATGCTGACTGTTCCTAATCACCTTCTTCTCCTCCAAGATCTTGGATATGGATTCCTTGAGGACTTGCTTCATGATTTTTTTTCTGAGACTGAGGTGAGGGTGAATGGTCTGTAGTTCCCTGGATCCTCCTCCTTCCCTTTCTGAAAGATGGGGACTATATTTGCCCTTTTCAAATTGTCCTGGACCTCCCCCGATCACCGTGAGTTTTCAAAGTTACCAGCTATGTCTCTGCAATCGCATCAGCTGACTCCCACAGCACCCTTGGAAGCATTGCATCCAGCCCCATGGACTTGTACATGTCCAGCTTTTTAAAATAATCCATAACTTGTTCTTTCACCACTGAGGGCTGCTAACCATCTTCCCAAACTGTGCTGCCCAGTGCAAGGGAGCTGGCCTTGCCTGTGAAGACCAAGGTAAAAATAGCATTGAGTAAAGAAGGCCTTTTTCTGCATCATTTGTCACTAGGTTGCCTCCTCCATTCAATAAGGGACCCACACTTTCCCTGACATTCCTCTTGTTGATAACATACTTGTAGAAACCCTTTTTGTTACCTTTCACATCCCTTGCTAACTACAAATCCAATTGTGCTTTGGTCTTCCTGACTTCATCCCTGCATGCCCAAGCAGTATTCTTATACTCCCCTTAAGTTGTTTGTCCAAGTTTCCACTTCTTGTGAGTTTCCTTTTTGTGTTTAAGCGAATCAAAGCGTTCTCTGCTAAGCCACCTGGTTGCTGGCCACATTTGCTATTATTCCTGCACATCAGGTTGGTTTGTTCCTGCACCCTCCATGAATTTTCTTTAAAATACAACCATCTCTCCTGGACTCCTTTCCATCACAGACTATCCTCCCAAGGGATCCTGCCCATCAATTCCCTGAGGGAGTCAAAGTTTACTTTTCTGAAGTTCAGAGTCCATACTTTGCTGCTCTCCTTTCTTTCTTTTGTCAGGATCCTGAACTCCATTATCTCATGGTCACTGCTGCCCAACTTGCCATCCACTTCTACAACCACCACCTATTCTTCCCTGTTTGTGAGTGGTAGGTCAAGAAGACCATATCCCCCGTTGCTCTCTCCGACACCTGTACGAGGCAGTTGTCTTCAATGGTCTCCATAAACTTTTTGGATTGTTCATGTACTACTTTATTGCCCTCCCAGCAGATATCAAGGTGATTGAAGTTGGGGGGAGAACCAGGGCCTATGATCCAGGGCCTGTTATCTGAAAATTTCCATTACTTGTCTGAAAAAAGCCTCATCTACCCCACCCTTATCCTGGTCTGGTGGTCTGCAACACATACCCACCACAACATCACCATTGTTGCTCTCCCCTCTTACCCTAACCCAGAGACTTTCAACAGGTCTATCTCCAGTTTCATGCTGGAATTCTGAGCAATCGTGTAGCTCTCTTAAATACAGCACAACACTTCCTCCTCTTCTCCCCAGCCTATCCTTTCTGACCATCTATGACAGTAGTCCAGTCAGGCAAGCTATCCCACCAACTCTGTTATTCCATTCACATTATAGTTACTTGACTGTACAGGGACTTCTAAATCTTCCTGCTTGTTTCCCAGGCTCCGTGCATTCATTTACAGACACCTGATGTGACAAGACAATTGCCCTATTTTCTCGGGAAGAATAAGGCCTCCCCTGCTTCCCACACCTGCTTCTGCTTCCTCCAGGTCCTCTGCTTCCCTACTTACCTCACGGCTTTGTTCTCCATCCCCCAGCAAAACCTACTTTAAAGCTCTCCTCACTAGGTTAGCAAGCCTGTCTGCAAAGATGTTTTTCCCTCTCATCAGGTGGATCCCATCTCTTCCTAGCAATCCTTCTTGGAACAACATTCCATGGTCAAAGAAGCCAGATCCTTGCTGGCAACAACACCTACATAGCCATGCATTGATCCTCCTATGGGTTTTCTGCTAACTTGCCTCTAGTTCTAATTTCTCCCTCCTTTTTTTTTTTTATATATTTTATATATTTTCTATATATTGCTTGTTGCACATGCTTTCCCAGCATCTGATGAAGTGAGCTGCAGCTCATGAAAGCTTGTGCTAAATACATGAATATGTATGGATATACTTTGATTAGTCTATAAGGTGCAAATCTATTCTGCCTTCCTGAGGGGTACAGACAAATACACACCTGCAGTAGCTTCAAAAGGCTGGGTGGGAAGAGAGCCAGAGTGTGCAACTGTTACACTGTACCTATTACATGTATGTGATCCTATATTGGAGGTGCACAACTCTCTTCCCCTTTGGGCCTGATAGACAGTACTCAGAGAGTCTGCAGGCTAGATCTGGCTCCCTTCTGGTTGCACTACAGGAATGAAGGATTGCACAGCCTGGCCCCAATCTGACTGTGTGGAGTGGAAGGGACATGGCCCAGTCCTGATCCAGCTGCAATAGGGGAAAAGGGAGCATGGACTGGCCTTCATCTGGCCAGGTTAGGGCAAAACAGGGATGTCCCAGACCCAATTGTTTTGGCAATCTGGCAGCAGAAGAGGGGTGGCAGTATGACTTGTCACTGCTCCCCTGCCACATTTCCCAACCTTTGGGAGAATGCCAGGTGCCATGATTCCATGAGTCAGAGGTTGAGCACCTCTGCCCTATATCAATACAAGTGAGTTAAATGACCCTAACTTTGACCCTGAATAAAGCAGAGTTAATTAAAGTTGGAGCAGTTCTGGTGCACTTGTGTTGCTTTAGACTTGCCATTAGGAACAACTATATTGCTCCTTACTGAAAGAATGCTCAAGAATGATGAAGAGATGGAGGCATGAATACTGTATAGATCAGAAGTGGGCAAACTGGTGGTTCCAACCCATGGCCCGACTCTGTTTCCCAGTAACCCCTGCCCACATCACTGCATCCAGTTTCCATGGAGACCCCTGCAGCAGTGGGGCCATAAAAGCACAGGGCCAGGGCTTCCATGGAGGCTTGCCCCAGAAGTGCTGGCAGAGCACATGGATGGGTGGTGAGCTGCTCTAGGGCCAAGGCTGGGATCTTGTGGCAGTGGCAGTATGGTGCAGAGCTGTGATAAACTGCCTTCATGCCCCTGCCTGGGATGTGCAGGCAGAAGGTTGCAGTTTTGCCCTGGCTCCACACCATGCCATCACTGCCACAAGATCCCAGCCGTGGAGCAGCCCCCAGCCCAGACATGTGCCCTGCCAGAGCTGCTGGGGCTGGTCTCCATGGAAGCCCTGGCCTCCTACTGTTATGGCCTTGCTGCTGTTGGGGTCACCATGGAAACTGGCTGCAGTGACACAGGCTGGGGCTGCTGGTAAATGAGGTCTGCCACTGGCCCAATCCAGCCCATGGGCCAGACTTTGCCTGTCCCTAATATAGATGTTCTTTATTTTATTTTTCATTTATCTGTAAATCCTTTCTCTCTTGTTCTATCTAAAGCAGTAAGTGAATGATTTAGACAGGTCACCAAACTTTCTCTCTCTCTCTTTAATAACTCTTAATTTTTATGTGTCTCAAAAGGGACAAACTGTACCAGAGGAACCCTGATGGTGCAGATCTGAGATTTTGTTGTTCCTTAGTTACCATGTAGTCTTGAGTGGGTTCTGAACAGGACCATGTTTAGACCCAAACAGTCTGGGTTTAAATCAGGAGGCCTGCTAAAACCCAAGGAAAATAAAAAGCACAATGATCCAGTGTCTGATGAGTAACCAATAAAGGGAGGTTAAGCAAGGCTGTGACACATGCAATTTCCACATTTAATATACGAAACAAATTAACAATGACTACACATGCATAACTACTTCCTAATGTGATTAGAAGGACACTTATTTATCTGTTCACTGATCAAAAATAAAGGTAAAAAATACCAGTAGCATAATTCTTAAAATACCAAGCATATGTCAGATGCAAATATTCTGATAATGACTCTCACGATCTACAAATGTGTAACCATATAGTTCACCTGTCTTAAATTACACTCTTAAATATGTATGAATGTTTTTCTATTCAATGGATGCTGCACCGGAACCCTCCAGCTTTACATTTCTCTTCCTCTACTAATAAATTCTAACAGTTGAAATTTCTGTCATAAGTAATTTTAAGCACCATTTCTAGAAATTGTATTAGCTCTTCATTTGTGTAGCCTATTAATAATGACCAAACATAATCTGAATCAATGCCAGTTTGTACTTCATTGGAATTTTGCATTTAAAAAATTATTATTTACATCTGGATACCTCCAACTTTAAAAATAAAGCCATGGATAATGGAAAAAACAAAGATGATGTAGGGCCAGATTCAGGAGTTTCATAAATACCTACTTACGTGACTAACCCCAATGAAGTCAAAGAAACTCATCATTTGAGCATAACACAGTGGCTCTAGATCTCCAGAGTAGTTACTGTTAATGTCAAAAGATACTTGTTAGTGGTGGAGACCAAGCTTTTAGTTTTGGTCATTAATAGCTTTAGCAAAGTTGGCATTCCAGGTATTCCAGACTAATACAGATTGTGAAAGCGTGTTGTCACACATTACATTTTGGATGTGCTAAATTTTTGCTGTATTAAAGTTTGAATGTGCCATCAGCAGTTGCAGATTAAGGGTTAATACCATCTCTGACTTGTTGCTGGAGGGTTGGTGATCAGGGCAGTGGCTAAGAGCTTCCAAGTCCGCCCTGCGGGCCTCTGGCTGTGCAGTTAAGTACTAAGTGGAATGAGACTTCCAAGTATATTAACTCTTAACAAAAGCATTTCTCCACAGCTTCAAGTGTTTGTCTTTAAAGATCTGGGCAGATAAAAGGGAAGAGTGTGGGGTGGGGCATGGGGGAATGACAGCGCTTAGAACTAATCTTGACATCCAGTCTGGCTTCCTGCTTTACTCAAGTAATGAGAGACTGTACATAGTGCCTTTCATGTCACAGGTCTTCCAGCTAGTTTTGCCACTTTCCCTTTCTAGCAATTCAGATGCACCTTGAGTCTGACCTACAACAGCCTCTGCTATTTTAGTCCTTAGACCAATGCTTCACCATTCTTCCTGCCCCCTGGGGGAAGAGGAAAAGGAGACCAGATCTTTTTGAGGCCTGCACGGCAGCTCTGAAAGAAGAAAACTAAGGAAGTGCAAAACAATTTCTTCCTGTTTGAGCAGGTCAGTTTGAAAATGCCAGCTGTTGCACATCTCGTCTGTAGCAGCCTTTGCTGACATGTCCTCTGCTCTCTACAGTATTTCTACTGCCCCAGACAGATGGGGCATTTATACATATGCTCCAGGAGTGGTGAGGGGGAGGGCACTTTAATTAGAGTGTCTCCAAGAGCTGCTCTAATTAATACACCCAGGGCATCATATATCGGCATCTCTGTGCTGAAAAATGGTGGTGGGGGCACTTTAAATAAAGCTCATCGAACAAGTTTACTTAAAGCACCCCCACCACCATTTTTCAGTGTGGAGACATTGATATGTGTGATACTGGAGTCTGCTGGAGCGTGGCAATTACCACGCTCTGGCAGACTCGATTAATCAAGTCTGCTCTACACTGTAATTACAGCACATCAGAGCAGCCTCACTGCACATGCTTAGGCATCCACAGTGAGCCAGAAAGCTGGGAAGCTGCAGGAAACTGAGGAGCCAAGCAAGGCTGGTGAGCAGGGGTGTGGGTAGGAGCTGCCAAGTCTGCCTTGTAGCTGCTCAGCTCTCTCCCCATCTCCTGTAGCTGCCTGGCTCTCTGGTCTTCTGTAGCTGCCTGGCTCCTCAGCTCTCCCCAACTCTCCATCCATCTAGGGCAATAGAGTTTGAGGGAGTAGATCATCTACATTGAGGTGGGAGAGAGTGTTGGCAGAGGTAGATGCTGGGATGCAGGACAACTGTAAATTGATTACATTGGCCCTGTGGAACAAACTATCATTACCCCAAGAAGAGCTTTGTGACACCAGTCAGAGATGCTCCTCACCCAACGAGGCATACGTTTGAAACACTCAGAGTGCATTTATCTCATCTTCTCCTGCTTTGATGCGAAGACACTCCTATCTTAAGCACACTTAACAAGTGGGAAGAGTAATACCTAACAACACTTTAACATTATTATTTCCAGTTAAATCTCTCTCAGTCATTCTTGGTCTCCTGCCCAATTTTTCTTTGTTGTCACTATTGGCTGTTGTTCTTTTGTATAATAGTGGGATTTCATCCATTCCCGCCCCCCAACATGTCATTTTTCCACTTGTTTAAAACTAGCTTAAGTTACATTTCATCCACATAATTTATATAATGTCCAAATACTGTGTTTTGATAGCATTTGCCATATTTCCTCCATGTGTTGTTTAACCATAAATTTTGGTTGAATTTGCTAATAATACTGGCAGCTGGTGCAGTACAATACTTTTTTTGATTCTTCAAACAAAACTATTCCTTTCGGAGTAAAAACAGAAATGCAAATCTTTATTTTTCTAATGGGAAAACAATTTGTAGATTCATATGTAGAAAGTTTCAAATATTTCCCAAACTGATTTAGTTAGCCAAAGTTGGTCATTGAATTGTAAGTATCAGAGAAAAATATTTCATTTCTGTTGTACTTAATTAAACCCAGGGTAAGTTTAAGTGGTTCCTATTCACCAAGATACTGTAAACTGATGGACACCATTGTTAGGTAAATATTCTTTTATTTCATCACTGAATTTTTAAAAGTCAATTGAGACATACAACATGTACATAGACACACATATCAAATCCCCAGGTCTTATAAATAAGGATCCTTGAGTGCTTAATCCCCCCCAAAACACACACAGGAATAACACCCTTCTAGAACCAGAAAACTTCAGCAACTACACTCACTACAGTCAGTGAAGGATTTCCTTTATATTGAGTGTCCTAGGGGTTGGGGTCACAAGCCAACAGGAAGGAAAAAAGACAAGTACTTAAGAATCCAAAGTATAACTTCATACACTTAGAGGGCAGGTAAACAGGTAGTAGTCAGTACCGCTGGGGTACATACATGCAGCAAATAGAGTCTCCTCCCCACTTCCAGAGGTGTCACCAAGAACCAGCCTTTAGTTCAGAGTTGCTTTATGCAGGTCTGTAGGTTGGGGATCATGTGCAGTTGGTCTGTGGCTCGTCTACACTGTGCAGCGGCTCCTCTCTCCTTCAGTCTATCATACAGCAAGCACCATGACTTCTATGTTTCTATGTTTTCTGGCACATAGCCAGCCAGGGCTCAGAGGTTCCCACCTCTTCCTCCTGCCTCTAAGGTTTCCTGGGATTTATAGTCCAGTAGCAGGACTCTGCATGGTTTCCCATCACTTCCTCTTCCTGCTTCTAGGCACCTCTGGGATTTGTATTCCCTGGTCAGTCAGCAGGCCTCTTCAAGTTTGTTATCCTTGTGTCACACACTTGTATCACATTTTCAGTGCACAGAATTCATTACATTACACAATGCATACATTACACACCTGCCCTTAAACCCTGGAGAAAAATCTGCAAGTCTCAGGTATAGAGGCCCTGTGGTCTTCCACTTATCTTGGGATTGCAGGGAAACAATCTTTCTCTCTCCACACTGGCATATACTTTCATTGCTCATTAGCATTGGCTCCCTATCTGCAAGAAGTCTGAAGGGAAAGCTGTATATCCCATTTATAAAATATTCATACAAAATGCCCCTTTTTTCAAGAAATTATACTCCTCAATTTTAGAAGTCTCTGGCATGAAGATACCAATACTACTTTCAGCTTGCTATCCCTTTCCAAGCTGCACTATCTCAATAGTTTGTTTGGAATTTTATAAATACAATTTGTTAAAATTAATTCAACGTTGTAACCTGTCTTTATTGGTATGTTCTTAGGAGTTAGGGCTCAATTATAAGCATTCTTACATGAATGTGGCTGGGGGGAGATGATCTAGGTATGCTTCCATGCTACCAATGAGCACAGGCAGGAAGTATCACTCAGTAACCAAT
>NW_017729029.1:25026566-25028607 GCF_001723915.1 Gavialis gangeticus | reverse complement strand
GTGGCTGGGGGGAGATGATCTAGGTATGCTTCCATGCTACCAATGAGCACAGGCAGGAAGTATCACTCAGTAACCAATAGTCTGTAAATCCTGGGGCACACCAGGGTCCAAAAAAGAGAACTACACCAAATTAGGAAGTTATAAAGACATTAAAGAAGATAGCAAAGAGGTTTAATAACTTTCAGAAAACATGGGGACTGTTTAAAAGTACATTATAGGAGGCACAACTTAAACACACACCAAAGATCAAGGAAAGAAAATAGCACATAGACCAAAAAAAAGAGGCTATTACCACTAATCCATATACACCCCTCCCACACTAACACTGCCAGCAGCATCTGTGGGTGGTTTCGGACTGCCAGCCAGTGCTTGCCACCCCCCTGACACCGCTGACTCCACTGTGGCTGCCTACAAGAGCTCCTCCCTCACCACCACCACCACCACTGCCTGGGGGTGGTCACCACCCCCCCGATGTCTGGGGGCATGTATTGTTCATAGTTTAGGATATAATCTCTTCCCCCTAGCATCTACTAGGTTACTGTGAGATAAAGGATGCTGAGCTAGATGGACCTGTGGCCAGATCCAGCATGGCTCTTCCTAACCTTCTTACTTTCCCTAGGATCAATTAAGGGATTTACTTGCTGTTTTATAGGCACAGGGCACAATTCTTAAAATTGATGAATATCTCCAGTTTAGTGGTGAGTGCTCTGAATTTCCACTGAGTTTCATGGAATCAAAGGTGTTCCAGCACCCCTAAAGTATAAAGAGAGCATTCTGGTAGTGCACTGTCCTTACTAAGTATGTGAGTGAATGCGCATCATTTGCTTCTAACTCCATAGGCTGCAGATTGAATTAGAGGTAGGAAAAAATAAAGCAATTCAGTTGTACTCTTGTATTTAGTTACATTTTGGGAGTGGAAAACATACTAGATAATTTGGATTACATATCTTGATTTTTCACTCCTTTAATTAAAGCAAAATGTTATTTTTAATATAGCTGACAGTATTTTACTGAAAACTCTTTTGTTCATGTAAATAATAACACATATAATTGTGTTTGATGGAAATGCGTAATATAAGAAGGGGAGCAAAATATGGACATCATGAAACAATATCGTATAGAAAATGAATTGGGAAAAACTTTAAGAATTGACAGTTCTACACAATTAGAATCATTGTGAAAGGGCTCTAGTTAAAATAGTAAGGTTTGCAAAACTTAAAAGTACTCAGGGTCCTTACAATGGTAGAATTTTTCACCTGCTTTCATAGCTTCTTTTTCTTCTCCAAACTGATGTTTAATTTTTGTTAGAACATAACTGAAGGGTAGAATAATTGCTTTTCATATCTTTGCTGAGTGTTTCTGATCTAAATAGTCTTTTCATTGTAATATAATTAAATAATTTTTAATAAAATATCCTATTACTATTATATGTAGATAAGAGAGGGCAGAAAATGAATTCATAATAAACAGAAATAGAATTCTGATTATTTTTCCAGGCACATATGAACATAGCTATCAGTTTTAGTCATTTATTTTTGACAGATAATATAAAGCAGAAAGGCCAATTTTCTAGGCACTTTCAAGCCCCTGTACTACTCCCCAATGTGAAATTAATTAGGAGAGCATTCAGAAAGACAGCTATGGCTAGAGGTGCAGGGCAAAGTGAAAAATGTCAGGGATTGTGGGATTCAATATAAGCCTTTATTTACCTGTAAAGCCAATTGTTTTCAGCATCTTCCTTCTAATAAATGCTAAATGTTAACCTTCAACTCTTACATACACATAAAACTTAAAAAAAAAACTTTTAAAAACATGCTATATTTAACACTGATCACCACTTAGGTGGTATTTTCTTCTGTAGGTGGTATTCTCTTCTGTTCTACCAATGAGCGGACGTGGAAGACGGCATGAGACATGCAACGCAGAGACCAACTGGTGGCTTCGGGAATGGCGTCTTGAGGTGGATTTTGGCTTCCTTGACAATGACCCGCACATCACGACAAGAGACGTGCTCAGGTGGGATGGGCTCCACCTTTCCCCT
>NW_017729029.1:25024818-25025144 GCF_001723915.1 Gavialis gangeticus | reverse complement strand
GCATCCAGGAATGTCTTCTAGCAAAAAGGGAGGCATACACCAAAAGGAAGGGAGGGGCCATCCCTAAAGAGAATTGTACTGCGGTTGCTCAGGGATGCAGGGAGGCAGTCAGGAAAGCAAAGGCAGAGATGGAACTGGGAGTAGCTTCCTGGATCAAGGACAACAGGAAGTCCTTTTTTAAATACATAGGGGGCAAAAAGAAGGTACCGGGTAACGTGGGACCACTGCAAGACACACTAGGAAATTAAGTCGTCACACCAGATGACAAAGCTAACCTATTTAATGACTTCTTTGCCTCCACTTTCCTGAGCAGGGACCAGATCAGC
>NW_017729029.1:25015735-25024411 GCF_001723915.1 Gavialis gangeticus | reverse complement strand
TTCAACACTGACAAGTACAAGGTGCTGCACCTGGGGAGGAAGAACCAGGACCATACCTACAGGTTGGGGAACTCCCTTCTCATCAGTGCAGAGGCAGAATAGTATCTTGGAGTCATTATTGATGCCAAGATGAATATGGGCAGGCAGTGTGGGGATGCAGTCAGGAAGGCCAAACGCAGCTTGTCATGCATCCATAGATGCATGTCCAGGGAGGTGATACTCCCCCTCTAGGCGGTACTGGTAAGGCCGCAGCTGGAGTACTGCATCCAGTTCTGGGCTCCACACTTCAAGAGGGATGTGAACAACATGGAGAGGGTCCAGAGGAGGGCCACTCACATGATTGGGGGCAGCAGGGCAGGCCCTAGGAGGAGAGGCTATGGGACCTGAACCTGTTCAGCCTCCACAAGACAAGGCTGAGGGGGGATCTAGTGGCCTGTTACAAACTAGTCAGAGGGGACCAGCAGGCATTGGGGGAGTCCCTGTTTCCCCGAGCACCACCAGGAGTGACTAGAAATAACGGTCACAAGCTGACAGAGAGTAAATTCAGATTAGACATCAGGAGGTGCTACTTCACTGTCAGGGTGGCTAGGATCTGGAACCAACTTCCAAGCGAAGTGCTCTTGGCTCCTACCCTGGAGGTCTTTAAGACAAGCCTTGACAATCACCTTGCTGGGGTCATTTGACCCCAGTACTCTTTCCTGCACAGGCAGGGGGTCGGACTTGATGATCTGCTCAGGTCCCTTCCGATCCTACTAACTATGAAACTATACTGGTCTAGCAGGACAAAATAAAATGCAATAGCTACTAGACAGCCCTTGAAAACATAGAGTGCAAAGACAAGCTGAGATCCAAAACCTTTCTTTGCCCAAAAGTATGCTTCCTGATCATGAGGCCCCAACTATAATCCATTGGTACCAGAACAGGGAAAAACTTATGACAGCCCAGTGAGTTTTATAGCATTTGGTTCAGGCTATTTTTGTTTTATATTGAGTTTCTGAAAAGCTTTTCAGCATGAAGTATTTAGTCAAAACAATCTACCCCATTGAATCTGAGGCACCATTCTCAGCAACTGCCCAAAGGGACATTTACTGGTTTCCAAACAAAATAGAAGAGAACAACATCATTAAAAAGCAGCTATTAGAAGTGTGCTTCAGTGGAATCCAGCTAATTCTCCCAAAGCACATTACAGTCTTTTAAACTATAGTTTAAAAATCCTACTATAACCAATACAAATGATCAGCAAAGGAAACTTTTCAGTTCATAATCTTTTATCTTTTACTATCACCCATTGATTTATAATGCCTACCTAACACTAACTAGTTCTCATTGGATTACATCATGGAAACACAGAAGCATAACTACTTCTAATTAGATCCGTTGTTTATCAAACACACACTATTATTTTGCAAGGATGCAGTTCCAGCATGCATTGTGTAAAACTTCTATAGGCTCTCTAATAGAGGGGGGTGATGAGAAAAGACCACATATATATAAAACTGGAATTATTATGCCATTTTGTGGTGTCTTAGGTTTATGTAAGTATACCCAACTATGAAATTGGCCAGGAGTAGATTTAACTTTATTACAGAACATTCCATTCCATGTTACACTGAAGGGGAGCCCCCCCCAAAAAAATCCATACTCACGTATACTAAACCTTAGGGATTTTAGAATCCAGATAATAAATGTTGTGGTTTCAATCATTTTCTAGTTAAGAAGTCATGCTAGTTCTGGGACCTACAAAATATGCAAATTTGTTAAGACTAAATAATTGACCAGCTGGCTCAGCAAGATGCAAACCATTATAGGGGAGGGAACTTGTTTCTCTTCAGCCATTTTGTTCCCTGTTCATTATTCTCTATATTTCCTATGTATTCTTATGTTACAAATACCTTACAGCCAGTCTGCATAGGAGTGAGGTCAATGCTCCATTGCTTTACTCATCCCTTAGAGTAGGAGTAACAGTCAGTCAGATTTCTAAGGTCATTTGTACAGAGCTCCTGCACTAAGGCATTTTTTTCCTACACATTTCTTCCCCCATGACCACATACCCACTCAGGCTGCAACTAACTGACTTCTTGGTCTGACTGCTTCAGCTGTGTGTCCCTGAAAGACAGACACTCCCACTATTACAAACAACCTTTAGATTCCTTCCTCTGGTTTCCCAAAGTGTTTGGATAAGAGCCAGTGCACTTCAAAATTTAGCCAAACCTTCATCCTCTCTATATTAAAATCCATAAACCTTGGCTCTAGATTTCTTTGTCCCAAACCATAGTGTTATTTTCGTAGTAAAGAAATGCACACTTCAGTTCAGCTGAGTCACATCTGAAAGACTGGGCCTGGGCCATTTTGAAAGATCAGTTGATCATCAGCCTCCCTCCCCTCCACCAGATCCCCAGAATTGGGCAGAGGATGGTCCTGGCAGTTGCATGATTGGAATTTGAGGAACTATTTCCCATTAAAAAAATCATGCTTCCTGCCATGCACACCTGGCACAGTAGAATGTATGATTGGGGATGGGGCATAACATTCCTCAGATCCTAATTGTGCCATTATTTGCCACAGGCTATAAATTTCACATTCACCTGCATCAAGGCATGTTTAATTATACAACTGTCATGTCCATACATATATTCTGTTAACTGAGCCGCAACAAGTATTCCTGAAATGTGTAAACACATTTGATTTTATATTGCTCTAATCAGTCCTAATCATACATTAAAGTCCAAGTGCATGCTGCTGTTTCTGCTGTACTCTGGTTACTCTGGTATCTTTAAATATATGTCATATTTTCAATACTGTGAGTATGAACAGATCTACTTTTATTAAGGTTGCCCTCCTGGAATATCTTTAATGACATTTGGGGATTGGAAACAGGCACATACGCAGAACTTTTCTTTTGTCATCTAAAGACCTTTTCAATATTTTCCTCCAAAAAGACTAACTCATTCTTTTGCCACAATACCAGATACAAGTTTTAACCTCATTCTGAACAATACCAGTTTGTTTGCAGAGGTTCATATGCCAAGTCTCCCCTGGAACAATCCGTTGTAGTCTACGTTGATTTTATTCTTCTATCCAAAAACACCTTTCTTTAACAATCAATTATCTTTTCAAAGGCCATAGATTGAAAATGCAGTCTCTCTGCTTTAAAACTTTTCAAAGCAAGCCTTTGCTACTGCAGTCTCCAACCAATGTCTATTATGCACTTCAGTTTCCATTCCTGCCTAAATATTTTACTTTAAAAAAATTCTCAAGATAAACATTATTATATTTTCCAATTTTCTTTCCTGGCTTATAATGAACACTAAAAATAATATGAATTAGATTAGTATTTATGAAATTGCTTATTTGGGATTACTACATATATTGTATTGTTCAAATTAATCCATATATATTAAAATACAAATTTTGGATCTGAAAACTGATTGTAGTTCTACAGTTTAGAGTAATTTTCCATCCATATGTGTTTTTCTGTGTAAGACTCAAAACTGTCCGGGTCTCCTCCTACTTTAAGGCACTACAAACCAAGTGATACCTCCTCTTTCCTTTAATACATCCTACCTCTTACATGGCTTTGGGGAAGGAGCAATCCTTTAGAGACTATGCAGAAGCAGTAGCTGCAGAAAAAGCAAAATCAGGGATTATTGACATTGTAATCATTTGCCATAATTTCTACTAGCTTCTCTCTGTCTTTTGTGATTGGTTATTTGCTCTTAAACCTGCTTTACAGTCTTCACTTCGGCTCAACATAACTGCTCCTTTCATTTCTTTACCCATGTCCTGTCTTCTCTTCCCTCCTTTCCTTTCAATTTTCCCTATACTTTCACTTTTCTTTCCATTTGCCTTTTCTACTCCTAACTAAACACATCCACACAAAAATCATAGAACTTAAAGGACATACTATCATCATCTTGTTCTTTCTGCTTGAATGCTATTAGGGGGTCCTTCCTCAACCCTGTATCTGTCTCATCTATTTAGGTTGTGAAATCTATGGAACAAGAATCATATATTCATAAACATTACCATAATAAATATGAAAAATGACACTACCTACACTGACAATTAGAAAACACACTATATTTTGTAGCTCTACAACACAACTTTTAAATCCAAACATTTTTTCTTTTTGAAAAATAAAATAAAATGAAAAATTGTAAAATTTAACAGTTTTCTTTCCAATGCCTACTAAAGCCAATGAAAAAATACTCTCTGACTTCATTTTTCTAGATTAGATCGTAACATTATGGTAAATGAGTACACGTACAATATATTAATGAGAATGTCTTTTTTAAACTGGAAAAAAGGTTTTCTAATATTTTCCATAATGTGTCAAGGATCCTTACTATTTATTGTCGTACAGTGCTTGTATGCCCTAAGTGTATCACTACACAGAAAAGAATACATAAAACTCACATTGACTTCATTTGGACAAGGATTTCATACACAGTCCTTACCCAAGAGCACTTGTTATTTAATTTAATCATATAAAAATGAACTGTACAACAAAAAGTAAAGAAAAACTAGGGAGGAAATGAGATTATGTGGTCACCTAGCAAAGGCTAATACACAGCATGTTAGAACAGAGCAACTGAGTTTTTTAAGTTAAATACAACAAATCAATGTCTTTGCTGACTCTTACATTTTCAATAAGTGTGAGGTACACCATTTGTGGGATTTTCATCTCCTTGTATTGCTGGTGAATTCATCTGAAAATCTAAAAGGCTGCAACACACCTTGGTTCCAGAGTTGGGCCAATAGTTTCTTATAACATATAATATAGTTTTTGACTTCTGTAATTTCACATTTCAGCTGAAGCGTCCACAGTTCAGCTTGTAAATAACTTTAAACTTTATTTGGCCAATCTCCAGAGCCAACATTAGACTGCAATGTATAGCATATGTGATTTGTATTGCTCATACTTCTAGGTCAAGCATCCATGCAACCGAAACAAAAACACCATCCTATATTTCACAGCACGCAACATGAAAAGGCATATGCTTTGGTGTGTACCCTTCATCTACTTAGTTTTGTGGATGTAAGTTGTAATATTTTACAAAAAAAAGTTTGTTTTGTGACCACAATAATCTTTACATTTTCACTTAAGTCTGCAGCCCATTTTAAATCCTTATACTTTAAGTTATCAAGATTTTTCCTTCAACGGTAATTTTGTGAGTAACCTATGTTAGTGAAAAAACACTGAGAAAGCTCCTGCAAACAAAGCCAGATGTCTGACTTAGTTTTTTCTCTTTTAAAAGTGGTTCACTTTTATTCCCTTTAGAATAAAAGGGAATAGAGGGAGATGGCCAAGTTTTGAATTCCATCATGGAAATGCATCATTTTTAGCTCTTTGTGAATTACTCATACAGAATAATTTATTCAATGATGGTTGTCTAGTAATTGTTTGCAACAGACTGTGATTATTTTTTCCAGAATTTATTATTTGAATTTGGTTGAAAATTCCAAACAATTAAACTTACCAACTGCCATAAGCAATGTTCAACTGAGGAAGATTTTATTATTCTTCATTAGTACTCTAATCTGTTTGGTTAGTTTATTCACTAATTATCATCTCTGTTCCCTGATTCATAATTGTAGTAAAGAGGTGTAACAAGGTGAATTGTATTTCAGGACAGAATTTCCAGAAGCCTGAAGAAAATTAGGGGATCAATTTCATTAGGTCAATCACCTTGCTGGGTTTTCAAGCATAGGCCAGTACACAGGTAGCCTAACTGTGGATGTGCCCAAGGAAAAAAATATAATGTACAGGGAACCTGGGGTTTTTTTGGTTTGGGGTTTTTTTTAACAAGGACCCTATGTTTTCCTGTTATAGCATCTGTACATCTGGATCTATGTCATAAAGAAAAACTGATATTATAGTGAAGACTATTCTAAAATAGTACCAGTTTCCCTTTCCTTTTAAAATAGAGGTTTTACACATACAGAACTCATGATAGTATTGTATGCTATGTTAACACTTATTTGAGATGACCTGCTTAATTCACTCAAGTCTCTTCCAATATTGAGTATTGAGCAATATATATGCCCATTTCAAACTCATATTGTTAGAAGTTTTTATATTACAGTTCACCAACATGATTTTAGCATATATTGCATTCCTCACAATTCTTGTTAATGTACAGAAAATACAATATGGCTTTCTAGTGACGGTAAAAAAATAACTGCCTTTCCTAGAGAAATATTTTGTAAATATGCTGGAAGAGATTTTATACTGTCACATTAATAGTATCTGGCCCACTATACAGAACATATCACCACAAATATCACTTTTTAAGGCCCTCAATATTCAGAAAAATGCAGCACTTTCCTGCTGTGTCAAATCAAATCTCTTAGAGAAGCCGTGAACTGCAGACCAAATCTTTAAGAGCAATGGATGCCCCAATATGCTAAAGATGGACACAGGAGTACTTAAGACGGACTGACCTTCACTTTGCTGATGCTTCTTGGTTGCCTTTCTCTCTCATTTACATTTACTTAACTTAATGCTAAACAGGAGAGAAATATTTGGCAAAGACTTTAGATGCACCAAAATAATTGAAGTGTTCACTATGAAGCCATTTTCAGCTAGTTAATTGTTAGGTAATAGTTTCATCATGTCATTTTATTTCAACGGAATTTTTCAGCAGCTATATTTTAAGGTACAAAAATTGACTTGAGACAAAGTTTGGGACACCAGGAGCGACATGGCCCCCATGATAGGGATGAGTCTAGTGTAATATTTCATTTCTAAATATTTACTTTCTGAACCTTAGAATATTTGGATGCCTGAGGCTGAAGAGCATAGTTACCTGTTTCATATACACATTTCAAACCACTTTCAGAAGCATAAAAAAATTCTCACAGAAAAATGCAAGCTCTTCATTTCCCTTCTCTTCAGAATTACCCAGTTAGGATGAGTCTTATCGACCCCTTTGATTGTAGCATAAACTTAGTGACTTTTCTTCTTTGCACTGTCTAGATCCTTGTAGAAAGGAACATGTAAAGGGATTGTGGCCACAGGGTATCAGACCCAAAATAGGAGCTTCTAGAAAAGAGTATCCATACATTTCTGAATTAATCTCTTTTAAGATTTTAAATATAGCATGCAACAGCTTAACACAGCATTTTGAATACAATAGAAATGATTAGGGTGGGGAAGGGAAGAAAGAAAACAGGTTTCATGATAATATGGCTCATAGTGAATCAATGACAAAAGATGCAAAAAATGCGAAAAAGGAAACAGGGAAGGGAAATAGGTAGCAAAGCAGATTATGGGATGGGCTGCCTTTAAATATGGCATTTCTCAAAGTTAGTTTTTTTCCTGGTATAGTCTATCACTAAAAAATCTGACAGCTCTGCTTAACCTTTACATAAATGTCCTATATAGGTTATATAAAGGTTAGAGGTTACATAAAAGGTTGACCAAGGCTGTCAGCTCGTATATATTATATAAATTCTGTGAATAGTTTGTAAGGTCATTACTGTCATAGAACTGAGTTAATTTACACAGAGAATCCAAGAAACTGAGGGCCACAGAATATGCCCAGCCATAATCTGCTGACCCTAAGGAAAGAATGAGAAAAAGGGGATCTCTTTGTGTCTCCATGAATTTGGCAACATCTTGTTATTGCTCTGCTGTCATCAACAGTGGTGGAAGAAATTGCATGGAGGATGATGATAAAGCCCCCCTCCTTGGCCTCAGTACAGAATGAACTGCTCATGTTCAAATATGTCTGAGTGTGCTCCCAGAGTTATTCCACCTGTCTGCCTCAGATGACATGACTTTGAGAACTATTCTGTCTTGAGGATTAGCCCTTCTGCTACAAGTAGACATCTACTCCCTTGCCTCTACTATAGTAAGTAGCAGAAACCAAGGCATTGATCTCATGTCAATGATGTCATTTCCTGAAACATTATTTTGAAATCTAAAGGTGAAATAAATTATTGTGATAATTATATAAGGTTAGTATACAAGCTGAAGTCAAATAATTTAGGCTTCACAAGCTGTAATAAGGTAACAAGATCATTCACTCGAGCAGGTTTTTTCTGTTCATTAGATGTACCATTTTAAAGGCTGCATTTTAAAGAATTATGAGTTGTTCCCTTTGTCATCTTATTTAAATTTCACTTCTAATTGTTAGCTCCTATGGTTTTAGGACATGGCACACTCAGGCCACTGGCAGATGTTACATTTATTATGCAACTGATTTGTTAATCATATAATAAATTGTAACATGTCACATGTATAAGCAATTTATGGTAGGATAAACATCACACATTATCATTTAAAGTGGAACATCTTTGAAGCTGTTTTATATCCCACTTTACCTTGAAAGTGTGGCATGTGTCCCTAACCAGGGCTGCTCCCTGCCCAATACCAGTTGGGGACCCAGGTCTACTCCTGGGGACTGATCCTCAGATCCAGGGCTGCCCCCTGCTGACTCTGATGGTAAACTGATCATAGGATTGGGTAGGGAACATCCGTGGATCCCAGTATGGGTACCTGGTTCTAGTAATCAGGCAAAAAAGGAGACTCTCTTCCCGGCTCATTGAAAGGCATGCCAGTTCAGCACAGCAGGGGGCCTGGTCTTTGATGCTAAGCTCCCCATGAAGCAATGGTTGTGTAATTGGGATCTCAGGAATGTTATCCTCAACCCCAAAAACTGGGATCCCAAA
>NW_017729029.1:25008018-25015642 GCF_001723915.1 Gavialis gangeticus | reverse complement strand
ATCCCAAAAACTGGGATCCCAAAAACTGTGTCCTGCCATGCACACCTATCACAATTATATCAGCATCTCCCACAGGCCTCAGTGTTCTCAAACAGGCTGCTCTTCTTGTCAAAGTAAACTAAAAATTATCCTAGGTAACAAACCTATTTCACATTAATAGATGTAACTGTATACCATCACTCATCATTGTTTACTGTATATCAAGAGATCCCACATAACCTTCAAGTCTGATCAATTTTATTGGTTTCATATGACTTCAGGCAAGAAATGGCAAACTCTACTTTAGAGAAGGTCACATCACCAAAGGCTGGGATATCTTATTAGTACTTGATTATACAAGTATCTGTACATATAGAATTATATACAGATACTTGACACAGGAATTTCCTCATTCCTTATACTCACAAACATATAAGTAATACCCATATTTTAATAAACATGTAGAAAAGATTTAAGGCACTAACATTAAAGCTGATGTGATTTGAGGCTGGTCTCAGAGTGTTTTACCTAAACATAAGAGGTTAATTTCAAGATATATGAGTCACAGAAGCATATTAGTTAACTCAACTGAAATCCATATACTTCCTGTTATGCAATCATTTGTTACAGTAAGCAATTACATATATATATGTAAGTGCTTATGCTGTATTTATCAATTAAATTTAGCCTCAGCTTTTATTGCTGATAGAGATGTAGGGCTAGCCTTATTCTCTGGTGCCCTAGAGCTGCTTAGGTGGCTAATAATGATGAGATTCTAGAGTTCTCTCAAATGAGGAATTCTCTCAGCAGAGGGGAATTCCCTCCAGTCCTTCACAAATCCTCCGAGGTACAAAAAACAAAAATCCCTCCTAAAGGCTGAGACATGAGGAGAAAGAAGTTGGAAGTAGAAAGTGGAAAAGTATTGCTAACCTCTATTAATGCACCACTACTGCACAATCCTTTAGCAATGCTTTTTCACAGTGGTATAGATTAGAGCAGACCTTGTCCTGCTCTTTTTCACACCTATCACATCAAAACCAGCTCGCTGTAACTTCTCCATATACATTTAATGGAGAACACTAATCTTTGACAAACAATATGGCTGGTAATTTTTAAGAGTTCAATGCATCCATTTTGTTAATGTGATGAACTCTAAACTTCATTTAATTTTGATCACATGCAATCTAATTATTGTAGTACTAACAAAGTGGAACACGATTTAGAATAACTGGAATTTGGAGTGTGTTACTGTATATTGAAAGAACAGAAGTAAAACTGAATGCAGTGTCAGGAAGAGAGCCTTTGAAAGGTATGGAAATGGTCTACAACTTGAATTAGGTTTGCCTTTGTAGTTCAGAGCTTACCTCTTCAGTCAGTTCAAAGAAAAGTAGTAAGAGCATTATACAGGGGTTTGTTTTAAGTTTTCAAGAAAAAATTCCAGCATGGTGTGATCATGGCCTTAAAATATGTTAGGAGTGTCATTTGGACAATTTATCTCAATGCTATCTAACAGGCTGTGCTGTGTTGCCCCCCAAATCCCCCACTGCCATTCTGTACAGCATCCCTGGATCCCCACTGTTGGCACAGAATTTCCAGACCAGTGGGCATGCATGAGACTGCCAGGCCCAAGATGGTGTCCAGGGTCCAGCCATCATCATCCATGGCATCCATGGCCCAGCCCAGCATGTTATTTCACTCCAGCAGGATCTGGAGGAGCTCCGCCTCCAGGGACAGGAGCTCATCCTGGAACATACCCTACCAGGCAATGTCCTTCTCTTTTCCCAGGCCCCCTTCATCCTCCTGCCACCTCTGCTCTCAGGCCAGGTCCTCCTGCCACTGGCCAAGTCCCCCATCCTTGCATGCTCCTCTGGGGCCAGTGGCCGGCTGGGTGCTGGCTTCAGGCAGCCTGCCTCCCCTGTCACTTCAACAAAGCAGGCCAGGCCAGGGTCCTGGCAGCACCTGCTGCCATGGCTCCAGATCCCATTCCTCCCATCTCCCCTTGCAGGCCACCCACTCTGCTGAGCTGCTACCCAGACCATGGAGCCCAGTCTCAGGGGGCATGGGGCTCTCAGACAACTGGGATGAGGAGCTGGGCATTCCCCTGCCCTCCCTGCTGGGGGCCTCTTTGGGGAAGAGCTGCTAGTGGACTGTGCAGCTAGGGAATTAGGCAGCACAGGGCATGGAATGCCTGAGGGTCCTTTCCCTGGGAACATGTCCGAGAAGCACCCAGCACAGGGGCACATCACTGGACTGGGAGCCATGTAGCTGAAGCTATGCCCCACAGAAACTGCAGGCACAGGGCAGGCTGCTGGCCATCTGCAGCAGGCAGGGGACCCTGGCCCTGCTTCTGGAAGCAGCCTGCAGGCAGACCTGATGGTCTGGTCAGGTGCTACAGCAGCCTGCAGCAACCGCTGCACAGCCATCTGCCTGGCAGCAGCAGTGCCCTAGAAGCTGCAAGGCTGGGAAGGGCCAAGCAGAAACACAGGCTCCAGGAAGGCAAGCACAGCTGAGCTGTGGCCTGTTCAGGGGGAAGAGTCCTCAGGCTGTCTGTGATGTGTGCCACCAGGGCACAAAATGAATGCAGGCTTTTATAGCCTGCAGGTAGGGGCTGCCAGTGAGGCCACCCAGCCCTGTAGCATGAGAAGCTCCCAGCCACTAGGTCTGGGGCTGACCTCATGCCGGGCCCCAAGTGACTGGATAGATCCAGCAGCAAATTTGCTGCCAGGTTGCACCTACATGTGTTACTACAGTTACTAATTATGCTTAAATTTGCTACTTGATTTTGCAGGTAGCAAATTTAAGTGCAATTAAAGGTTTTTAATGTGCAGTATGTGTGCACATGTGTAGATGTGCGCACTTACTGTGAAGTAAATTGGGCAACTGCACAGTAATGCATCTCATGTAGATGTGCCCAGATAAGATTAATGTGAGCAAAGCAAGCAAAATGACTGCATATTCCTATGTATTTACCAGTCCTAGGGTTTCACAAGGAGACCGTACATCTGGCCAGTACACAAATGCCACCTCATGGTTCCTGCTTGAATCAATCTCTCGGATGTCAGCAGCCCTGGAGGTTGGCTGCCAATCCCCGAATTGTTCCCCAGGAATTCCTCCTTTTGTATTCTCTTTCTCCTGATGACTTTTCATTTCCAGGTACTATTGATTGGTTTCCCTGTGGTCATCATATTGGTCATGTTCTGCCCTGTCAGCATAATCCTTTGTTTCTTTAAATATATCATGTGCACACATCTTAATTTGGTCATTTGCTGGTACCTTAATTTGGTCATTCCCAGTGTCCTAATTTGGTCATTTCACCAATGTTGCCAAGTTACCATTGTTCACTGTGACCTAATGCTAATTCTGCATGTTCCTATCTCATCGTGGATTCTAAGGGAACACAGTGCTTGTTTTGCCACTGCATGTTTTCAATTTCCCAAAATGTATGTGCCTGTCTGTCTGCTAGCTTCGGATCCTGGGGTGCTAAGATGCTGAGAATGTGGCAGGTTAACCCCTTGAGGGCCTGATATAGCTGTGGGCTGCCAGTTCTGTTCTGTATTGTTCAGGTTAGAAAAGATTTGTTTATTACAGTCAGTTTCAAGTATTTCAACTAAGATTTTAGGAAAACATCTCAAAATAGGTATCTGTCCCTCTTATTCTGAGCCTCAGGGGATGAGACTCATGAAATTAAGATTTGTTGATAATGATAGATATAACATTGCAGTACTCTCTTTTTCTAGGAGTGAATTATAGTTAGGTATCCAAAGATTCAAAATTTTGTGTAGTATTTTGTCAAATACTGTCTACCCACTATAACAGCATGCTTGCACATAGAGAAGTTACCATAAGTATTCTAATCTCTTTAAACATGCAACATTAGTCCAGAAATTTCAGAGAAGCTTTTGAATAATTTTCCCCCAGTCCTCACTAAAATATTTGAGATTTGTCTATAAAATTTAAATTCAAGTTGGGTAAAAAAAGGAAGAAACAGAGAGATGTCTTTTATTTTCTCCAAATCAGTTAAACTTGATTGTAGAATTTCAACACCTTCTTTCTCTTTCTTGCCCCATGCACCTCAGGTCTCGAAAAGGGAATTCTAGCTGTTATAATTAGGTAAGCCTGACTAGACTAATGAGATGCTGATGTTCGTATATTTAGCATATCAGATATTCTATGTATATATAATTTTACACATATACCTCTCACTGTCTTCAAATGAGGATCCATGGTAGGTCATCCAAGATAGCATTAGGAAGACTGTTTAAATGAGTTAATATTGCTAAAATAGCTTGATTAATGCATTTTGAGTAATTTAATATGTGTAGTAGTAGGTAGCCTGATTTGAAGCCCAAACCCATAATTCAATAGGTAATCTGTCTCTATAAACTGAGTTTAACTCTCCTTCTTCAGAAATAAATGCCTGGACTTACTTGAAATCACAACAGAATTTTGGGCACCAAGTTAAGCTGTAGAGTTTGGTCCACATGAAAACAAATACAGGCAGCCCAAGCATCAAGATACAACAAGAAACTGTGGCAGAAGGCCTCTTTGAAACAGAGGTTATTTAAAATCTAGTTTCCTGTGATTGACTCCTGAAGATGCTCTAAATAAATGCAAGGAAGTTATTAAAATGCTAGGTAACTTGCTATCTTATTAATGTTAAATCTCAGTGAGCAGATTTATTTTTAATATGTACATCTTGAAGTATGCGTGCATATTCCCTATCTTCGTTCTGTAATCCACATCAAAGCCTTACTATAATCACAGGAAAGTAACAAGAAGATTTCTGCATTTGGAATGTCTCTATTTATTGATAAGCTATAGAGGAGCAACAAATCTCTGTCTATCACTACAGAATATCACATCTACTAAGAAGGTATTTTTCATCTTTTCAATGCTACAAAAGTCTCTTGTGTAGAGCAAAATGCCCTAAAGCCCTTAGACTTCTTTCACTGATTCATTCATTTGCTATAGCTCTGTTGTCTGTGACTGAAGAATCAACTGGCAATTGGGACTGCAGACGTTCTGTACAAGGAAACAAGATTTTTATGTTTCAGGGAAAGAGCAAAACTGGAAAAAAACAGGTCGTACAAAAGAAGATTCTCTACAATCTATTAGCACTTGGTCAGCAACTCAAAAAAGAGAAAAATTCAATCTGTGGGCTACCAGTAATCAGCAAAAAAAAAACCCAAAACCCCAACCCCCCTATAATAATATAGTGCTGTCATGTTGCAATTAATTTATATATTGAGTGCCTCTACAGTTAACACTGATGACTTATTTCCCCTTAAAATTTTAATAATGGAAGGTAAACTGAATATTGTAAATGAAACTACACATTTTCATATCTTGGATGCTCACAAGAATTCTGCAGCTTAATGTACTCAGTAGTAAAAATGCTGGTTATAGGTTCTGATGTAGTACTGCATTTATATGAATAGAAGATAAGGCTTCCCCTCCTGCCCAATGCTATGGGAGAAAATGCCCCTCATCTTATCTACACATACCACTATGCAATTATATAGTTTTTTGGGGATAATATAGTTGGGGATGGTTCTGCTTTGAGCAGGGAGTTGGACTAGATGACCTCCTGAGGCCCCTTCCAATCCTAATTTTCTTGGATTCTATGGGAAACCTCATTATATATGTTATCTGTTATTAAACTGCTTTCAAAAGCAGCATGTGCTCAGCAATGGAAACTAACTAGGAAACTGGTTAAATGTAGTCAGCACTGTGCATGACAATAAAATACATAGACCACATTGGGGAAACATTCTGATAGGAAGCTGGGATTCAAATGGACACCTCCAGGGGAGATTATAACCTGAACTTTACTTTAGACCACTTAGCCACCCTATCACAAGGATAGATTAATGCAGCATATCTGACTAAAACACATGGTAGTGCATATTAAGCACAGTTCCCCTCACTGCTGACTCTTTTTCAAGTCATGGTGAGCCACTGTATTACACACTTTTTAACCTCCTTTTCATCCCCACAACTGAGCTGTGTCTTTCTTTCCCATTTCCAATTATTCCTGTTTCTTCACCAGCCTTAAATGCCTGCCAAACATCATAAAACAGGGCCCCAAACAGTTAACCCAGAATCTCCCTGTCACCCCCCTTTCTCAGTTTGGCTCATATAATTAGTGTGGTCCTACCCTCCATGAGGTGAAGCCAGGCCAGGTTGCCTTACACCTCATCTGTGCATACATTTTTGGAGCATCCCAGGACTTCTGACAAGAACAGTAGGTTCCAGCCATGAGTGGGTGCTAATGGGTCATGGATACTTTGGGTGTGGGGCATCTGGAGTACATTTACATACTAAGCAGTGCTGAGCTGTGGGGTCACAATGACTTGAAATGTTGTTGCCTCTGGAGAGGCCAAGCCCAAGGAGCTATGTGGTATCCAAACCACAGGGTCTTTGGCCACTGGAGTTGTATGTAGGATGTCTGCCAGAGATCTAGGGAGTATTTGAAATCCCAGACCAATGTGTCTGGGCAGTGGTGATTCATAGGGGGTGCACATGCATCCCCTGAGAGCACTGGTGCACTCCCTGACAGGCCACACTCCCTGCTTAGGCAATGGGAGTGTGGGAAGCCAGTTGGGAAGCAGAAGCAGAGGAAGCAGGATGCACATGTGCCACACGTGAACCCACCTTACCTCGGTGGTGAAGGCAACTGCTGCAGAGGAGACAGCAGTGGAGGCAGCAACAGCTGATTTCCCCCTATGGTAAGTGGGGCAGAGGGTACAGTGCAGCTGAAGCAGATCCGGAGGGGAAGCTTTCCGAAGCCCTTTTACCTCACCTGACAGGGAGCTGCACTCCCGAGCTGCATGCAGGCAGCGCACACAAACAATGCACGCAAACAAGCGTGCTCTGTAACGGTGCACTGGTGTTTGCGCCGGCATTCATGAAAGGCAGGCACGAGGTAGCTGCCCAGAGCAGCACCTCCAGTGAGCAAGAGCAGCAGGCGCAGCTCTGTAGACATGGTGCAGACGTGGAGCGCAGCTGCCAGGGGCCCCGCCCGGGCACGGCTGCCTGCCATGGTCTCTTCTGAGGCCTCCACCCAGAGTACATGGCGGGGTCTGTGGCCCCTTGCCCCCCATCTGTGGGGGGGGCTCAGTGGAGTCCTAGGGGGGTGTGGGGCCTGGTGGTCCCCTTGCCTACCCCTCCTGTGCATGACTTGGGGCCCTGGAGAAGCAGGTAAGGGAACTCCAGGCTGAGGTGAGGAGGCTGAGGGGGATCAGGGATGCAGAGAATGAAATTGATGCCTATTTCTGTTCTCTGCAGGCCCAGTCACCCACTGTACAGCCTCCACAGGAGACGCATCCAACACAGGAGTGGCAGAAGGGGTCCAAATCCAGAGCTGCTAGGCCTAGAATGGTGGAAGCTCCCCAGGTTCACCTGGGGAACAGGTTTGATGCCCTGGCAGCTGTGATGGAGAAAGACGGTGAAATTGCCTCTGGCGGGGACGATGCCACTCCCCACATGGTAAAGAATGGGCAGACAGCAAACACCAGCAGGAAGAAATGCCAGATCCTTGTCATCGGAGACTCCATCCTATGAGGACTGGAAGGTCCCATCTGTCGGCCTGACCCCATGACGTGACAGGTCTGCTTCATGCCTGGGGCTCAGGTTAGAGACATCA
>NW_017729029.1:25007740-25007992 GCF_001723915.1 Gavialis gangeticus | reverse complement strand
ATCCGACCTGCAGACCAGTACCCCATGGTTGTCATCCATGTGGGGACGAATGACGCGGCCAGGGGCAACCCTGACCGCATTATGAAGGATTTCAAGGCTCTGGGTGACAAGCTTAAGGAGATGGGGGCGCAGGTGGTATTCTCTCTTCTTCTGGTGAGTAGGCGGGCACGGCAACATGAGGCCTGCATTGGTGAGGTCAACCGGCACTTACGGAGTTGGTGCCACCAGGCAGGCCTTGGGTTCTTTGATAAT
>NW_017729029.1:25001143-25005130 GCF_001723915.1 Gavialis gangeticus | reverse complement strand
TCGGACTTGAAGATCTATAAGGTCCCTTCCGACCCTACTGTTATGATTCTACGAATGGGCAGGAGGGCCCAGCAGGAGCACCAGCTGGGGAGTGGGAGCACCACAGCCACTTCTGGAAGCACCATGGACACCTCTGGAAGCCAGTAACTGAGATCAGCTATCGGGGACCCCCCCCCCCCAATTGCTGACTGGTTGCTGGAGGGGCACATGCTCCTCCTGAATAAGATGGCACCAGTCACCCATGATTTTGGGACAGAGAATACTTGTCTGGTGGTAGAGCTACATAGACATGAATGACTGAGCTCCGCTCAGTCAAAATTTGCAACTTAACTATTGGGTTTTACCCAATTCATAACTGATCTGGCCCTTGAAATGATTTTTTTTAAGTTTGTACCTAGAAAAAAGTAGGTGTCAAATAGCTGTTCAAAAGTGTATTTATGGAGTACTTGTGCTAAAACTTGCAGCAGTTTCAAAAGAGGTAGCATGCATCAATTCTGGATGAACTAAGTCTATGGGTACTATATGCAAACTGCTACAGCCATGTTTAATTTCAAGGTTATTGTTTCCAAATTTGCTCTTCACTTTTATGTGCTCAGGAAGAGTAGGATCTGATAGTAAGGAGAGGGGGAAAGGGCTGCCAGGGGAAAAAGCTGCATGGAAGCAGAAAGCAAAGGGGCTACCTGATCACCAATATTTATTATCCCTGCTATAGCAGTGGGAAGGGGGAGAAATTCAAGAAAAACCTCTTATCGTTAGATTTTATACCTGGAAAAATATTTTTAATTATATTTTTCCTTATATAGAATCTAATTATTGGGGGGTCATTTTCTATTTGAATAAATATGGTAGTTAGATTTAAAAAAAGAAAAAGTTTGGGACAAGGAGCCTGACTAATAAAAAGGAGGGCAGGATAAAAATACCTTCTCTAAATCCCAGTTCAGCAAGATGGAAAGACTTATGAGACATTCCATAGAATTCAGTGGAATCAGCCATATACTCAAGTATCTTGCTGAACAAAAATGTAGATAAAGGTAAATTGGGACTCATCTTGAGGTAACCACAGTGAGCTTCTGATTCAAATCTTCTGGAACTTTAAGTAAGGCAATTAACTTATGGAAAATTTCTAAGTAAAAATACACATAGTCTGGATATAGACTTGATTAATATTGTCCTCTATTAATATTGTCCTAAAGAATGTTTATATAAATGCAAATAATTTAATTACTGGATTAAAAAAAACCTGGCCAAAACTGCATAAAAATTCAATAAAAACTCAGTGAAATGTAACCTATCCCTGCTGAAGCTGCTTTGGGTTCTGTCTGTGTGTGGTGGCAAAGCCTTGCATTTGAGCATATGATTCTGAGATTTCACAAGTATGTGAAGAGAATTTTCATATTCTGACATTCTCCACCCAGAAAATGTCTGAAATAAACATTTTTTCATATCAAAATATTTTGTGTTTAGATCTTTTCTATTGTATAAATATGAAACAAAACTAATTCAAAATGAATGTAGCTTCTTTTTTAAGATTACATATTTTCTTCTAAAAATATCAAAAAGTATATTTTGGACCACTGGAACATTTTGTTGTTGTTTTGGAAAAAAAAACAACTCTACAAGCAAAAACAGCAAGTTTTTGTGAAATATTTTAATTTTAAAAGAATGGCCTTTTCTGACAGAAAAGTTTCCATCTTGACTTTTTCCAAACATAGAATAAGCAACCTGCTAAACCAGTGAGAGAAAGAGATATAGAAACTTGTTTTTTTATGTTAATGCACCCACGATTGGTTTGAAGAAATCTTGTAATTCAAAACCTGTGTTTATAGGTTTGCATAATGAAAGGCCTATCTTTCACCAAGTGTTCCTGATGCAGACATACAATATGTAGGGTTAATTAATACACTAGCTAAGCTAATGAATGCACTTAGGTTAAAATGATTGATATAAAACTGTGAGACCAACAAGGAAGAAAGTTATCAGCCCCTGAAAGGTAGGTGGGGATAATTATTCTTGAAGGAAAAATTCCTTTTAGGAGGCTATCAAGCTCTCATCAAATTTGTTTTCCAGGATTTAATGCACTACCGTTATCACTGAATGACATTTTGGCTCAGGGCAGAATCAAAATGTGGGTGGGTAAAGTACTGGTGCTGATAGTGCTTTAGATAAATCTATGCAATGATGTATTGAAGTTTTATAAGTAAAAGTTTTAGAAATCAGGAGAGTCAACTTAAGTAAATCCAGTCTTCCTGTTATGAGCGGAGCTCTGAGTCTTTCTATGGGTATACAGGAAGTACACCCTGAAAAATGGTTTGAGAATTGGTATAGTATTTACAGATACCATATAAATACCTCTGGCTGGGACAGCCATTGGATTCACTATCAAATAAACTCGAAATGTATAACTAGCCACATTGATCACATGAGATACATTTCCCTAACACTATGTCAGCTAAGAGATAAGGCATGTGAAAAGGTAAAGAAACAGAAAGAAGTGTTCCTTCCTTACAGCCTACTTGTGTTGCATAGACCTCAAGTCATCATGTGCCACTGGTCAAGCAAGTGAGTAGCTAAGACTTTGGCTATTATAGTGATTTTTTTTTGAGATCTTAGCCTCAAATCCACTCCATTAGGGTACAGATGGAAGTGCAGCTTCTGGCTGTAATTCAGAATGATTTCTGCAAAGAGTTCTGAGTTACGTTACCCCAGACCATAGGCAATGCATAGGGCATACATGAGGGTGCACGTGCACCCCCTGAAAGCACTGGTGCCCCCCTGAGAGCGAGTGCTTTCAGCTTAGGTGATGGGCAGAGGAGGCAGGTGGAGCGCTGGTGCCCCCCCCCCCGAGAAGTGCCGCCAGCACTTCCAGACTTGGCATCCAAACACAGGGCCCCCCTGCCAATTGGCAATCAGCTGTGAGTGGATCTCCCCCTGCCGCCAAGTTCACCGCTGTCTGTAAGGGGTCGCCGTGCCCTCCCCAGCCTGGGGAGGCACATGTTGCCTATGGCCCAGACCAAACAGAAGTTCACTGTCGGTTCCATGGGGAGGGGCACCTAGCTGCAGGCTGGGAGCCTGCAGCCAGGTTCCCACAGCAATGACCAGGTTCTCTTCCAGTGCTTACTGTTTTCAGAATGGGAGATGGAGAAAGGCAGTGGAAGGAGCTCATTCCTGGGTCTCCCCATCCAGTGCTGAAGGGTGGGGTGGGTGAATTGCAGACTTCCCCACATCAGGGGGCTCCAATACACCCTGCCACCCTCTGGGGGGAAGGGGTGAAAAACCCCCAGACTGAACTCCCTTCACTCCCTTTCTCCCTTCCCAGTCTGAAAATAGTGACAGGCTGGCAGTCAGCGCAGACAAAAGTTACAGAAGAGGCTACATTTGAAACATCTTAAGCTGATACCTCATGCAATAAGAGGTTTGTCACAGGCCAGCTGGGCATTGTGAGTGTATCAATTTTATCACAGGGCAACTGGGCTGTTTGATTCAGTTTCAGATCGAGGATGCAAGGTTGGGAGTGAAATAAAGGCAAATTTATTATAGCTTACACACACACAACAGTTAACAGGAAGATAAATGTGATAGGCAGATACTGCAGTATTAAAGAGCTAATAGCAAATAATAACAACAGATGTTATTATCTGTTGTTATTAACAGATAGATAGATCAATTCTGTCACAGGCCAACTGAGCACTGTGAGGGTACTATCCGCTGGGCTGTTCAAAACAACAGATAGACAGATATGGGTTGGCAACTTATCGATAGTCCCTCAATGCCAAGTACATGTCAAGTGATTCCAGTGAAGTCAGGCATCCCTCAATCGACACTGTCAGAGGGTTACCAGGGGAGGTCCCTTGATCAAGATCTGATCCTCACTCACACCAGGAGTCTGGGGTCCGGGCGTGGAACAGAAATGACCATTCTGTTCCCTCCTTTCTGCTGGTTACCTGATGCATGTGCTTTTTATACCTAGTCTTATGTTAATCTGTTGGC
>NW_017729029.1:24985348-25000769 GCF_001723915.1 Gavialis gangeticus | reverse complement strand
GTTTAGGCAAAATACCAAATGCCTCCAAGAAGCACATTTTATTGCTTATTAATTCCTTTGGTTCTAGCTGTTAGAAGTTAGATTTTCACCCAATTGGCCATTTTTTAAACTGTCTTCAGCCATGAACTTGCATGTGGCCACAGCTATAGACTGCTTTCTGTGGCCAGATTGGGTGAAAATTGTCACTTTTGTCTAGTTTTCATCTCTGTGCCACAGTCAGCCTGGCATGTAGAGAGTAAGCTTTCAGGAACAGGGCCAGTTTTTTTGGCTGTTTATCTCTACAGCCCCTAGCACAATTGGAACTTAATTATTTGATGGGAGGAAGGCCATAACTATTAACATATGAATAAATAATAAAATTAAAATATGTTTAAAAGAAAGTCTTGAAGTCATGGATGATACTTACGTATCCTTCATGGGTGTATGTTCAATGAACAAGTTTTTACTCTTGTGTAACACTGAGAACTGATGAAAGCAATAAGAAGTTTACTAGGATTTGTGAAGATGATACAACCCAAACCATTAAGACCTGAGCAAGCACCCATTCGACTCAATGGAGAGACTCAGTGACTTCAGTGCAAGCCTGATCAGACTCCAATTGCCAGTGAATCCTATCTGCACTTTTTTCTCAATGTGCATTACAAAGTTGAAATACTGGGTGCACAGAACAACTCACAAAGAAACATACTCTTGTGCAGAACTAGCAAGAAATTCAAACCACTTCAGAAGCAGCAGCCCCTCAGGCTTCTGAAATATAATGCTCAGAAGAATCAGCTCTTAGTGTCAAGCATTTGTTTTGAGTTGGAATGCTTTTCTTCATCAAGCAAGCCCTAGGGACTGGCCAGTACCAAAAAGAAATGAAAAAAGAATGGGAACTGGCAGCATGTGCTGAGCCCCCAAATTGTAGTTAAGTGCTTTCTGTTTTTTTCTCCCTTGGAGATTTTTCTATCAGTTTTAATTAAGCTACAAGACTGAGAGAGTTTTTCTCCTCCCCTCCTTCTCTAACTTATATATATAATCCACCCAAATACTCCAACATGGGTTTAATATATCTATATAGATATAGAAATAACTATAAATACATAGATATCTATTTAGCTATATCTCTATATATCTGTGAGACAGTTGTGCCTCCCCGGGGCCATCTATTCCTGGTCCCGCAACACCAATCGAGGGCCAACCGCCCACCTTCTCTCCTGCCATGCCTTGTTGTTATTTGCTTGATTGGAAGATCTTAATCAAATGGGAGGCTGCCTATTTTCTGTCTCGGTGCCTGAGGCACTATCTGTGGCTCCTTTCCTCCCCTTACACTGCAGCCCAAGCCTCGCAGATGTATCTGGTGTTGTTCAGGTCTGTCCTACTCTCTGCACCGCGCGGACGCTCTCTGGCTTATCCCTCCGCCTGCACCCTCACCGGTGCCCTCTAGCTCGTCTCACAGCCCGCATCCCTACCGGCACCCTCTAGCCTGTCCCACACTGCCCGTTTTGGGACTTCTCACTCGTGCCAGCTCTGGGCTCTTCGTTGCCCCCTTCAATCGGGGCTCCTCACTGCCCCCTTTAGCCAGGGCTTCTCACTGCCCCCTAATGCTGGGGCTTCTCACTGCCCCCTAATGCCAGGGCTGGGGCCAACACACCCCAAACAATGCTGCGCCCTCTCTGACGCCAGGAACTCCCACGCTACTGTGGGGTACCTATGAGGCCTCCTCCAAACCCTAATAGCCTCTCCCGGTCCTCTGGTAAAACCAATAAACACAAGAATATAAAGCCCCCAGGCTACAACATAAAACCTAGACTGTCCTGGTCAAAAAGTAAGAATCCATCCCTACCAGAGACAGTGAGAACACCAGCCCCCCGCAGGAACAAAGGGATATTCCCACCATCAGAGTTTCTCCCCTTTGTGCTGGCAGAGTTCCTCTTACCTCGGCCGCTGGAGGGAAACTGCCCTCCTGGCCTCCTGCCTGGGCTTAAGAAGGGCTAAGCTCCTCCCCTTCCTGTCTCTGTTTCCCTGGTTGCCCTGGCAACCAGCACCTGTGCAGTCCTGGTGACTGGCAGCTGAGCTTCCCCCTTCCTGCCACTAGGGGTCTCTCCCGAGCCATTTCTGCTCTCAGTCGCAGGGCACCTGAGAGCTCTGCAACAATCTGTATATATAGAGATATAGATATATAGCAGGGGTGGGCAAAATATGGCCTGCAGACTGGATATGGCCCACAAAGCCATTCAATCCAGCCCGCAGAGTCCCTAAAAAATGCATAAAATTAATATTTCTCTGCCCTTGGTTCCTGTAAAAAATGACAGGAACAAAGAGCAGTAGGACCCAGGGGAAGCCCAGCAGGTTCCCACAACAGTGGGCCCACCTGGCCCCACCCCCACAGCTGGAAGCCCGAGCTGGGGCTTCTGGCCTGGGAGCATGTGATTGCCCTGGTGCAGGAAGCTTGGGTAAGGGGGGGAGGGCAGGAGTAGACCCAAGGTAGGGAAGGAGTGTGGGGGGGAAGGCTGAGCACAGGGGGGAAATTGGCCCCTCCCTTGCCCCATGGCCAGCACCCGGGGTTGCAACTGCTTAAAGCCCATGTGGGGCTGCCTGTGACTGCTCTGGACAGCCCCATGCATGCTGCCAGTGGCTGAAGCAGTGAATGCCAGCCATGGAGCAAGGAGGGGCCACTTTTCCCCATGCTCAGCCTTTCCCTGGGCTTCTTCCCTGCTCCTTCCCGGCACAGAGGAAAGTGGCCCCTCACCTGCCCCATGGCTGGTGCTCCCTGCTGCAGCTGCTTGCAGCCTGCGTGGGGCTGTCCGGAGCAAGCACAGGCAGCCCCACACTGGCTACGAATGGCTGCAGCATGGGGCGCCAGGCATGGGATGGGGAGGGGCTTCTTTTCCCTCCCCCTGTGCTCAGCATCACCTTGTAACCCAGCCCTACTGCCAGCCTGGGCCCCGTGCTGGCTCCGGGCTCACCTGTAAGGGCTGCACATGGCAACAGCAGTTGTGGTTCCCCCACTTGTAGTGCCAGGCAGTGTTTGCCACCGCCACCTCTGAGCTGCCCAGTGCACAAGCTCCGGGACGGGTTACAAGCTGATGCTGAGCATGGGGAAAAGCAGCCCCTCCATAGCCCCATGGCTGGTGCCCTACACTATAGCTGCTTGCAGCCCATGTGGGGTTGCCTGTGCCTGCTTCAGATTGCTCCACATGGGCTGTGAGCAAATGCAACAGGGAGCGCCGGCCATGGGGCAGGCGAGGTGCCACTTTTCCCTGTGCTCAGCACCAGCTTTTTCCCTGCTGATGAGGAGGGGGTTGGGACTATGTGCTGCCCCCAGCCTGTATCGCGGGGCTGGGGGGTACTGGGTGTGAGTGGGCAGGAAGCCGGCGGAAGCACGGGGCCTGCACCAGTGTCTCGAGGCCAGTGCCGGCAGGGCCCAGAGCAGGGTGGCAGGAGTGTGGGGTCCCAGCTGGTGGGGGCTGTATGGAGTTGAGCCAGCTCCCACCTCTCCCTGCTGGTGCAGCCCAGCCCAGCCCAGCCCTGCTCCACAGACCCCTGCCAGCCTACACCCTGCTCTGGTCCCCACCGGTGCTGGCCCTGGGAAATTGGTCGCAAGATATTAGGACATTGGTTTCAAGATGGTGACTGGGGGTGGGGCACCTGTCCAGGGGCGGGGCTACCCATGTGGCCCTCAACAGCCTGCTAAAACTGGGTAAGTGTCCATCCACCTGAAATAATTGTCCACCCCTAATATATAGAGATATAGAGATATAGATATAGATATTAAACCCATAGTGGAGTATTTTTCAAGATGTAAATTAAAGGCTTTAAAAAGAAAAGTTACAAATGATGAAAACAACCAAGAAAAAAACTACTTTATGAAGCTATAAATATCTGTATAACTCTGTAGGATCCCACTATGGAAACTGATATTTCGTCTTTATGAAATGTTAAGTGCATCAAATATTAATTGCTTTATGGCCAGGATTTTATGGTCAGCTTTATAATGTGTAAATGAATACTAGGTGATAGGCTGGATAACTCTGAAGTGGGGGAAGGGAGGAATCAGTGCTATAAACTTATGTGAACAGAAATAACAATTCAAACATGAAGAGAAAAACCTGCTTCTTTGGTACACTCTAAAAACTGAAAGTTCATAGAAGACTTTATATGTTGATTGAAAACAGAAATATATTATTTTCAATGGCAAAAGCCCTCGATCTACGTTTGGAAATTTTCTTAAGGTATCTGCTATTGGGAAAAGCACTATATGCTCTCTGCCTACTAAGGCATCCATGCAAGTGTGAAAAGATTAAGGTCAGGAACAGCTGGAAATATCTGTGTCTTTTGAAGTCTGTGTCTCAGAACTTTCTTTTTCCAAGATGTGTTTCAGAAAACTTATTTAAGTTTTGCAAAAATATTTTTTCTTCTATTTGCATTTCTCTTGACAGAAACCAGCAAGGTTTTAATAAATGGTCTATAAGCTCCATTTATTAAAACCCCACTGGTTTCTGTCATCACCAGGGGGACCTGGTAACTGTCTGGGGACCTGGTGACTGTCTATAAACTCACCAGGGGGGACGAGAAGGGTTTGGGAGGGACACTGTTTCCCCTAGTGTCCCCTGGCATAACAAGGAATTATGGACACAAGTTATTGGAGAGTAGGTTTAGATTAGACATCCACAAGAACTACTTCACAGTTAGGGCAGCTAGGATCTGGAACCAACTTCCAAGGGAAGTGGTGCTGGCTCCTACCCTGGGGGTCTTTAAGAAGAGGCTTGATGCCTACCTGGCTGGACTCATTTGAGTCCGGTTTTTCTCCCGCCCAGGCAGGGGGTCGGACTTGAAGATCTACAAGGTCTCTTCTGACTCTACTTCTATGATTCTATGATACTACTGTAGGAATGGATATAGGGAATGCCAACAGGAGGCTGACAATTCTGTGTCACAACCCCAACAGCACAGGTGAAAGTGGAAGGAGGCAGACCAGGAGCAGAAGGCATGGTTAGTATAGGCCTATCCATGGGTGTCTGGTGCCTCTTGAGTCAGGGGGTCATGTGCCCCCCTGACACCAGTCAGCGACCGGGGGTGGGGAGGCAGGTCTGTGGCCACACTCATGGCCACTTCTGGAAGTGGCGCAGCTGCTTTTGCTGGCCACCCCACTCCCCAACTGCCACTTGCAGGGAGGGCACTGGTGCCCCCACCTGTCCGCTGGCTAAACAGGGAGCGTGGCCTGGCAGGGGGTGCACTGGCACTCTCAGATGGTGCACGTGCACCCTCTATGCATCGCCCCTGGGCCTATGCTACAACCTCACAAGGACCATTGTAGCATAGGCCCCTGTTTAAGGCTGCCTTAGATCACATCACAGATAAAATCAGGACAAGGGTCTACTACTGTTGCCAGAGCTCAGTGACTTATTCAATATTCTCTTCCCAGCCCTCAGTAAGGACCACAGTATGTCAGGCAAGCAGAGTACATTGTATAGCTCACTGTGAAAGTGAATTCCAGTCTCAGTTCAGAAAAACACTTACCTCAAAATATCACAAAAGCAAATTATAGCTGGAATTAGTATGAATAATTTTATTGCTACCTATGAGAAAAATAAAATTAAATATTCTTCTACACTAGGTCTCTCATAGACAGTGGAAGCTGAATTATATATTAGAAAGAAATGGCTGAACAAAAACTCTGATAACCTTGATTTGAAAGTTAATGAGGCCCTATTACTGAAATCATTCTTAAAATTTAAAAAATAAACCCCCAAAACAACCCCGACCCTCCCCCCAAGAAACACCAAAAAAACCCAAAACAAAAAACAACCAACAGTGCCTGCCTGGATCACTAGTGTCATTTTTCCTTCTCATGCTGGGACCAAATGCTAGACAGAATTAGCTTCCCAACATGGTTATTCGTAAGAAAGACAGTCCAACTGCGATCTATCTTTTGTTCAGTGATTATTCTGAAACTCTAAGCAACTTGTCTCTGATATAACACCATAGGAAAAGTGAAGGGGAATGCTCTTCTTTGTTGTACCACAGTCAAACATTGTGACTGTAACAGTGCACAAGGAAGGAGCAACTTGGGATTTCATTTATCCAAATTTGTGATGGACATAATTAATAGGAGTTTGTTCTCATTCCAACAAGCAATTCTTAATAACTAAGCAATGAACCCAAAATCTACACCTTGGGGTAGACTCACCAATTCTTTTCCTAACCCCCACCTCTACTTTTCCCACTCCTATATTTATTATGTTACTGGGCTATAATGTTTCTTGTTAGGCAGACAGCTTAAAATTAGAATTTTGTGAGAAGTGATTGATGACCTGAGTTCTCATAGCCCCTTTGGTTAAACATATTCCACTTTCATTTCAAAATAGGTTCATTATGAATTATTGCTTTGTCACTGGACCTGATGAAAGTAAATCTATAAGAACATTTCAGACCCTTGCAAGGGTCTACTTTACTGAGCTATCACAATCCTGAGTCTTTCCGTGCTTTAATAGCACAGGCCCCTAAATATAACTTTAGTCTACACACCATTGAATCTACAGAAGAAGGAAACCGTTCTCAGGATTTACAAGGTGGCAGCCCCTTACTCAAAGTAAAAAAAGAAAACCTCTCTCTTATATTTACTATAAGTATAAAAAGAAAAAAAAATCAACAATATGCCTATCCTATTTGTTTGTGCTTTTTTCAAGAGTTTGACAGTACTTGACCGTGATGAGAAACTGTCCCAGGAGCACGAAAGTGGGGTTTTATTTTCTTCATTTTCAGCCCCTGGTGACCTAATTTCCCAAGTACCTTTCACAGGCATGACCCACTATTTGAGAAACATTGGATTAGAGGGTACATTTATCTTTAAGGCAACCAAGCAATGCCAGACTCTTTCTGTGACGAGACAGAGAGCACTGAGATAGAACTAGCTAGAATTTATTTGACAAAACATTTTTTCATCAGAAAATGCACACTTATCAAATAAAAACCTTTTCATGCAAAAGACTGAATTTCAATACAAATTTAATTAGGAACGTTTCTCAGGTCCAGAATGAAATAACTGGTCACAATCAGTCAGTAAGTCACATCAGTCTAGGGGCATTAAAAGATTAGTCCCTTACAGCACTCAAATGTTTCTTTCTGGGGGGGGAGGGGGGCAGGGGGGAAATGAACTGGCTCAGTTTTCTTCTGAATGAGAAGAAAAATGTCAGAAATGCAAATTTTTTCACAAAACAGAATTCTTGTGTTTAAGACAGCCATCACATGGGGGAAACAACACAGTCAAAACCAGAAACACAGCAACATTGGACACAAGTACGGTAAAACAATTATTTGTATGGTTTGTACAGGGAAGCTTCATCCCAATCCAGTGTTCATGACTTATTCACTGAAAAGCAACTGTCAGAACCTGTGAGCACACAGGGTGGGCAAGTCAGAATATCATTCCTTCTGCCAGATTTTGATAAAGAAATGATAATTACACATATTTTCCTGCAATCTTCTCTCACTCACAGTCAAGGGGGCATTCTATCAATAGTATCATTCTGGAGATGCCTGCAATCTCCCTCACAATATTAGCTACCTTTACAGAATCCTTCTTTGGGGCATGAGGGCCAAATGTATGGTGTCCTTAACGGCCATTATCATGAAAGCCTATTTCTCTCAGCTGCACACAATACAGCAATTAAATTCACACCATTCTGCAATCATGATGTCCTTTAAACACTCAGATTCCCTGGCATAGAGAGGAAAATACATCAACAGTTCAGTACCAAAAAGAATCTTACTCAAAGTACCATTCACCCTTCACTAGCAAGCTGTAAGACTACTGCAAAGGCTTGTAGGAAAAGAAATATTAGACTCAAATTGATAACTAAGGATTTGGCAAATTGTTCCTTGTGGAAAAATTAAGAGAAGGTGCTAATATTTGAGGTCATTGCAATAAAGAAGTGTTGGCTGAAGCTTCTCATAGGTAGAAATACTGGTTTTTGAAGAGAAATACTCTTTTTGTCACATTTTAACGTATGGCTCTATTTCCATCCACACTGCCTCACTTCTGCTTCTTATCAGGAAAAAAAAAACTGTAGCAGAAACTAGTGAGACTCAGTCCTATTATTCCAAAAGTTCTAGGTCGGGGTCGGCAACCCTGGCACATGTGGCATGAGTGTGGCATGCGAGGCCATTTTGCTTGGCACGTGGCTAGCCCCAGCTCCAGATAGCTGCTGCCAGCGACAGAGCCCATGCTGCTCCCAGTAGGGCTTGCACCATCTCAGCTCCTTGCTGGGAGCATCCCAGGATCCCAGCTAGCAGCAGCTCCCCAGAGCTGGGGTTGGCAGCAGCCAAGAGGCTCCAAATAGCTGCACCGGACTCTGGCACCCCTTTATGGGGTGAGCCCCACCTAGTGGGCACCAACAGAGGGGTGGTCTGGCCCCCTGATGGCCATGGCCTTCTGTCCCTCTGAGCAGCACAGTGTCAGACCCTGCCCCTCCCCCCCCCCCCCGCCCCCCCTCTCAAGCACACAGGGACCAGTCCAGATAGGAGCCCTGGGAACACAGAGAGAGGCAGCATTATCAGGGCAGTGTGCACCTGGAAGGGGGCCCTAGGGCCCAGCTACTGCCCCTGTGCTGCCCAGAGGAGCAGAAGGCCATGCCCATCAAGGGGCCAGGTCACCCCCTCTGTTGGTGCCTGCCAGATGGGTCTCACCTTCTAAGTTGTTTCCTGCCCCAGGCTGAGTGACTGCTGCCTCCCTGTGTTTCCAGAACTTCTGCCCAGCCTAACTACTGTGCGACTAGGGCAGGGGCTAAATTCCCAGTGAACCTTAATCACACAGTCCAGGCCAGGATTTGTGTGTGGCAGGGGCTCTGAGCTATCTGTGCTGTGTGCATGGCACAGAAACGAGCCAGTCTTCATGCACAGTACACAGGGCAAGGGAAGGAGCTGGGCTGAGTGTGTAGCAGCAAAGGGGGTCTGCCTGCATGGCGTTTCTCACTAGGAGGGAATCAGGGCTGTGCACACTGCACACATGACAAGGGACAGTGCTGAGCTTCATTCACAGTGCATGTAGCAAAGAAAAGATCTGAGCTTCCCATGTGGTATGCCTGGCTGAGAGGGAGGGTGTGGGGCTACTTCTGTGGAGGTGGAGGAGCCAGGCTTCTCACAGCACACGTGTGGCAGAGGAAGACGGTTGCCTTCACAGTGAGCATCCTGTATTACATGTGGGCCCCAGGCTTGCAGTCCATGCAGCATCCAACCCCAACAGCCCAGAAGTTGGACATCCCTGTTTATAAACCATTATAATATGTCCATTTAAGTTATTTTTTTTCACTATGATACATACCTACTTTCTTTTGTCTTGCCTCATAGGCTATGGTTTCCAAGCCTTTTCTTTCTGAACACTAAGAAAGAAAACCAGATATTTATTAAGGTTTAAAAAATCATGAAGAATGGGCACAGATTTTCATTTCAGAGACTGAATCAAACATAATATTCATAACAAAGCCCTGAGCAAAGGAAATGGGAGAAAAATATTTTTGAAAGTTAACTCCATGGCTGAGCACTCTCCACATACTTTATTTTGCTAAATCACAACCCCAGTACCTTAAGTGCAGTGACAAAACAACTCTTTATCAATACAGTTGTTACCAGTATTGTTTCAGTTACTGTCGTTACACCACAGGGGACAGTGATATCATGACATACTGCGTATCTTTTGGTACCTCGGGAAATAGTTTATATCTGTACTGCTCTTCAATTAATATCAATACTTCATATACATTTGCACTGCACATTCCAGGGAAACATCTCAATGGCCTAATGATACAGGACAAAACAGTAGTCCTTGCCTAGACCTGTTCTTAAGCTTGCTAGAGGAAATTTAAAAGGACAAGTTCCTGGACTTTTGAACTTAGCTCAATTTTAAAAATTCTTCTAAATTCTTCTGGCTTACCCCCACAGTATTAATTGTAAGAGAAAGACATCATACTGCAGGTATCCTGTAATAATCCAAGTATTTGTTTTCTGTATGTCATTATTAGACAAGAGTGTTGTCTGAGCATTCAGTCACCCAAATATTTTGAGCTTCAATGTTTTGACAGATTTTTTTCCTATACTTATACTTTATGAGCAAGCAATCAAAAAACAATAGCAACAAAACAAAAACAAAAACTCTATGCTATGTGTACTCTTCATCAGGTTCACAAACCTGAAGTCCTTAACACAAAGCTGTCTCAGAATCCTGTTTGGCACTCATCAGTGAATCAAGGACTACATGACAAATTGAAAATTATTCATGAAGGCACATGTGCTCTCTTATCCCATTTTTAACTACAATTATAAAATTTAGTCATGGATCTGCTTGCACAGGAACTGTTCAGTTAAGCATCCTGCCTCAAGAGTGCACTGTAGTATTCTGTCAACCCAATATCCTACTAGTCAATCGGACACTGATTTACAAGTGAAACGTCCACCCCACTCTGCTGTTGGCTGCATTCTAATGTGAAGATTCAACTGTGTATCCTGATATTGTTCCTGAAGTATGATTTCATCAGGCTTATATTAATAATGTCCCAATACCTGTGTTGTATGATTTAGTCATTGTATCTAACCATTGAAGTGACCAGAGAGTGAAGTCTCTGGTCACCATTCTAGGTGACCAGAGACTATTGACAACACGTCTACTTTCCTGCTTTTGGCTTGAAGCTCATGAAGCTCATTTGAATGTGTCACATACAAGCAGTCCTCAACTTACAGTGTTTCAAATTACAACATTTTGCACTTACAATCTTTGTGAATTGACACTCTGTTTCAACTTTATGATGTCAGTCTCGACTTACAATGCTTGATCCGATGAGACACCACACCAGTGAACAAGTTTGCTGTGTCATTCATCTTCCTGGAGAACATCTGTCTAAACTTTCTTGGACACTTTCTTTAATAAAGTAGACAAGACTAGAAGAACCTGCATCCAAGACTCCTGAGAAGACTCCAGCCAAGAACTCTTCAAAAAGTCCAACTAGGAGCCCTTCAAAAAATCCAGCAAATAAGTCCTTCCAAATCAATATGATTGCTATTTATAATATAAATACATTAATGTAGCTATATTACTCATCTATAATTGATAGACTATAAAATTCTGGGATATTTTTAGTGAAAATAGGGTATTGGGCCTTGGTTCAGGAACCAATCCCCCATTTATAACATTTTTTCTTATGAGAAAATTGGTTCCGAGTTATGTTTCAAGTTAAGACACGGTTTTCAGGAACCAATTGTGTCGTAAGTCCAAGGACTGCCTGTATTTGTATAAAATTGCCTTATTAAAGTAAGCAAATAAATGCCCCAGTACTAAAAAGAGTTTGGAGCTAAAATATTAGGTCTCAACAACCCCAAATCACAACTTTCAAATCCAAAACCTGGATCTGTCATTACATTTTCTTGTTCACATAAAAGCAAACCAACTAAAATGCCAAAATAAAACAACCTAGGCACAAAAAGTCCACGTCTAACCACAAGGACTAGAGCTTGCTTCTAACTTCAACTAAACTATGAGGCTTTTGTCCTTTGAGTGATCATAACCACTGAGACAGGGAACCATCTCCACTTATTAAATATTGACTCCTAGATAGCATGAGTTCTGGAAGCAAATATCCCTTTTTACTTAACAAAAAGAGGAGTTGGACATAGTGTTTAGTCACTTGAATAAATGTTACTCCAAAGGAACACTTTTGGAAAGAGTGCAGCTTGGGTGTCAGAACATGGCAGCAACATCTGAGCTTCTGGCAGAAGGGAGGTTTTTCTCAAAGAGTAAGTTAATCTAATCATTTTTTGTTAGGACTCTTTATCATGTTTTATTTAGAGCCAATTTGCTTAAGCATATACTAGGGCATAACCTAGCTAAAAACATTTTTGAGAGATGTGCTAAATGCTTCAATAATAATTTGAATACCAGCAAAGTAGAGGTGATAGACAGTAAATGAGGGAAGCACTTACCTTGATAGTAGTGTGGCTATTTAAAAAAATTATGATGTCTGAAATGGAAAAAATATGTATTTTATTCCCTGGCAAATGGCTGCTTACAATTAGTGTAATGACTATCCTGCATAATCCTTCCTTCCCTCCACTAAAATATAAATATATAAGCAGACTGAACATTCATGGAAACTATACACCATTCCCTAGAGGATCCAGGGCCCTCTCAGTTTTATTTTAGGCATGAGGCCAGGCAGCTCTGCACAGGCAAGCCAATTTTTCTGAGAAATGCAATTTAAATTCTATGCCATAATGGAGCTGCCTCTTTATTTGGAGTGCAGGCTCCATGGCTCCAATCCTTCTCCCATCAAAGTCAATTATAAAACTCCTACTGATTTCACCAGTAAGGATCAAGCATCAGTATGCCAACTGTTGAGAAGCTCCCTTAGATAAAGAATGAGATGAATTCTATCAATCTTCTCCAAGCCTTCTAATAAAATCATTTGCATTACAGGCTAATAATCAGAAATGTAGCAATTCTCTTTCTTTGAACTTTCATACTGATTAATTAGGAGGATAACAGTACATTTTACATTCCTCCTTTCTCTGCACTATATTTCACAGTGTAAGGATCTGTAGTGCTCCGCATTATTACCCCCACACTGAAGCATCCTCGTGCCCCAGCCAGCCATATCACTGTCTACACATGTTGTGCTGTGGAGTAAAAAACTCTGCAGCAGAGTAGTACTTGTACTACCCTGGTTCAGAATTTCTAGTTTACTCCAGTCTAAAAGCCCTGCATGTGCAGATGCCGAGATGTTTACTGTGGAGCTAATTAGTCAACCCTGCAATAAATCTCTTGTGTAGATGCACACATGGGTTATTATTATCTGATTTACTCCAGAAAGTGGTTTTCAGAAGACCCTCTAATATCACTTCCTTAACTAAAGGTTGAAGGGTACATAATGATCTCTCTTCTAGGTTGTATGCCAGTAAGTGTACAAGTAAAACAATATTCCAAACACAATATTACATAGCTGCATGTAAGCTTCAGCTTCAGGATTCAAGTAGTAAACCAAAGACTGAGGCGCTGGTGTTATCAGGAAGTCTTTTGCTTCCATGACCACAGCCCGCTCTTTGGTGAGAGAGGCAGTGAGCTGCTGGGAAGGGACAGCCTCCACCTCTCTCCACTGGGGAGGAGGCTCTTCTCAGCCAAACTGGCTGACCTGCTCCACCGGGCTTTAAACAAAGCCTGCCGGGGGATGGGGGGACTACTGCCACTGCTGGCCCACCGAGCAACCCTTGCAAAGCTAGCGAGCCAAGGCACTTAAGCGAGCCCACCCCTGCCCCAGCCCTACAACATTCTGTAGGCAATGCAAGGGCCCTCAAGGGGACACTTGCCTGCCTGTACATGAATGCCAGAAGGTTGGGGAATAAACAAGAGGAACTTGTCCTCCTGATTAACACAAATAATTAAGATATTATAGGGATAACAGAGACCTGGTGGGACTCCACCTATGACTGGACCACAGGTATAGATGGCTATACCCTGTACAAGAAAAATCGAATGGACAAAAGGGGCAGGGGCGTAGCTCTTTATGTTAAGGAGAGCTACGCGTCCCTGCAAGCCAACATTGGCAACCAGGGTGGATGACTGGAGACCCTCTGGGTTAAAATCCATGGGGAACAAAGCACAGGGGCCACAATGGTGGGAATCTACTACAGACCTCCCACCCAAAGTCAAGAACTTGACCAGGAGTTCACCAGAGAATTGGCTGAGGCCATATGTTCCCTGTCCATGGATGTCATGGGAGACTACAACTATCTAGACATCTTGTGGGAAGAGGGCTCAGCCAAATCTGAATGGTTGCAAAGCTTCTTCTTGTGTGTGGATGACCTCTATTTGACACAAGAATTCTATGGGCCAATGAGAGGTTAAGCACTTCCTGAACTGGTAGTGGCAACTGGGAATGACCTAATCAGTGACCTAATGATTGAAGGGAAGCTTGGTGACAGCAACCATGAGGTGATCACCTTCACCATCCACCATAAAGCTGGCAAGTCAGTCAGCAATACAGAAGTCCTTGACTTCAGGAAAGCTGACTTTGACAAGCTCAGGAGTCTTGTCAGTGAGGTCCTAATGGACCATGACCCCAAGTGGAGGGGAGTTCAGGAAGAGTGGTTGCTCCTCAAAGAAGCAATCCTAGATGCACAAGCTAAGGCTATTCCATCTCAAAGGAAAGGCAGTAAAAGGGCCCAGCAGCCCCCTTGGCTCAGCAAGAAACTAGTCAACCTCCTGCATCTGAAAAGAAAGACCTACAAAGGATGGAGGACAGGATCCACCTCCAAGGAGAAATATTCTGCACTGGTCTGAACCTGCAGGGAGAGAACCAGGAAAGCCAAGGCTGAGACAGAACTCCACCTGGCTGCTAGTATCAAGGACAATACCAAGTCCTTTTTCAGGTATGTGGGGAGCTGGAGAAAAAGCAAAGGCAACATTGGACCCCTACTAAACTAGATGGGACAAGCGACAACCGACGCCCAGGAAAAAGCCAACCTATTAAATGGGTACTTTGTGTCGGTCTTTCACCAGTCCCATGGGATGCCTCTGCCCATCATGAGACAGGGAGGTCCAAGTGAGGGAGATTCTTTGCCCTTCATCAATGCTGACCTCATGAAGGAACACCTTGAGAGTGTAGATACCTTCAAGTCAGCTGGCCCTGACAATCTACACCCCAGGGTACTCAAGGAGCTGCCTAGCATCATAGCTCAGCCCCTGGCACAGATCTTTGAGAACTCCTGGTGCTCTGGTGAAGTGCCCGAAGATCGGAAGAAGGACAATGTGGTGCCCATCTTCAAGAAAGAGAGGAAGATGCGGTATCACCTCTTGGTGAAACTGGCCAATTGCGGCCAACTGTGACCTCAGGTCCACCATGATCCGCTGACTGGGAAATTGGCTCCGTGATCAGACCCAGAGGGTTGTGGTTGATGGAAGTCAGTCATCATGGTACCCTGTGACCAGTGAGGTCCCTCAAGGCTCTGTCCTTGGACCCATATTGTTCAACATCTTCATTAATGATGTGGACATTGGAGTCAGAAGAGGACTGGCCAAGTTTGCTGATGGTACCAAACTTTGGGGTAAAGCATCCACACTTGAGGACAGGAGGGCGATCCAGGCTGACCTTGACAGGCTCAGGAAATGGGAGGATGAGACCCGGATAGTGTTTAACACCAAAAAATGCAAGGTTCTCCACCTTGGGAAGAAAAACCTGCAGCATCCTTATAGGCTCGGCAGTGCTACACTGGCTAGCACTATGGATGAAAGGGACTTGGGGGTCATGATTGACCACAAAATGAACATGAGCCTTCAGTGTGATTCTGTGGCTAGTAAAGTAGGGAAAATGCTGGTATGCATCCATAGATGCTTCTCAAGCAAATCCTGGGACATCATTCTCCCCATGTACTCAGCCTTGGTGAGGCCGCAGCTGGA
>NW_017729029.1:24975528-24980348 GCF_001723915.1 Gavialis gangeticus | reverse complement strand
GATACCTTCAAGTCAGCTGGCCCTGACAATCTACACCCCAGGGTACTCAAGGAGCTGCCTAGCATCATAGCTCAGCCCCTGGCACAGATCTTTGAGAACTCCTGGTGCTCTGGTGAAGTGCCCGAAGATCGGAAGAAGGACAATGTGGTGCCCATCTTCAAGAAAGAGAGGAAGATGCGGTATCACCTCTTGGTGAAACTGGCCAATTGCGGCCAACTGTGACCTCAGGTCCACCATGATCCGCTGACTGGGAAATTGGCTCCGTGATCAGACCCAGAGGGTTGTGGTTGATGGAAGTCAGTCATCATGGTACCCTGTGACCAGTGAGGTCCCTCAAGGCTCTGTCCTTGGACCCATATTGTTCAACATCTTCATTAATGATGTGGACATTGGAGTCAGAAGAGGACTGGCCAAGTTTGCTGATGGTACCAAACTTTGGGGTAAAGCATCCACACTTGAGGACAGGAGGGCGATCCAGGCTGACCTTGACAGGCTCAGGAAATGGGAGGATGAGACCCGGATAGTGTTTAACACCAAAAAATGCAAGGTTCTCCACCTTGGGAAGAAAAACCTGCAGCATCCTCATAGGCTCGGCAGTGCTACACTGGCTAGCACTATGGATGAAAGGGACTTGGGGGTCATGATTGACCACAAAATGAACATGAGCCTTCAGTGTGATTCTGTGGCTAGTAAAGTAGGGAAAATGCTGGTATGCATCCATAGATGCTTCTCAAGCAAATCCTGGGACATCATTCTCCCCATGTACTCAGCCTTGGTGAGGCCGCAGCTGGAGTACTGTGTCCAGTTTTGGGCTCCACAATTCAAAAAGGATGTGGAGAAGCTTGAGAGAGTCCAGAGAGGAGCCACACGCATGATCAGAGGTCAGGAAAGCAGATCTTATGACGACTGGCTGAGAGCTATGGGACTCTTCAGCCTGGAAAAGCGCAGGCTCAGGGGCTATCTGATGGCCACCTATAAGTTTATAAGGGTGTCCACCAGGATCTGGGGGAACATTTGTTCACCGGAGTGGCCCAAGGGATGACAAGGTCTAATGGACATAAGGAAGAACTTTTTTACTTTCTGAGCCCCCAAGGTCTGAAATAGCCTACCATCGGAGGTGGTTCAAGCACCTACTTTGAACGCCTTCAACAGAAATTTGTATGTTTATCTTATTGGGATCTTATGACCCCAGCTGACTTACTGCCCCTGGGGCAGGGAGCTAGACTCAATAATCTTCCAAAGTCCCTTCCAGCCCTAGTGTCTATGAAAACTATTAATGCACTACATCTAGAACCAGTTGCTTGCTAGAGGTTACCGCTCACATGATCAAGTCTCTAGGCTTGTGTTGTCTAATTCATTGCCATTCATCAGTTAGGGTAAGCATAAAAATAAGCCTACATATAAAAGTATATAGTATGTTCCTTCCACAAGAACATAAACAAATTAATATAACAGGTATAAGGAATCCTACATGTTTCAGGTATTCAGTAATTAGCTCATCTGGAGTATTTTCTATTTAAAGACTTCAAAGCATTTTAAAGAGAGTATTGCATCAAGACTGAAAACACACTATGAAGTTCATGTTTGTTTCCTCATTTCACAAAGATAAAAATGAAAACAAAGAAGTTCAAGCCAAAGTATTTTAAAACATCCACTAATTTGATGTGTCTAACTTTAAGTGGCTTGCACTGAGTACCCAAAATAAGAAGCACTCTGAAATATCACTTTTATATGAAGAGGGGTTGTACAAGATGCTTGTGGTTGTGAGGCTGAGAAAACAATTTATATGTTTGGATGAAAAAATGAATGTATTAACTATCTTATGCTTCCTGTCCTTCACATTTTCATTTTACTTGTAAACAATAATGGAAACTAATCAAACAGAAATGTTAAAGCTGGTGATCTGCAAGTTACCTCTGGTTAACTGCACCATGTAGCATATGAATCTAATGCCTAAGGAGCAAATCTCTATCCCCAAAGGACTTAAATATTTCTACCTCGAGTCCTATGACTGAAATGAATTAATCAAATTAACAGCAGTGCAAAATAACCAAATGTCAAATGTCTTCAAACCTTGTTAAAGCCTACCCTGCTAGGATTTAGAGTGACCTACACAAATTGGAGGACTGGGACAAAAGAAATCTCATGAGGTTCAACAAGGACAAGCACAAAGTCCTGCACTTAGGACAAAACAATTCCATGCACCAGTACAAGCCGGGAGCTGACTGGCTGGGCAGAAGCTCTGCTGAAAAGGACCTGGGGGTTCCAATGGACCATAAATTGAATATGAGCCAACAGTGTACCCCTGTTGCCAAGAAGACTAATGGCATACTGGGTTGTATTGGTAGATGTGTTGCCAGTAGGTCAAGAGAAGTGATTATTCCCCTCTATCCAGCACTGAAGAGGCCACATCTGGAGTAATGTGTTCACTTTTGGGGTCCCCACTGCAGAAGGCTATGAACAAATTGGAAAGAGTCCAGTGGAGGGCAGCAGAAATGATGAGGGGACTGGGGCACTTGACTTGTGAGGAAAGACTGAGGGAACTGATCTTATTTAGTTTGGAGAAGAGAAGTCTAAGGAGGGATTTTTTAATAGCAGCCTTCAACTACCTGAGCTAGATTATTGTTAGTGGTGGCAGATGACAGAACAAGGAGCAACCATCTCAAGTTGCAGCAAGGGAAGTTTAGGTTAGATGTTAGGAAGAACATTCTCACTAGGAGGGTAGTAAAGGACTAGAAGAGTGAGGTTGTGGGATGAATGGAGATTCTTGGAGGTTTTTAAGACCCGGATAGACAAAGCCTTGGCTGGAAAGATCTATCTGGAAGTGATCCTGCTTTGAGCAGGAGGTTGGACTATATGATCTCCTTCCAACCCTCATTTTCTATGATTTTAGATTTAGCTATCTATTACTGCTACAGTATGCAAAAGCCAGTTAGGCTTGTTTGGTGTTTCAGGTGATAATTCAGAGTGTGGTGGACATTTTTGTGTTAATTCATTTTTAGCTATGTTTTTACCAGGTATTTCTGCAGACAGTGTAGATATTGCTCATAAAATATGTCTAGAAAATAAAAAAATTGAACTGTTGCTTCAACATTTTATTCAGGTACATCCGAGTATCTATTTGATAAATGATACCAAATAATGTGGCCAAATAATTCAATATATTTATAATAGTATACCAAGTATTTTAGTATGAAACAATGTGAAAGGATAGACTAAAAGATGATGCTATTTTCTTTCTTTTTCTCAGATGTAAACATCTGTATAGATTTGTATTTGTTTGTTTGTTTGTTTTTCAATGGGGATATAAATTGTTGTAATATAATTGCCACTTCACAAGAGGCAGTAGTAGAATTTTCTCTTTCTTCCTTTCAATTGCATCCTTTTTCTGTTTTCTGACATAATAAATAGCTCATAGTAAAGAAGTTTAATTTAATAAAGTATTACTCCCAGGTACTGGGATCAACACTTTTACTGTTAGCAAAAAATCTGTCTGGACTTAAGTTCTGTAATCCCTGCACAGGCAAAAATTCCAAGTCTTTTAACGCATCATGTTTTCAGTATTTTAAGAAAAGTATTTTGAAAATCAATCAATATGACTATCTTTCGCATTTGTTTGAAATTTACAGTGAGGTCTCCTGTGATTGTGATGAACAAATATCCTTTGTTCCTTAAAGCATGAAACCAGATCATACCAGTCTTCTTGGGTTGTATTCAGGATCTTTAAGATTCATGATAGAAAGGAACTAAGAGAGCAAAGTACAATAGGGAGTCAATGTACAGGTGTTTTCTTCATCACACTGCCAACGTACCTCACAACCCAGACCAAAAGCAGCACACTTGCACTAACTCAGAAACACAGCTCTCCTGAGCGGAGACCACCAATTATTGTGTTGAACTGCGCTGGCATTTTCTGTTGCTCATAAACCTACTTTAGGGAACAAACTGTGAGCACCTGTTAGTGGAAGTCTTCAAGGTTATTGCATATAAAAGTTGCTCAACACCAATATTTATGTTTTGTGACATGCATAGTTTATTAGAAGTTATGAAATAAATGGTCAGCACTGAAGCAAAACTAGCTAGAGAGTTGGGCCTTTGTATCCTCTGTGTAGGTATTGCTCTGTACTTGGATATTCATGAGATATCATTTTTTATTCCTTCCTGAGATCACTTAGACACTTTATACTTGGTCACACACCATCACCAGGGCAGGTAAGTATTTCTAAACTTTTCCTTTCATCCTATAATCACAGCATGTCTTGTGTGATTACCTCACTTGTGTATTCATGTCCCCCTGTACCTTTGCTACGTAACCCGCACAAAACCTTTCATTATTAAAGAGACTTGGCCTTTCTCTTTTCCTTTCCCCTGCTTTACAGCTCCTTGATATCTCTCCTCTCTCATGCTGTATTGTGTAAATGCTTAGAAACACTTTTGAGATGGAAATAGGTGTTATTTTTCTAGGTCATTAGCCAGCAGTGGAAGGATATTACCAGCCTCTGTGAGACAAAAAAAGATATAGTTTAGGATATATGGTTTCTGGTACTCCATTTATTTATTTAATTTATTTTGTGATCATCTCTTAATCACTGGTTGCTCCATCCTCAACCTGCTCTCTAGCTTATCTGTACAGTCTACTTGTGGCTTGCCGAGGCGTAACAGTCCTGCATCATTTGAAGTGCATCAGTGAAGCTTGACTCTCCTACATGCTGAATTCTGTAGTTACTGTTTCTTTGCCCCAATCTCTTATTTCATAGTTTCATAGTTTGTAGGGTTGCAAGGGACCTGAGCAGATCATCAAGTCTGACCCTCTGCCATGG
>NW_017729029.1:24970566-24974630 GCF_001723915.1 Gavialis gangeticus | reverse complement strand
TGTGGAACCCCACTGCCCACATCCCTCCAGGTTGAAAATTAGTCTAAAACTAAAGTATTCACATTATAAAGAAAAAACATGGAATGGTCACTTAATCATAATCCTATTGAGGCATATTGGCTCCATCTTATCTCATTAAGGAACCAACACCAGTGTCTTTGTGGTGGTATTAGCATGGTAGTATTCATTTTTATGTTTCCCACAAGACATTTTAACAGTGGAGAACAGTTCCAACACAGAAAGTAGCCACATTAATTGTTATTTTAGCCTTACCTCACTGCCCCAGCCACACAAAACATGAAATCAAACAAAATTAAATGAAAGTCCATGGCAGTTCCTCTTTATTTCATCCATCATTCATATCTGTGATTTTAACATTCATTCATTCATTCATTCATATGCATGATTCAGGACGAAAAAAAGTTTCTTTCTTGCCCAAGTCTGTGTATTTCCCATGGGAGACTACAGTGGCAGCAACAGAATTTTATGGAAAGAAACTTCATGTCTATTAAAGTTATATCAGCCACAGTAGAAAACTAAGGGACATGGTCAAAAGTGTCCTGATTTAATGAGCACATGAGTACCTAGGAATCATTAGGATTCTTCTAAATGCATTTTGATCCTCACTTGCCTCTGGAAGGCAGGCACTGTGGCAGAATGCCACCTCTGTCTCTCCCCAAAAACTCTGCTCTGTGACAATTTGGTTAACATGGGCCCTGCAGATGTTAGACATCCCAATCCTTTAAGTAACCTGAGTTGGATACATTCCTGAGGGAGGGGGAAAACCTGTTCCCTCTGCCTATGTGACTGGCATCACATACCTGGGTGAGGGGCCTATGCTCCCTATTATTAAGTAATACCAACCTGATTGGAAGGGGGTTGAGACCCTGTCAGTCTGCCCAGCAACCACTGATGCATTTCAAATTGGTTGGCTGGCCTCCATTGGACCAGGTAAATGAGGTCATAAGGGCTATATAGGTTAAGGACTGCCCAGGAGGAGGGGCAATAGCCATGATGAAAACTCAGAGAGAGAAGAGCTGGACCATCTGAAACTTGCTCTCTCTCTTGAAACTCATGATAAATGAACTGCCTGCCTCCAGAGGAAATCTCCATCTGCCTCTGAATGATACTTGTGTGTAAGCTACCTGAGATCTAACTAGATATATAGCTTGCAGTAACTCAGATGCGACTCTTGGTGAGAAGCTAGAGGACATCCCCAAGGGTGAAGGTGCACTCCTTATAGGAGCACCAGAATTCCCCTCTGATTGCTTAGCCAGGCAAGAGAAGTTCAAGCACGAGGTTCTAGAGAACCCCAGCTTGGAGGAACTCTGGCAGGTGGCTCAGGAGCAATGTTTTGAGAGTTCACCCCAGATAAGAGGAAACAGGTGGTCTGGGATAAGGGACTCCTCTATTGGTTGTGGGTACTGAAGAACCATGTTGAGACCTGGGAGCCCTGTCGCCAGCTCATAGTACCTCATAAGTTCAGACAAGAATTGCTTTCTATGGCTCATGATTTACCTTGTGTTGATCACATGGGCAGGGAATGGACATGCCAATGGCTGCAGGCAAACTTTTATTGGCCCAGAATTGCCCAGAACGCGACAGACTACTGCAGGTCTTGTGAGATGTTCCTTTGGATGGGCAAAAGTGGGAACAAGAGAAAGGCTCCCCTACAAGCCCCCTACAGCCCCTCCCTATCATTGATCTACCATTCAATGACTGGGTATAGACATTGTGGGCCCACTGAGGCATAAGCCTCATAGAGGGAAGAAATGTATCCTGATTCTAGTGGATTTCACAGCTTGGTACCTGGAGGTAATTGCCTTGACCTCCACCAAAGAACCTGTAATTGCTGAAGCCCTCACCAAGATCTTTCAGCTGGGTTTTCTCTCTGATATCCTGACTCACAGGGGTTGGAACTTCCTGGTGGAGGTTATGAAGTGCCTGTGGGAGTGCTGTGGGGTGAAACACCTCAAGACTACAGCCTACCACCCTCAGACAAATGCATTTGTAGAAAGGTTCAGTAGGACCTTGAAAGGTATGCTAAAGGCTTATGTGGACTCTAACCCAATGACTGAGATGAGAAACTTCCACATTTGCTCTTTGCCTACCGGGAGGTACCCCAGGAGTCCACTGGGTTCTCGCCATTTGAGTTGATGTTTGGAAGGTGAGTTAGAGGTCCTCACGATTTGGTGAGAGAAGAGTGGGAAGGGAAAATCACTTCCATTAAGACATCCATGGTAGAATACATGCTCAGCTTTCATCAGAAGCTAACTGACATGATGAAGGTGGCATGAGACTCCCTGGCCCAGGCCCAGGAGAAGTATAGTGTATGGTGTGATGAAAAGGCTCACTTATGTACCTTTAAACATGGTGATAAGGTCATGGTCTTCCTGCCACTAAAGACAGACAAGCTGCAAGCAGCTTGGGAAGGTCCCCATGTCATCCTGGACAGGCTGGACGATGTGACTTATGTAGTGACCAGGAGTGGCAAAAAGCCTAAGATAGTACATGTGAACATGCTTAAGCCATACTTTAATAGACATGATGTGGTATTTTGGATTTCCTCAGTCAAAGGATCACCCGAGGATCCAAAGGAGCTGGTCAGTATGGTGACTGGGATGGAGAGGCAGATATAGAGGAACTCTGCCTGCCAGACCATCTGCCCTCCCAGGACAAGGACAAGTTACACACAGCACTCAAGGACTTTGAGACAGTGTTCTCCAACAAACCAAGTAAAATGAATCTGGCAGTATACTCTATAGACACAGGCAGCCATCGCCCTATCCAATCCAGACCTTACCCAGTTATTGCAAAGGTGATGCAAGAAAAAAGTGGGAGGTCACAGAGATGAGAGAGTTAGAGGTAATCTGGCCTTCAATGAGTCCCTGGGCCAGCCTGGTGGTACTTGTCCAGAAGCAAGATGGGTCCATCCAGTTCTGTGTGGACTACAGGAAGCTGAATGCTATTACCACCCCTGATGCTTACAGTATTACCAGAACAGACTTTTTACTTGATCGCCTGGGCCCAGCCAAGATTATCTCTACTGTCAATCTGTCCAGCTGCCTCAGTTGCATACTCTATTCATGATAAATCAGGTGAAGCCAGGTCATTTCTGATATATTTCTAAAACAATCCCCAGTGGATGCCCTATTTTGAAAGAACCCTCTTGCCTAATTCTTCCCTAAGATGAAGCTTTGTTTAGTCCTAAGGAAAAATAATCAAGTATCCATAACACCATAAAGTCATTTTCACCTTGATCTATCTAGACCTTCTGAAAAGGAAAGGTATTTTGCTGTAGACACTCTTGATGCTTCAGTTTTGGGGAAATAAAATTGCAAGCCAATGGTGATTCCATTTCAGATTCTATCTGGATTCAGGTTATAATATAAGCAGACTTTACCTAGGGCAAAATACTAACACCTCAAAATTGGTATTTAAGAGCTAGCTCATTAGACAGCATCACCATCATTTATAAAAGTGCATTCTAATTAAGGCAAATGAGATAGGGAGAACAAGTGACATTGTTAACTTAATGACCCAAAGCCAAATTATTTAAATTTCTTTGAAGTTTAACTTAATTGTGATAGATACGCTATAAAAAAAATTAACAAATATGGAAATCCTGAATGTCCTGCAGCATAAGCTTTGGGATCTTTCTCTGAATATGCCATTAATGTAGTATCCATGTTAATAAAATTGATTCCAATTAATCTGTTTTTTCTCTCATCCCATTCTCATTAAAAAACTAGGAGACTGTGGTGTCGATACCTACACAGTCAGATGGGTCACTAATTGGCTGGAAAGCCACACACAGAGAGCGCTGGGGGGTGGGTCTTATTCAACCTGGAGGGATGTGGGCAGTGGGGTTCCACAGGGTTCAGTCCTCAGGCCCACACTGTTCAACGTCTTCATCAGCGACTTGGACAAGGGGGTAAAAAGAACCCTGTTCAAATTCACAGATGACACTAAGATGTGGGGAGAAGTGGGCATGCTAGAAGGGAGGAATAGGCTGCAATCAAACCTGGACAGGTTACAGGGGTGGGTGGATGAGAACAGGATGG
>NW_017729029.1:24970171-24970447 GCF_001723915.1 Gavialis gangeticus | reverse complement strand
AACAGGCACTGGGGAAGTCCCTGTTCCCCCAAGCGCTACCAGGAGTGACAAGAAATAACGGTCACAAGCTGGCAGAGGGTAGATTCAAACTAGACATCAGGAGGTGCTACTTCACGGTCAGGGTGGCTGAGATCTAGAACCAACTTCCAAAAGCAGTGGTGCTGGCTCTTTTCAACTCAAAATTATATTTGATACAAAACACTGTTCTGTCCAGACCTTGAAACGGAAGTTGAAATGGAGCAGTGCCATTTCACACAGTCCTACTCAACATGCTTT
>NW_017729029.1:24950229-24965171 GCF_001723915.1 Gavialis gangeticus | reverse complement strand
GAGCACCAGGAGTTCTCAAAGATCAGTGCCAGAGGCTGGGCTATGATACTCGCCAGCTCCTTGAGTACCCTGGGATTTAGATTGTCAGGGCCAGCTGACTTGAAGGTATCCAGCTTCTCAAGGTGTTACTTCATGAGGTCACCATTAATAGAAGGGAGGGGATTTCCCTCACCCAGACCTCCCTGTTCCATAGCAGGCATGGGTGTCGCATGGGACTGATGAAAGACTGATGCAAAGTACACATTTAATAGGTTGGCTTTTTCCTGGGCATCAGTTGTCAGTTGCCCCATCTGGTTCAGCAGGGGTCCAATGTTGCCCTTGCTTTTCCTCCAGCTCCCCACATATCTGAAAAAGGACTTTTTATTGTCCTTGATGCTCAAAGCTAGTTGGAGTTCAGTTGCAGCCTTGGCTTTCCTGGTTTGCTCCCTGCATGACTGGACCAGTGCAGAATAATCCTCCTTGGAGGTGAATCCCATCCTCCATCCTTTGTAAGCCTTTCTTTTTAGCCTCAGGAGGTCTGCTAGGTACCTGGAGAGTCAGGACAGGTCCTGTGCCCTCTTGCTGCCTTTCCTCCAAGATGGAATGAAATTAGCTTGTGCATTGAGGATTGCTCCCTTAAGGAGTAACCATTCTTCTTGAACTCCCCTCTCCCTGGGGTCGTGGTCCGTTAGGGCCTCACTGACAAGACTCCTGAGCTTATCAAAGTTGGCTTTCCTGAAGTCATTGACTTCTGTGTTGCTGACCAACTTGCCAGCTTTAATAATTTAATAATGTGCAACTGATTGTATACTTGTATAATATTGAGCAGATTAGAGATGCTAGTTGTGACCAAATTCAAATTCAAGGTGTTGCCTTCTCAGGATATAGTAGAGCAACACAACATTCAGTTTTGGGTTTTGTTCACAAGTTAAAGGAAACCTCTTACACTCAGCCAAATACAGCCAAGGACATGTTTTTTGTGTGGTCAAGCTTTCAAAACACTACTGGGTTTCCATGCATGCTACTTAAAAACAATAACTCTACATATCTTCATTACATGCAATGACATTTTAGGTGATACCGTGGGTTGGTAAAGCCTCATGCCAGGTGATTTTTACCTGGTGTAGGGGCTTATAACTGAAGTTCTGCAGAACACTGATACCTGGCTGCAAGTCTTTTAGCAACTTTAAAGAATAGCTATAGTTATACACTGATATTGCAGTCCAGAATCAGAAATTGTAACTATTTTAAGGCTGCTATGCAATTCATTTTAACTATAAATTGGTTCTATATACTCAGCACAATCCAGGGTCACAACCATTATATTTTTGATGGTTCATAGCCCCATAAGATTATCTGGGACAAATTCATATCCAAATTTTAATTATTTTACATTGTAACAATGGCAATTACAAGGAAGAAATCCAATGTGTGCAAAACCAAATTTTAAGACTCACATAATCCAAAAAGAAAACTTAACATGCTTAAGCATCTGCAATTATATTGCTTCTACCTTGTCCTGCAGTGGAAGTAGCGCGCACAGAAAGTTCGTCCATGAATGGAAGATTCTGTTAATTGGTAATATATTTGCTTTGGTCATGTTTTGTTGGAAACTCTTTTAACACAGTTAGAATTATCTTTTTCTTTCACATAGAAAAGTAAGAAGATCTGTATGTACACACAAAATACCACTGTTAACATTCTGCTCTGGCTTTATTTTTAAAAAGCCAGGAAAATTAGTCTAAAAGCTTTGTAATTCAGCCACCTGTTATGTAATGCAGGGGGTCTCACAACAGTGGGTGATCATTTCACATACCATATGTGTTACATATTACCTAATCACCAACTGTTCTGAATCCCTTACTATATTATGCACAACAGGGGAAAGACAGTAATGGTGTTTCAGCCTTAATTTTGAGCTGGCCTACCATGCAAGCTTGAGTCCTTTGTATTCTAACACAGGTATGGTTCTAAGCCTTGCTATTAATTAGATGCATTTTTTGAGAAGACAGTTGAGTCCTGGAGGAGACATTTCAGAGATACCAATCACATTTTGGTAAGCTGCTCTTCTAAGCTGCTCCCAGTTTTTCCTACATGGTACATCAAGTGCACACTTTTCCTCCTCTCCACCTGCCAGTATCCCATGCCTTTTTTTTATTCCAACACTATTTAGCCACTCCACTTTATTGTTTTCTTGCCCTACACTGAATCCATCTTCAGCTTAGTAGAAGTGATAAGAATCATAATCTTAGAGAGTTCCAAGTTTTCTCACTGAGAACCGCAATTACTTACTCCCCAGAAGTAAATCTCAGGCACATCAAAGGAGGAGTAGACTACAAGACAAAGTAACAAAGGAAAATAAGACTGGAAGGGACTTCCTGAGTCACTGAGTCCTGTTCACTACAATCACAAGCAACTACATTTTTAAATTCTTTCTTATATATATGGGTATAGACAGAAGTGCAGCTCCCAGCTGCACATCAGAGCATTTTCTGCAAAGTATTCTGAATTACAACATCACCCCAAGCCAAATGGAAGTTCACTGTTGATTCCAGAGAGGAGGGGAATCTAGCTGTAGCCAAGGTCCCATAGCAATGGCCACACTCTCTGCCAGTGTTCACTGTTTTCAGAATGGGAGGGGGGAAAGGCAGCAGAGGGACCTCATTCTTGGGGCTCCCCAGCTGGTGCTGAAGGGTGGGGTGGGTGAATTGGAGCCTCCCCACCTCAGGTGGACTCCAGTACACCCACCCCACCCTCTAGGGAGGGCTGAAGAAACCACAGACTGAACTCTCTCTGCTCCTTTTTCCTCTCACTCGCCCATTTTTCATTTTACTACTTTTAGGGGCCATTTTTGTAAGGCAGCCTCTTTTCTCACTTATAGTCTAGAAAGCAAAATCAACAGTAGTAGCAAGGTCATGACAGAACAAGCTTCAGGTTATATAAACCTATACAGGATAGACACTGGATATAAATTTCATTCACTCAAACCCAGGTTGCTATGTCTTTACTGCTAGGGTTACCTGTAGTAAAATTAAGCTTGATTATGCCTACCCATGCTGCAGATCGTACCTTCCCTTGCAATGCTAATATACCCTCTGATCCCCTTTGAACATATTTACTTTTTCTGAAGAGTTTCAATACCTTGGATGAATGATGCCTCAGACCACAGGATTCTGAAGATTTCTTCAAACTGCTTTAGCTCATTCTCTTTGTAGTGTTTGGTGATACAGCAATATTGCATAATGGGTGCATCTACATATGCACTTTACTGCAGAGTGGACTAATAATTTCCACAGTAAAGGGTCACCATCTACATGTGCATCAATATTAGGTCATAATAAATTAACTCTACCATAAGATAGTTCTGTTGGGGACATTACTAACTTACAGTGGAGTCATTTCCTGCACTGAAATACATGTGTAGACAGTGACTGGGACAGCAGCACTTTGAGCTGGGATGGAGCAGCCCCAACTGACAGCAGGCTCAGGGGGTCAGCCATACAGCTCTTCAGTTTTGGCACTATCATGCCCCAGTCAGCCCTTCTACCACCCAACAACACCACCTGGAGCCCAGGGCTGACCCCCTAAGTCTGCTGCCAGCCCAGAGCTGTTCTGCCTCAGAGCAAACTGCTGCTGTCCCAGGCACATATATAGATGCTGCAGCTGGAAGCAACGTACTCCGGCGCAAAGAGCTCTGGAGTTTATTGTGTTGCATTAGTTGAACTTGTAGGTGCACCTGGTATTATGCTTCTCAGACCAAACACTTTTAATATAAATAAGATGTATGCATAAATATAAAACAATAAATAAAGGCTAACAGAGAAAATCCATACTTGAAAAAGTGCTTATGAGGCTCTGCATCTAGGTTCAGGAAATTTCAGTTTAGTTTCTAATTGTCATACAGAATCTCTTTGTAAAATTCTCTAACTTTTTGTCCCAGGTGCTTATTAACAAAATGGGATTGGAACTTCCTTTTTTCCATTCTTTGGATCTGCCTTGTCTGTTTAGGTTGTGAGCTTCTTAGTTTGGCATATGTATCCTACTATAATTATATATAGTACACAACAGGGCTCTTTCCTTGTGTAGGACACTAATCACTTTTGCAGTAAAAACAATCAAAACAATCAACAAATAATTATATGCTTCTGGTGCAAATTTTCAGACATAATTCCTACTAGCAGATTTTTTTTTAACTGAATAAACTGGATATTGTATGTGTATCTGTGAATAATGAATAACATGACCCCAGGAATCCTAGCAATGATCTCATTTTCATTTGTGGAATTTAAGATATTTGACCAGTTTTAACCACAACTTTAATGATAATTAAATGCAGATTTTTTGTGCTGTGCTTTTTTCTTTTATTAATGGTAGGTTTTTATTCTGAAACACAGTTTATGAGTTCCTTTGGAACCATTAGAATCTATCACATTAAGATCTCTGTAGACTTTTACAGGCAGTGGGAGCAGGAACAGGCATCACATTCCCAGAGAAGAATAGGGCATTTCTACATGCATGCAGTTTTCATATGTAGCAAGCTAAGTGGAGACACTAATATTTGTAGTTAACTTACACAACAGATAATAATTCTTGGATCAATATAGTTGGTTGAGTCATTCAACCCCTGGACTTCAGGAGGGTAGATTTCGTTGAGCTAAGGAGACTAGTCAGGGAGGCACTGAGGTCCTGGAGGGGTGGGAATTTGGGAGTCCAAGAAGAGTGGTAATTCCTGAAGGAGACAATCCTCCAAGCCCAAAGGGTGGCAATCCCAACACAGATCGAAGGGGTCAAGAGTGCTCAAAACCCTCCATGGCTAACCAAAAGCATCCAGGAACATCTCAAAGCTAAAAAGTAGGTGTACACCCAATGGAAGGGAGGGGCCATCACGGGGAGGACTATACCTCTGTTGCTCGGGATTGTAGAAGGGGCTGTTAGGAAGGCCAAGGCGGAGATGGAACTGAGACTAGCAACCCAGATCAAGGAGAACAAGAAATCCTTTTTTAAATACATAGGGAGTAAAAAGAAGGTTCCGGGTAATGTGGGGCCTCTGCAGGACACGCTAGGAAATCTGGTGGTCTCAACAGATAACAAAGCTAACTTATTTAAGAATTTCTTTGCCTCCATTTTTCTGAGCAGGGACCAGATCATCCCCCCTACCGGGATCCCTGATGGTCCCAGGGGAGGCACAGCCAAGCCCAGGGTAAGAGAGGACCTAGTCAGGGAACTTCTGGTGGGACTGGACATGTTCAAATCAGCAGGTCCTGATGATCTCCACCCCAGAGTGCTGAGAGAATTAGCGGAGGTCATTGTGAGACCCCTGGCAGAGCTTTATGAGCACTTGTGGTGCTCTGGTGAGGTGCCAGAGGACTGTAAAGGGCCAATGTGGTCCCCATTTTCAAAAAAGGGAGGAAGGAGGACCCAGGAAATTATATGCCTGTTAGTCTTACCTCAGTCCTGGAGAAGTTCTTTGAGAAAATTATCCAGGTGCACATCTGTGAGGGGCAAACAGGGGAGTGTATGATTCGGGGCAACGAACATGGGTTCATTCGAGGCAGGTCCTGTCAGACCAACCTGGTGGCTTTCTATAATCAGGTCATAAATTCCTTGGATGCAGGTGTCGCGGTGGACGTAGTCTTTCTGTATTTTAGAAAGGCCTTCGACACTGTCTCTCACCCCATTCTCATTAAAAGATTAGGAGATTGTGGTGTCGATGCCTACACAGTCATATGGATCACCAATTGACTGGAGGGGCACCCAGAGTGTGGTGGTGGATGAGTTGTTTTCAGTCTGGAGGGATGTGGCCAGTGGGGTCCCCCAGGGCTCGGTCCTTGGGCCCGCACCGTTCAACATCTTCAACAGCGACTTGGACAAGGGGGTAAAAAGCACCCTGTCCAAATTTGCAGATGACAGTAAGATGTGGGGAGAAGTGGGCATGCTAGAAGGGAGGAATAGGCTGCAATCAGACCTGGACAGGTTACAGGGGTGGGAGGATGAGAATAAGATGGGATTCAATACTGAAAAGTGCAGGGTACTGCACCTAGGGAGAAAGAACCAGCAGCGTACCTACAGGCTGGGGCACTCCCTTCTCATCAGCACAGAGGCAGAAAAGGACCTTGGAGCCATTATAGACTCCAAGATGAACATGGGCCACCAATGTGGGGATGCAGTCAGGACGGCTAACCACACCTTGTCATGCACCCACAGTTGCATCACAAGCAAGTCCAAGGAGGTGATCCTCCTCCTCTATATGACATTGGTCAGTCCCCAGCTGGAGTACTGCATCCAGTTCTGGGTGCCACACTTCAGGAGGGATGTGGACAACATGGAGAGGGTCCAGAGGAGGGCCACTCGCATGACAGCAGGGCAGGCCGTTGGAGGAGAGGCTATGAGACCTGAATCTACTCAGCTTCCACAAGAGAAGGCGGAGAGGGGATCTGATGGCCATCTATAAACTGGCCAAGGGAGACCAGCAGGCAATGGGAAAGTCCCTGCTTCCCTGAGTACTACTGGGAGTAGAGAGGATTAAAGGCCATAAGTTGACAGAGAGTAGATTCAAGCTAGATATCAGGCGGCACTACTTCACTGTCAGGGTGGCTAGGATGTGGAACCAGCTTCCAAGAGAAGTGGTGCTCACTCCTACCCTGGGGGTCTTTAAAAGGAGGCTAGATAGACACCTTGCCAGGATTGTTTGACCCCAGCATTCTTTCCTGCCCATGGCAGGGGGTTGGACTTGATGATCTACTCAGGTCCCTCCCAACCCTACCAACTATGAAACGATGAAACTATTCAAAAGAATGACTTGGAAGTAAAGAAAAAAAAATAAAACATTGAAAATCTACCCATTAAAATATTTTAGTGCTCTCAGGGAAAATATGTTTTGCTGATAAAAATTAGGATTTGTTCCACTGAAGGAAATGGAACTCTGCCAGTTTATACAAACTGATAATATGGTCTGTGTAAGTGTATTTTTTTCCTTCCAAATATCTTTGCTTCACCAACCTTCTTCTCAAAATTGAGTAAAATAGGCCATATCCTCTATTAGTCTATATTTGTTTCCATTTTCTGAAGTAACTGAAGCCATGCTGTTTGACTTCAGCTGTTGACCTGAACCAGCGACTTTTCATTATTTGGACATTACTTCATATTATTTGAGCATTAGTGTTAATGAAGATTTGGGATGGATTTTAAAGTTGTTTGGGTTGCATTTTCAGAATAGATTGCTCATTCTGTCTCAAACCCTTCTTTGACAGTCTAGCAGTCATTTCTGTCCTTGCCTACTCAGACCAGTACCACCAGCAATGCTTCTCACACATTTTATGATATTATTGTAAATGCCCTTCTTATTTAGTGATGCCAGTTGAAGTCTTTGAACTGTCTCACTGTTAGGGGGATGGTTCTTTTTCAAAGCTGCTTTCAGGGATTTTAGAGACAAAATACCTTCTGTGCACAGTGTCTTATTGATAGAGCTGAAAAAATGACAACTTAATAATATGCTAGGGCAACAGAGACAAAGCCAAACTCCAGAAAGTATTGGAAAACAATTTAGGGATTATTTTCCGTTTCAGTTAGAACACAAATATGAAGATGCTTGCCTGCCAGATATCACTATGCTCTTCTCAGCCATTTCAATACTCTGAGATTAGAATAAGGGTTCTGCTTTTTTTAAAGGACCCTAAAACAATACATTTTAATTTTACACAGAACTATGTATATTGTCAGCCTTCGCTATGATCTCCACTCCAATATTTGACCTATCTGTTGGTGTCCTTTCGAGGACATGAATAATCTCTCTTTAAAGGTAACAGCATAAAATTCGTAAAGAAAGATTTGACTTCAACCACCTAATCACACTGGAGCACTATCCTTTCTATTACCTATCTTCACCCTTTTGTCCGGATGTAGAAAGATTTATCTGTAACTTTTCATGTTTGTGGGATTAAACCTTTCATAAAAGCTTACTTTGCCCTTCTAGGTAAATTATGGATTCTATAAGAGCCCTTATGCCATTCATATTTATATTGTAATCATTACTGACTGCAGTTTAGTGGCAGGGCACTGTGCTGCTGTGCATGGGATGAGAGCTTGAGACTCAAGGTCAGTCCCTCATTCCCCAGGCCTGCAGGAGCATGGAGTGCTGAATCACTTTGGTTACTCTCTGCTAAATCTTTTTAATCTCAGCAATGCCCTTTCCATAAAAGTCAACCTATATTGCATTCAGTTCTTAAAATGGGCTCACTAATGCCTCATCTTGACTATGCCAAAGTACCTTTGGCTGGTTTATGCTTTGCATTTTTATACATATACTTTTCCACAATAATTCCTATCAGGTGATTTTAATTTATTACAGACCTACCATCTTGGTCTTTTGCTGACCTTTATTCAGCATTTTGATTTTGTATGAGCCACATATACTGCTTAGTGTAAATTCCAAGTATACATAGATACATTGAAAAAGTATGAGGCATTTATACACTTTGTTGCCTAATGTACATTAATCTGTTTGTCCCCATTTCTTCTTGTAATTTCATACTGTCAGAAAATTTAGTCACTTTTGAAATTATAGGCTCCACAAGGTTAATTCTATCCAAAACAGACAATTTTCTCAGTGAGTGAATGAGATATATTCAGTTGAAACAAACTTAGAGCACATCCTACTGGCTTGATCTAGATCTACTGAAACATACACGATGAGCACATCCTACTGGCTTGATCTAGATCTACTGAAACATACACATAACCCCATCCACTGAATGGAAAGACTTGCAATTAGTTTTTTGCTTTAATATCTATCCACCAGTTATTCTACTGGCCTCCCACATGTCACTCCTGAACAAAATTGAGCAAATAATTGTATGCTAAAAACAAGTTTAGTGCATCCAGCCTCCTTTGTGCCCCTGAAATAGCCCTACAAATATTCTGAGTACCTCAAATTGATCCACTATTCACTTAATTCAATGCTCAAACATGTGTGTGTTTAAAAAATGTTGCCATATTAATTTCCCATAAAAGTAGATTTCTGTGAAACATATTAGTTTGACATTAAAGTATCTTTGTTCTGCACAATGCAGTGGTCTGTCAAAACACCTGGGCCAACTCCAGATAAGTTAGCTCTAGTACCAGGAACATTATACACAATATACACAAGCTGCATTACCCTACTAAAAAAAGAAAAGAAAGTGTACATCATTATGCTAATACAGATATACTGCTACCATTAAAAGAGCCAGCCTGGGTGTCCCTTGAGTGCAATGGTTAGCAACATAACATTCATACCAAACAATTGGGTGAACATTTATGGATCATGTCACAGAGGCTAGACTCTTGTTTTGTGTCAGGGCTCTGGTACGGGTGAGTGGACAGGTGTATACATTCAAAAAGCCTGAGTTGGAATCGATCTAAAGTTACACTGTTTACTCTGAGTGCCCTTGGATAGTTTGGGAGCAAACAGAGCATACTTTTGCCCTTTGGAGGGGGTGGGAAGGAGGAGGTGGCAGGTTGGGGGTGCTCCTGCATGCCTCCCAGTGATCTCCCTGGGCTTCCAGCCACTGCTGAACACAGATGAGCAACCGCACCAACCCTGACTGGCTGCCCAATGAGCATGCCTCCCCCAGCTGCCACATCATCTGTCAGCTGCAAGCAGCCAGCGAGGGGAGGAGCTCCAGCTCTGTGGGTCAGCCCCTGCTTGGGCTCTGGCTCTGTGGGGTGCCCCCACTCACGGCAGCATGGGGGTCCCTAGGATTTGTCCAGGGTGAGGGTGCAGGGCTCTGCCCCAGGTAGAATAGAAGTGGGGAGGGGGAAGGGGGCTTGTGAACAGCTGGGGGGGGAGAGTTCCAGCAATGCTCCTCATATTCCCAGGTTGGGTCAGTGGGTCACAGAGTGTCCCGTCTCTGCGCTAGTTTCATCCAAGCCCTGGGACTCATGTGCTGGAGCAGCTTTGGGAAGGTGTCCATGGATTGCCAGTTGAGTTTCTGGTGAAAGCCTTTTCCCCTGCAGTAGTAGGACTCTGGTCTCTGGGGAGGGGAGGGATAGGCATTCATGCCTTTGCTGCTGCAGCATGTGGAGGGGGATGATGTTAGCACCATGATGGGGGCCAAGTGGGGCAGTGAATCCCTGCTCAACAATGAACTCGGCTGAACTGGTAGCCCCTCCAGAAAGTGGTACCATAGCACAGAGTGGAGGGGTTGGGGTGGGGAGGGTTGGCAGAGACAAAAGGTAGATCCACAGCTGTGCCCAGCTAGGCAAGTCCAGGGTCAGAGCTGGGCTGCAGTGCCAGGGCTGGGAAAAGATTCCAGTAAAGGCTCTGGTACATGCACACTCACACACACACATTGCGTGCTGCCCAGATCAGGGCATTGTCTCAGGACTCTCCAGCAGCTGCCACACATCACAGGGAGCTGGGGACCCCTAAGATGTGCTGTGGCATCTCCAGGAGCAGGAGATGGTGTGAGCAGTTGCCCAAAGCCCACGGCTGCTGGAGAGTGGTGCTCACCTGGCTCCAGTCAGGGTTTTGTTCTTTATTCCATTGATTCATTCCATTCCTAGGCACTGCCAGCACTGCAGTCAGGAAAAGAGAAGGTGGTGAGGCTGCTGATGAAATCATGCTTGAAATGGACCTGTCTGGGCCAAGCCAACCCATCTGGCACCAGTCAGCACTCAAGTGGCAGGCAGGGCTAGACAGGGCCACTCCCCAGGCTGCGGCCCCTGTTCTTGCACTGGAATTGTCCATGGCTGCCCCCTCCTGCCACCTTGGGGATCAGATTCCCATGGCTACAGGGGAAGGGGCTTCCTCCCGGAACTCAGTGCTGGCTGCAGCAGAATCCTCCAAGCCTTTCCCAGAGCCACTGCAGCACAAGGGTCCCAGGGCTCAGACAGAACTGGGACAGGAGAGGGCCACTTTGTGTCCCACTGGGCTGGGAATGCAGGGTACTGACACCACTCTCCCCCCACCCCCCAGCAACTTGTGAGCCCCATTCCCCCATACCTCTGTTCTACCTGGGTCTGACAGCTGGCCAAAGGCAGGAGGCATGGCTCAGAACAGAGGCTTTGCTGACTCAGCTTTGTGATAGCCAGGGGGTGGGACCTGCTGGGCATTGAGCCAGAGCAGCCAAGTTCTGGGCTGAGTTGCTGTATGCCTTCCTGTGAAAAGGCTAGCAGGGGCCCACAAAGGAGCCTGGAATGCTGGCAAACAGCAACTTAACTAGATTCAAGAGGGGACCTGGTACAGAAGTCTGATGAACCATACCAATATAATTGGCATAAGATTGAGTACACATCCATCCAGGACTATCTTAGACTGTGTTCCGCCATTTTTAGTCTGGTCTACATGCCCTGAACTTCCATAAGGCTCCACGTTTGGCTCGATTTCCAAGCATTTAGTTCAGATTGTGTGTAATGCCTGTACCTAGCCAGAGATTTTTATCTAGATGCTGTATCTAAATATGTCCATTCCCATGAGCGCTCATTCATGTATTAATCAGTTGTAAAGGAAAACTTAAAAGTTATGCCTCCACACACATTCAGGCAAATATTTTAGTCAAGTATAGCTGAATATGTGTAGATCTTTTCTGTTGCATTCCCCAGCTCTAGTTCTCCTCAGAAGGAACCCCTATGCCCTTTTGTTTTTGTACCTCCTTTACATTTACCATTTACATTATTGTAGAGTTTCCTATTACTATATAACACTCTATGGCTTTGATTTATGTGAAGCCTTTCTTTGTCCTGTACTGTATAAACAGCCTTACCTGAACTTCAAGTTATATGAACTCTTCTCTGCAACTCAGTAAACTAAACATTTAAAAGTGTTTTATCATCTTTCCCGTATCAAAGTTTTCAATAGTTTTCCATCTCATAGTGGAATTCAAGACTGTAATTCTGTAGTATCCTTGATACTTGATACATACACACACACACACACACACACACACACACACACACACTATAGTCAATATATTTTCCATTTCTCTTGTTGCTGCTACCAGAATTCTGCTATGCAGTTCATTTAAGCCCAAGCTTTCTCAACTTTTAATAAATCACTTTGTTTTAATATTTTCTTCAGTGCAATAGTAAAGCCTTTTAACCTTTCAACACTTCACTGCCACTCTCCTAGGTTTCCAGGATGCTATCTACCACTTTGTGAACAATGAGGTTAAAAAAACCCATTCAGCTCTGCAGAATCTGAGTATATTTTTACTTACTCTACACTCTAGAATCCCATTTATTTTTACATTTCTTTTTTTGAGGGGGTGTCCCAAAGGCCAATTATTTTCCATCAGACTCATTTCTCCCTAGCATCTGAAGTACAATATTAAGATCATGTTCATTTCCAGCCAAAAAAGATACCCATAAGCCCCAACAATCTTAAAACCAGCTCATGATACAAGAGACTCCTATGCTTTGACAGTCTTGATGGTACTGCCATTAGATTCATTATTTCTTTCAATTTAGCTCTAAGACTACTGACTAAATGAAAGTATTATATGGTAGATATATAACTGATGGGATTATAATGCTCAACATGTAGTCATCAAGGGCTCAATGTCTAGTTGGGAGGAGGCCTATCTTGTGTCCAGTATTACCTTATCCTGTCATGGGACTGTGTTGTCTTATCCTTAGTCTACTGGAAGATGGGACTGAGTGCTCATTTAGTAAATCTGTACATAACATGAAGTTTGGTGGAGTTGTAAGCACTTTGGAGAGTAGGGCTAGGATTCAGAATCACCTGAGTGGACTAGGAAAGTGACCTGCAATCACTTGGATGAATTGTATGAACAAGGGCAAGTGCAAAGACCTCCACTTGGAATGAAATACATTCATACAAAAATACAGATCGGGAAATGATTGTCTATGCTGCAGAACTGCAGAAGGACCTGGGAGTTAGAGTGAACCATGAGCTGAATATAAGCAAACAGTATGATCCTGTTACAAAAAAACCTCAAACAAACAAACACAAAAAAACAGCATACTGGGTTGTGTTAACAGGAGTGTCACTTAGAAATCAAAGAAAGTGATTTTTCTACTCTATTTAGCATTGGTGAGGTCTCAGCAGGAGTACTGTGTCCAATTTTGGGCCCCTCACCTGAAAAAGGCTGTGGACATATTAGAAAGTCTAACAGACAGTGACAAAACTGATTAGTCTTGTGAAATGACTTCTGAGGAAAGGCTGAAAGAACTAGAATTATTTCATTTGGAGAAGAGCAGGCTGAGGGAGGATTTGATTTCAGCTTTCAAATACCTGAAGGGCAATTATAGAGAAGAAGAAGACAGACTTTTATCTGTGGCCACAGAGATCAAAAGTAGGAGCAATGGCCTCAAACAGCAGCAGAGGAAGGAGACTGTAACCTGGAGAGATTGGAGATTAGGAAGAACTTTCTCTCACTGCGAATGTGGTAAAATATTCAAACAAGCTAGAGAAACTGTGACATAGCCATCTCTGGAAATTTTCAATAACAGCCTAGACAGCATTTGACCAGGGTGGTTAAGTTAGAGATAAGTCTGCCTCACAAGATTCCTTCCAGACCTTTTTTCCTATGATCCTATAAAAATGTGATTTGAGGGACCCAATCTAAGGTATTCACAAAACAGAATTATCACATGATGCCACTGACATAAACAGAGGGCAAAATTCCTGAATTTGGGGGAGGGGTAGAATTGTCTAGACTTAGCTGTTTCACTGATCTCTTTGGGTGTTTATACACATGTTCCAGAACTGCAGGGATAGGGTGCTTTAATTAGCGCAGCTGTCAGTGTCTGCTAGAGCATGGTAATTACCATACTTTAGTAAACTCAATTAATTGAGTCTGCTCCAACACACTGTAATCACAGCACATCAGAGTAGCCTTGCTGCACGGGTATAGGTGCCCTTAGGTGCTTGTGGCTAGGTCAGCCTTTACAATAAATTAGAGAAGTCTCAGAACTGCTCTAGTCCATGGCCCGCTGCTATATAGTTCTCAAAATGGGGATGCAGGAGGCAGGACTAATGTGTGTAGCAGTTACTTTCTAAAATTTTCATGATCTATAAAAGGAAATTGCTTTCGAAAAATGGTGAGGTGGATAAGACCTGTGCTAATGTAGAGTTTCTTTTATACTAGGGAAATCATTAGATAATTAAATTATATTTAAGTCTCTGTTTTCCTAGGGTGCTTCAAAACAGACAAAATAAGGAGCAAGTCTCATCAGCTGGTCATCCTCCATATAAAGTATTTCAATCCAGCATGAGAACTGACTGTGAAGACCTCAATTTTTTTATTAATTTGCCTCTACCTAAGTGCTACTTTCACAGAGCAATCTTGCATTCTATCGTAAAATGTCTACTTTTATAACTCTTCAGAATGTTTTATGATTTAAAATTAATAAAAAATATGGAGTGCAGGGAAAAACATTTTAGTAGTTTGTTTCCCATCTCTATCAGCATGAGCAGAAACATCCTAACTGTAGAAATAGAAGAGGTAGGAGACATACAAGAAGCACCCAGGAAAGTGGGTGCATGTTACAGCAATTCTAACTTGCCAATACTTAAAAGGCATACACTGCAACTTGCTTCATTACAAGATGAAGCAAGATGCAGTGTCTTTATCACAAGACTTTAAGAAGGCCTTTGACACCGTCTCTCACCCCATCCTCATCAATAAATTAAGCGACTGTGGCATTGATGCCTACACAGTTGGAGGGGTAAAAGATTGGCTGATGGGGTGCACCCAGAGAGTAGTGGTGGACAGGTTGTACTCAACCTGGTGAGATGTGAGCAGTGGGGTACCCCAGGGCTCAGTCCTTGGGCCTGCACTGTTTAACGTCTTCATCAGCGACTTGGACGAGGGGGTGGAAAGCACGCTGTCCAAGTTTGCTGATGACACTAAGATGTGGGGTGAGGTGGACACACTTGAAGGGAGAGAGAGGCTGCAAATAGATTTAGACAGACTACAAAAGTGGGCAGATGAGAATAGGATGGGGTTCAACGTGGATAAATG
>NW_017729029.1:24940060-24945229 GCF_001723915.1 Gavialis gangeticus | reverse complement strand
CAACTTCCCAGAGAAGTGGTCCTTGCCCCTACCTCAGGCAAATTCAAGAGGAGGTTGGATGATCACCTGTCTGAGGTCTTGTGAACCCAGCTTTCATTCCTGCCTGTGCAGGGGGTCAGGCTAGATTATCTGTTCAGGTCCCGCCTGACCCTAGCTACTATGAAACTATGAAACATGGCTATCAATGATAAATAGAGGAATCTTTTAAATATTAGATAAAAAATTATTCCTGTGTTCTCTTGACAGAACTTGCGAATTATGACAAACTGGGGTAAGAAGAATATGCTGATTTAATAAAAATTGACCTGATATAGAGCAATGTTTAAGTAATAACCTGAAAAACACAGAAAATTGAGTAGCCTGACCTATGGTTCTAGGTTGGGTGTTTAGTACCTATGATTTTTTTTCAAGATGAAATATCAGTTAGAAAATTGTTATTTATGCTTGCTGTGAATGGAATGTTCATGGAACTTTTCATCTGCTGGACTCATCAGGGCTTATGTCACCCAGTTCTGGTCTCTCTCTTAGAGACTAAAGGACATTCCCTATGTGAGCTCTTTAAGGACTGAAATACATAGTCTAACTGAAGTCTTTGGGCTTAATATATGGTACCTGAGCCTGTGATCTATCAACTCATTCTAGCCTTAATTCCTATGGAACTATGAAATCTGCAGTATACTTTAAGATCAATAACTTGCATAAATGTGTTTGAATTCACTAGTTCTGCTTTTCTAGAAAAAAGAAGGGAAAAGGAAAATAAAATTTACTATTAGTAAAAACTTATCACAAAAGAGAGAGAATTTCAATGTTGAACAATCCTGATTATATTTAATACCAGACTAAATACTACTTGTCCCCAGACAAAAATAATTTTATTTGCTATCAGACTCCTTAGCTTTCCCCACAGCTGGATGGGAAGTGTAATATTTAAATGTCCAGAAATAAAACTGAGATTGAGGGTGCTGGTGTGTAGTCTCCATTAGTGGAATAAGCTATGTTGGCTAGTAAGTCACAAATAATAAGCCACACAGTAGTATCTAGAATATTTCACCTTTTCCTATTTCAAGGGTAGAGAAAATTGCAGTATCTCAGAAAACACTACATGATAGGTGTGGGCAAATGTTATAAAGTTAACTTTGACTATATTGCAACTACTGCACAAAGGATCTGATCCAAAGCCTATTTAACTCAACTAAATGAATCTCATACTACCATATGAGTTCGTCTGGTTTGAAACAGGCACATACTCCATCTGGTTTTAAACGTTTGATATTTTCAGAATTATGGAGTGAGGATGTGTCCAATGTGTGCCCTTTTTAATCCTGTCCTTTCTCCTCACTGTACACTCTACAGTAACCTAACAGAAGAGATCTATGAAAGAACTGTTGTAGATATAAGTACTGGCTCTACCCAAGAAGTCCTGTTCCCTCCCCCACAAATTAATTTCCGCTACCTCTGGTACTTTAATTCCTCATAGCAGAAAGATATATATGCTCATCAAAGAATGAGCAAAGACTGTGAAATACTAGGAATAATACATACTCATTTTCACACTGATTTCTAATGTTACTGTTAGGTCTTTTAAGTTTACAAATTATCACTTTGAGACATGCTAAGGCCCTATGTAACCAAAATGTTTAGTGCTGGCACATTCTTGGCCTGTCTCACCACCAGGCATCAATCTCTACACCCTTACTTCTGCACTCTCTGGGGCCTTCTCCTTCACATTTATCTCACCTTTCATGACTTGATGTTATAGTTTTTGGGAGGCTGCCCCCAGGAGGCAGATATGGGTTTTGGATAGGACCTTATCTGAACTGACGCCCTTCCTGGCCTCCACTCATTTTAAATCTGGCTGGGACCAACTGCCCCATGGCCCACTTCACCAGAACCCTAGGTTCTTGGGCTTTAGCTCTAGCTCTTCACAGGCTTTGGGCCATTCGGTCCCAAGGCACATCCCTTGTGGGCTTGGGAGTTATGCTGTCCAGTCTTTACTGTGAGATATTGAGTCCTTTGACTTGTATCTTCCCTCTGAACATATTTGGACTCCTGCCTATACTCAACACTCCAGGTTTCCAGGTCCCAGAAGTGTTCAGAGCTGGGTGCCTCTGCTGCACCCCAGGGGCTTCCAATCCACCCCTTACAGTCACCCCTATCCTTCAATTCAAACATAAATCAAAAGCATGTGTATCTGTTCCCAAATCATAAGACTCGGAAAAACAAGCTCCCCAGCTGGGGTTAGTCTCACTCCATGGAAGCACCAATGCAAAATATTCAGGGCACTTATTTCACTGTGCCCATGGTGCAGAGTCTCTTTTATCTTCTATGACACAATGTCCTTTTACCTAGGCATTCCAGAGTGGATCTTCCTTGGTGCTCTGTCTCCTCTGGCTCCTACAGCCAGACTGCCCCTTCCTGGGCTTTTGTGCCTCCACCTGGATCACCTGACCATCTACTTCTGTCCTAGTCCTGCCAATCACCACCTACAACTGGGGCAGGTGACCTTCTAATTTAGGGTCCCTTTTTGCCATTAAGTCTGTTCAATGGGTTGGGCTGGCCAGCATGCCTTTGGCAAACTCTCTCTCTCAGTAATGGGGCAGGAGCCCCATTACAGCTTGGAACTATATTTCCCCAAGTTCATCTGTTTTTATGTTGTTCACTGAACCTACACTGTTGCAGTTTGTAACATATTTTATCTTGTGCAATATATTTTCATAATATAAACAATATGCCATAGGACTCAACTTGTTAAATATTTTGAAATTTAATTCCCCTCCCCCTTGTTAGCAGAACATTATTATTATTGATCTCATGTTTCCTTTATATTGTCAAAGCTATGTTAGGGTCTTTATATGATGTGTCCTCTCATCTGATACCATACTGTTCACTTATATATTACCATAAAGCTGAAGTAGCTCTCATATGTAACAGTATGTTTAAACAAACTTTAAACTACTTTCATAGTAGTTTACCAACAGAGAGAGAAGTGTACCCCTGGGTCCAGAAAATAAATGCATAAGGGAAACTAAGAAAGAAATGCTAAAATTTAATCAATGCTTACCAACTTTCATGTAGGATCTATAGACCTTAACTTCAGATATGCTTTAAACTGGCATTATAATTGACTTCATTAGTCTTGAAAATTGTCACTGCAAGTCAGACAGACTGACTGCATGGCTCCTGCAGTTAGAAAATAACATTAGAAAATACTAATTGGTAAATGAAATTTCAAGCTACAATTTATTTCCATATAGTGAATTTTATCTTTAAACACACAGACAAAAAAAGTCTTCTTGGGACTAGTACAATAGAAATTCAGAAGAAATGAAACATCACTAATGTCTCAAATCTTCAGCTAACTGGGAAGATTGGGTCCATTTTCTGTACTATGAACTTTTAAAAATGTACAATAATAGCACTGCAGTCATCACCACAAATCAGGAGATGAAAAAGCTAAATTTCAACACCATTGTTATGTCAGTAATCCTGCACATTCTGCACATTTTCTTACATATTTGATTATATAAATTGATTATTTACTCTTTGCTCATTCAATATTTCATTTATATCATGAAATATGGCCTAAACCAAAGAGCAAGTTAGCTGAGTGAATATTGCTAGTGCAGCCTTATAATTTGTTTTTCAGTAATGCCTAAAGCCTTCACTGTAATAGACATTGTACAAACATGAGAAGTCTGTCCTTGACCTACATTTTTCAGCATTGCACAACTGTAAACTGTATTCCTGCAAGTTCTTATATATTTATTTCACTGGGACTTTCATGTGGGTAAAACTATCCAGGGGTATAGGTACTTGGAAAATTCATGAAACATTGATCCAAAATAGTTGGATCAAGCCATTTCCACAAGAGATTTTGAATTTCAAATGAAAAAGTATTTTCAAGTGAATTTTTATTTGTGTCATTTCATTCCTCTAAGTTGATATGGATTGTTAATGCTTTCTCTAAGTGTATTATTTTTTCCCTAATTACTCCTTCTGAAATATTAACTTCTACTGAAAATTTCAGCCCAGCAAACATGTTTTATGTTATATACAAAAACTCTTAAATAGCACTGTTGCATAATTACTCCATTTTTACTATATGATACTGGGCTGACACAATAACATTCATGTACAAATGAAAGCAACACAATGCAAACTGAAGATTTCAAAGAAAATGGGCTCATATCAACTCAGAAATGCATAAACCTATTGGGCTCATCCAGATGAGTGCGCATGTGACTCTTGCAGCATCCCAAACCAGTTTCAGATGCTGCAAGAGCCATGACTGGAACAAAAAAAATTCCCCATGCTACATATTTTCAGCATGTGCTCAAAATTTGATACCTGGAGATCCAGTAAATATACCTTGGGGAAAAAAGTGGGGCAGGGCACAGTCCTGGACTATGTTCTGAGGCAACTGGAGGCTCAGATCCTCCACAGAGATGCTCTGATAGTGATCCAGAGCATTTCTATGGCTGCCCCTTGCCCCATGGCTGCAGCACACTGTCTGCCCATTCACGGCAAGCAGTGGTGCAGGCAGCTGCAACCTAGAACTGGAATACATTCCAGGTAATAAGTAGCGGGTGGGGGAGGACTGAAGGAGCGGGGGGAAGAACAAGTGAGGGTGCTGGGGACCATGGGGAAGACAGATCTGGAAGGGTGGGTCCCTTGCCCACCCCAAGCGTGGCCACAGCCCCCACCCTACCCCCCCACATGGAGCAGCCCCACCTACACAGTACCCCAACACCTACATTTCCCCCACACCTATCCACACACTGACCTACATTCCCCCACACTCACCCACATCCCCCATACCCCTTCACATCCCACCATGCTTCCCAACACCTTATATCACACACCCATTGTGTGATAAGAAAGCCAAAAGCAAATATCAAAACATATAGATATTTAGAATGTATTTTATTACTATGATAGTTACACTTTCAGGCATCAAAATTTCTTTATAATTGTAAATATATCAATAAAACTTTGCCCAGCTGATCTCTCTCTATATATCTATATCTATAAATCTAGATATATAGATATAGTTATAGATTATTTTGTTTTAGTTGAGGAAGAATATAGTTTCATAGTTTCGAGGGTCGGAAGGGACCATAGCAGATCACATAGTCTGACCCCCTGCCATGGCAGGAAAGAGTACTGGGG
>NW_017729029.1:24908922-24913932 GCF_001723915.1 Gavialis gangeticus | reverse complement strand
TCTGAACAAAAGCAGGTTTTGGAAGTAGGTTAAAAAACTCATGAAAGGTGACAGAGCTAGAGAAAAAAATATTTCACAGCATGAGAGAGGTTATTTCTGCATAGAGAGATGAAAATGCATATCATAATAATGTGATACTGAGGGTTTTATTCAATACAAAGTTTTTTCAGATAAGCTATTTTGGCACAACTTCACAGAACTATTCACCTGAGTTTGTATTGACATCTGAGAAAGATTAAAACAAGCAGCATTTCTCCAGTATTCAGATCACATAAGGCATGTCCAGATGAGTGTGCACATGCATTTCCAATGTAGTTGTGCTGCTGCTACTTGTCCCTAAGGAACACCCACGCATGTGTGCTCTAGCATATAGCAAGTTGCCCCAGGTAGGGGAGGGGAGGCTGGAGCCAGCATCTAGGGCCAGCCTTACCTGAGGGTCCAAGGGGCCTCCTGGGGCTCTAGCACTGGTGATCTGGGCATTTGGAGCCTAGCCAGCAGCCAGAGCATGACTCCTATTTTAGGTGGCACACACTGTCAGCATGTGTGCTACCCCACTTTTTCCTGCCATGGTTTTTTTTGACACCAGGATCTCTCAGTGTCAAGAAAATACACCATGCTAATCAACAGTACAATAAATGCATGTGTGTGTGGCACATGCAATTTTCAGTGCCGTGGATGGGTCAACAGTGTTGTGAACTGCATGTGTGTTTATCTGGATGTACCTATAGTGTCTTTAGGGTGCTATGATTGTGCAGGTTCAAAAATAAGAATGAAGAGGACATAAGCCTATTTAAGGTAAATGTTAAAATTATATAGTATCATTTTCTTCTTAGATTGTTATGTAAGTGGGTATTATTCCTTATAGACCCAAAGTAGAGATGCAAAGAACTTGTAGTATAAGCCACATGGGTACAACATAATAGCAACAAAGGCACAAGAGTTCTTACTGAGGGATTTATATGCATCAGTTCTGAGGTGCAGTAATTTTGGACCTAATTCTTAAAACACTCACCCCTCTTGATTCCCACTGAATGGCCCCACAGGAGACAATGTATATGTTGTAGGACTTTGGCTTTGTGAATGGAAGGCCTGTGGGGACAAAGGTTAGTTTTCAGAAGAAATGCAATGGAGAGGAGGAACAAGATCACTGTACAGAGGCAAGTTGTGTCAAAGTAAGGGGGCAGATGCAAAAAGGGTAAACAAGCAGGCTTGAAAGATGGACTAGAGTTTTAAAGTTTCAGAAGGATTACACAGAGAACCATGAAGATGGTGCACATGAACACTCATGCACACACACATGCATCCATACACACAGATATACATTCTGCTGTTTTTCATCTGTACTCAGGCAAAATGCCCATTGACATCAGCTTTCTATGCCTGAGTAGGAATACAGGTAATAGGACTGGGGTCCTTATATATTTGTGCTACTTAGCATTTTTAACACACATAACGCTTTATAAATTTTACTTGTAAAGTGAACTATGTAAATTCAGAGAGAGATGAAGCTTTTCTCACCCCTTCAACATCTCTACAAATGCTGTGATTTAGTATGATTTGAAAGATTTTTACTGCAGCAGAAATGATCAGCATTTCTAATTAACTGTAAGCATATTTTAAATTTCTTCTTGGAAACTTTCTCAATATGTACAGAAGACATGCTATTTGTCAAGATAAACTAGATAAAGTATGCTTTGTAGTGGTAATTTGGGAAGACAGCAACAGATCTTCTGTTGTGGAGTGGATCCTTGATAGGGCTGTGCAAAATGGCACTGTTCCATTTTGACTTGCGTTTTGACATTTACAGCATTTCATTTTGAAATTCGTTTTGATTTGAAACCACTGTTCTATTTTGTTTCGTCAAAACAGTTTTGTTGCTTTGATGCTGTTTCGATGTTTTGCCCATAGGCTATAATGGGGAAGCTCGAAATTTCTGGCCTGATTTGGATGAAACTTGCAAGACTGGTAGCCCCTTCTGATGGCATGAAACCTGACAGGTTTCAAGGAGATAGGTGCAGGGGTTTCAGGGAAAAGGCACCACAGATTCTTGAAAGCAAAAAACTCATGTCACATGTATGTGTTAAGCCACAGTGGGGTCAAAACTGCAGGCTTGCTAGCCCACACTGAAGCAACGAAGCCTGCCAAGTTTCAAGGAAATAGGTGCAGGGTTTACGGAAAACAGCACCTCAAGCGGTGGACAAGCAAAACTCATGATATGGGTAACACTGTGTGTGTTAAGGCACAGCAGGGTGAAAGCTGCAGGCTTGCTAGCTCCTGCTAAGGCCACAAAGCATGCTAGCTGTCAAGGAGGGCTTCTGGGTTCTGGGGCCCTGCAACTCTGGCTGCTGACAGGCAAAACTCATGACATGGGTGGGTGACACTGTGTGTATTAAGGTGCACCCTCACTCAACTGATAACAAAGCCAGAAAGCAGGGCAGTTTAAATAATGCTGCCTTTTATGCAGTTTTTCCATCCCTCCCCCAGAGCACGGGGATTGGAAGGGACCTCAGGAAAGGAAGATAGTCATTGCCCAGCTACACAGTCAATAATGAGAGCACACCTTCCCCCCACCCATTCCACCTCCCTCTCCCTACTTTAGTTTCTGTTTTCCTGCAGGCAAGCCCAGCTTGAGCTTCAAAACTCAAAACATTTTGAAAATTTTGAAACATTTCGACTTGCCTTGTTTTGTTTTGATGGTGTTTCGAAGTTCTCTGTTTCATATCGATTTTGCTGTTTTGATCTCAAAACGAGTTGAAACAGCGTCAAAACGGAACTGCTGAGGGAAATTTCACACAGCCCTAGTCCTTGGCACTGAACTACAGGTTGATTTCACCATGGAGATCTGTTTCTCTGAGCCAGAGGGAATCTGGCTGCTCTATACTAATGACACAGACTGGAACGTAGTAACCCTAAGATTCAGAGAATAACCTATTTAGCTTTATGACACTATTTACACTGTCATCCACTCTGGCAGTGTACTTCAGCCAGGCTACAAAATCAGCTCATAGCATTTAGACAATGTCCATTGCTTGATTTGGAATACGTAGTTTTTGTCTAGGAAGCAGGTGAGAACCCTGGCACTGTAAAAGAATAGCATATTGTATTTACTCGAATATAAGACAAGGGTTTTTTTCTCCTCATTAGCATGGTGGGGGGAAGCCCTCATCTTAAAATTGCATGCAAAAAAACCTCACTAAATACGCTGTCTGTCATTAAACTGTTGCCAAAAGCAGCATGTGCTCAGTGATGGAAACCAACTATGAAGCTAATTAGATGCCACCAACAAAGCGCATGGCTATAAAATACCTGGTCCATATAAGGCAAAAATGCCAGTGGGAACCTTTTTTTTTCTTTTTTGTTTTTTTTAATGGAAATGTTTTTGTGCCCAGAGTCAAATCAGCCAAATTAATTTCCAATCTGTGTGTCATCCAAGAACTATATCTGGCCCTACTATCAGAAAACATCCTCCACCCCAACCTGGGGCTGCAGCTTCCAACTGACATGTAGGCCCAGGCTCATAGGGTTGAGAGGATACCCCTGAGTTTTGCTTACCCTCAGCCTTATGGCTGCTGGAACAAGTGAGGGAGAAGTCTTCCATTTCCATAAAGCAAAGATCTTCCCATTAGAAGAGTAAGTAGGAGATTAACTATGTATTATTTCAGGTAGAGTACTACCCCCTACCAAGAAAGTGGCTTTTCTCTACCGCTAGAAAAACTACTGTAGTAGTCATTGTGTTTCCCCTAGCCCAACCCATCTGAATAAGATATATGGCAGTCCCCCTCACCACCAACTGTTTTTCAAGTCATGGTGAACCACTACATTGAATACATTTTTAGTTCCTCTTCACTCCCACAGCTGAGCTGTGCCTTTCTTTCCCATTTCCAATGTGTCCTGTTTTTTTCCACTGGCTGTAACTGTCTGGCAAACATCAACAAAGGAAGTCCCAAACTGTTCACCCAGAATCCCTCTGTTGTTCCCTCAGCCTATCACATATGACTAGTATGGCCCCACCCTCCATGAGGTGAAGCAGGACCAAATTGCCCCAAGCCTCATCTGCATATACATTTTCAGAGCATCCCAGGACTCATGACAAGAACACCTGGTTCAAGTTATGACTGGGGGGCTAATTAACACATGGATCATTTTTTGAGAGATGTGGAGTACATGCACATACCTAACTAACAGTGCTGAGCTGTGAGGTCACCATGACTTGAGATGCTGTGACTCTGGTGGGACCCAAACCAATGAGCTCTATGGTAACTTAGGAGTCTTTTCTTTTTGGACTAATTTGTTTTCAGTATAGCAGGCATATCTACATGTGCAATTAATGCTTATGAATAAATACTGGAGCTGGTGGGGGACTTGAGTAGCAGGGATCCCAGGGGATCAACTCAATATGCTGTGGAGGGGCTAGCTAGGACACAAGGAGGCTGCAGTACAAGGCTAACCAGTAGGTATCCCCACACTGAAACATCTTCATGTCCTAGCAAGCTAGGGCAACATCTGCACATGCACTGCTGCAGAGTAAAAAAAACAAACTTCACAGCAGCATAGTACTTGTAGTACTTACAAGTACTATTCTGCTGTGGAATAAATTAGTTTATTCCAGCCTAATGGGGCAGATGTACAGTTTCATGAAGTTTTCTGTGCAGCTAATTATCCTGATGTGCAGTAAATGGCTTGTGTAGACATACCCAGTATGCACTATACATAAATAGGTGCCAAAATGCTGCCTAAAGGTGTGTCTATGGAATATCTGTGCTACAGTTTGCAGCAGCTTCAAAACAGGTAATGTACATCAATCCTGATTGTCAAAGATCAAAGTCTTTGATTTCAGATGGCAAAAGGTCAGAGGCTTACACAACAAACTCTGTAATTGTAGTCTCACACTATTATTTTTTAGTTTGTAACAGTGCTGTATATACACACCCCTGTTTGTGCCTCATTTTAAATCATTTGAGCTTCTCATACAAGAGAGAAACTGACCTTGACAGCCCAGCACGAAAGATA
>NW_017729029.1:24901685-24908472 GCF_001723915.1 Gavialis gangeticus | reverse complement strand
GCCATTAACACCCGCCTGTCCGGTCATAAATCCCCCCTCGCGCCAAGCCGGTCATACCGATCCAGGCTCGCAGGTCAAGGGTGCACCGGCATCTGGGCGCGACACTGATGAACTAGGTCTGTGGATACTATATGCAAATTACTATAGCTTTGTTTAATTTCAAATCAGTGTTTTCAAATTTGCTGCTTACTTCCATGTGCTCAGGGAAAGGCGGGGGGGCGGGGGGAGAAGGAGAGTCTGCAAGAGGAAGAAGTTGTGGGGAAGAAAAGAGCAAGGGGACTATCTCTAGATTTATTTTCCTTGCTGTACTTGAGGGAGGGGTACAAATTCCAGGCAAACCACCAATTCTCTATCTGGTATTTTATCTACATAAAATTTAATTGTTAGGGGGTCATCTTATAATCAGGGCTGTTTTCTATTCAAGCAAATACGGTAAACTGCTCATCAGTTTCAGCTATCCTTAGTAGCTAAAGGAAGGAATACAATAGAGCATTAGGCTTGAGTGTTAAGTAGTACTTGCTAAAAACAATAGACTGAGATTTAATTCCTACCACTGATGACCGGTTCAGGAATTGCCTATTAGTTACTGCAGCTTTTTCTATCCTACACACTAGATACTGGAATGCACTTTAAAGAATGTCTCCCATGGGGAGGAAGAATTAAGCACCTTGCCTAGGAAGCACAGGCTACTGAATTAATGGTCAGTGTTAGGAGGGTTTTATCTGTACAACAGGCTGTAGTCAGACTCCAGCCTGCCAACCTATCTGGTACTTTCTCCAGGCAAAGAGTGCTCTGGGGGGACAATGAACTCTTTCATGCTAAAGTGAAATGGTAATTCAATGACCAAGTAGATATGTAGACTGGCAAAAAACAATGGAGAAGGAAAATCTGTGTTAGCAAGAATGAGCTTTGGAATAATGTGTGTGAGACCTGACAATGAAGGGTTTAAAAACAAAACAGAACAAAAACCTCAAAATAGAGTTTTTAAAGAGAAGCCTTACCAGATATTAAATGTTTAAGATCATTCTTGTCATTTCTCCCTTCTCCTACAATTACTAGCACACTAGCAACAACAATAACAACTTTCTATATATAGGATAATATTCCATCAGTGTTTTTGAAGCAGTTCACAAATATTAATGAATTAGCTTCAAACCACTTTCAAATAGGGTAAGAAATGTTACCTTCGTTGAAAAATGGAAAAAAAACAGAGATTAAGCTACAGAAAAAGTTCATGCTAATTTCCTCAGAAGTATCTACCATTTTAACTGTATACTCAACCTAACATGCCCAGGGGCCTAGTTTTTAAAGGTGTTGAGAATGTCTAGATTATGCAAATTAGTGCACATTTGACAAATTTTGAATTTTTTTGAAAAAAGTTTTGAAAATTTCAGCCCTAGTCAGTGACAGCCCAGAAACCTTAAGTGTTCAGAAACCATACACATGAGCAAGCACTAATTACATAAACAGAGCCCAAATAGCCTGATTTTTCATTCTGTAAGGTTTAAGTCATTTTCTGCTCTTTTCCTTAGAATCTGTTACCTAAATGAAGAACTGACTTTTGATTTAGATCAAAAGGGAAAAAAAACACTCACTCATTTTCTCCAATCCTACCGTGTTGATGGGAAGTTCTGTAAGAAGACATGGGATGTAAGTAGCAAAACATCAATCCAGAGTTTGTAATGAAATGAATCTTTTAGTAGAGGCACTGAATGACAATTACATGCTTCTCTGCAGTCACCAGGGTTTTCTCTGACAAGTTTGCTATTAAATATCCAAATATCTAACAAAAGCAGTTGGTAAAACACAGCTGGTGTATCCATTGAGGCAAGAGTAAGAATCTAGCCCCAAAATATGGATCACTGTAACCAACCCTGAATAAAGTTTTTTTCTAATAATGCAAATGAAGATAAAGTACAAGCCCAGGTACTTTCATTCTCAAAAGTAATTTAAAGGAATACTATAAACAGGTATTTCATGGAACAAGTTTCTCTCTCACACAAATGCACACACATACAAAATCAGTCATCTCTATGTGTTGCCATCACATATTTCTTGCCTTAGGGTTTGGTGAGTTGGGAGGGGGGTGGCTTTTTTTGTTTTATGTTTTAACAGAGTGCTTTAGGGAGCTTTCCAGGAAAAGGATGAGCCCTGATACAGTATGGCAGGACTGTCTCCCTCATCAGAGTAAATTAGTTTCTTTGTTTTAAAACTAATCATAAATGAACCACCAGATGTTGGCATCTTTTCTGCATAAAAATAAGCCTCCTGTAATACAGAATAAATAATTTCTTGTGCTTGTGGGACTCATTTCAAACTTGCAAAAGGGCAAAGAATGCCTCTGGGGAAAGAAATCCAAGGACATTTTTGCTTCAGTCCTGACATACTTTACACTAATTTTGAGCTAATTTACCCAAAATGGTTAAATGGATTTTTATTTAACTCAAAGCTTAGCTTGAGTTTCTAGGGGGAAAAAATCTTCCACAGAATCATGTCCCACAGGAAGTGAAAGGTTTGAGTTTATTGTGCTTCTGGAAGCCAACAACTTATTTCACACAAAACAGGAGGACGAGGAGTTCACCTTTGTTTGCTTTTTGTTTTCATTTTCCTTTCCAGAGCAATGATATCTTACAGTAAATGGTTTACTATGTTCATTTTGTTACTAAAGGCTGCTCTAAAGCATTATGGGCAAAACAATAGCAAATGTAATGTTATTTGAAAAGAGAGGTTGGTTTCTTAGTCATCATTTTGGAGATCATTATGTTGGTATGCCTGCAGGACATGGAAAAAGCCACAGGAACTAAGCTGGCAAAAATACGAGAATAGTAAAATCTAAGAAAGAAAAGACTGTATTTTATGTCCCAGAAAGCAGTATGCTTGTCTTTAAAAATTAGCACACACACATTTATGTTCTATGTTGCATCCCCACTCTTTTGAGTTCCCAAAAGAGCATATGGTATGCTAGAAAGCACTGGATGATCCAAATTCAGCCTAAGACCTGAGTAGGTGGTTGTGCACCACCCTTTGCACTCCATCAATTACTGGAACCTTCAATGATATATTCAATTCTCTATTGTATGTTAAAGCAATTTTGGATATGCTTTAATACCTATGCTGGCTGGTCATTGTCAGTAGGGAGTTATAACAGCCAACAGGTATTCTTGTAACCTAAGTATTTAGACCATGACTGGTCCTGGTCCTCTCTTTTTGGAGGGTAAAAGAGATGGCAAAGACTGGGTCTCTAAATGCTGACCCTAGGCTATGCATTAGGGCCTCTTTCTTCTAATAATTATCATTCAAATTTTGCAATGTATTACACTGCAGCTTTTTGTGCTTACATAGTCTTGAAAAGGAGCCATATTTAAAAAACTATCATATGGCTTCAAATCTTTATCTTTTTGTTAAAATGTGTTATGAGGCATTAAATTCCCTTGGTACCTAAACTATATTCCACAGAGACCAATTGGAACAAAAATTTCTGCCTAATTCATTGTTCAAAAAAAGAAAGACCAAAAACATTTCTGCTACAGGTTATAGGCTTGTATGCTTCTTTAAAAAGGCAGATATCATGACAAATACAAATAGCACTATAACACTCTCCATTCCTACCATAAAAACCTATAAACTAAAGTATGATGAGTATGTTCTTTTTTCTATTTCTTTTAAATAGCAGCTCACCATGTGCATAGCTTGGTATGTGGATTTCATACATCTATGTTTCTAGAAATAAAAGGCTTTTATGCTTAGTCAAAATGGAGAATGAAACCCGGGAGGATTAAAAATTAAGGCTTGTCAAACTGGGATAGGTCGTTGGCTCAGTTTAACCCAAATGCACTGCTCTAGCACCTGATTTATTCTTCAGTCTAATTAGACTGTTAGTCATGTTTAAGGATAAGGTAAAAGAATGGATAAATGTAAAAAAAACCCCACACCTTTGCATAAAATAAGGTAGTAAATACATGAGAAGCTGATGTTGAAGGAAGACATTGCAATTAAACAGCAATTAGGTGTGTTTATATCTAGCCCATCAGTGTGGTTTCTGGATTCACTTTACACTATATGGACTGAGACCCATTCCCAAATATAAGGAGATATTTGACAATTTTATAAAGCAGAAGATAGAGAAAACTCGCCCCTTGCCTCCAGGACCTGTGGGAAAATCCTGGACAAACTGATTACTTTTTTAATGTGACCTACTGTAATACTGACTCAGAGTAGGGTTAGGAGCATCTTTGGCATCAGAAAATTGCAGGAATAGGCTTCTGAAGATGACCTATATCTGTCTTCTGTGAAAATTTGCCCTTTGGGGAGAAAGCTTAAACATTCCTGATGAACAAAAGCTAGGAGTGTAACCAGAATCTCATTGACATAGCCATGCATGAAGGGCAAGGACTGCTTTCCTTCCCCTTCTTCTGGGGTACATTTTTTATACTCCAGATTTCAAATGGTTTTAAATTAAATTACTACCTTGGTGGGCACTTTCCATTGTGAAGGTATTAGGAATGAATCTATTCATATGAGGAAAATGATAGACTTTTTTTACAGGTATTTGTAGAATATATCTATGTTTGTAGTGCACCTAGAATAAGAGAAAATCAGATACCATGGTAATATGAAGTGTGAATAATAATCCAGTAATACAAATCAAATCCATCCTTGCTAGCATACTGTATGCTCAAATCTATCACTACCCATATTCTGTTGCCAGGGAGTAAGTTGCAGCAATCAAGACCAGAGGTAAAGAAGGTTAAGTCCAGATGTTTCTTCTTTCAATCCCTCATTTTGTTCCATAGACCTGATTGAACATTTGTAAGACTCCCATATAGAGAAATCATTTCTAGCCTGGGGTTTGTTAACAATTTGGGGTCATCTACAATCACTGCATTATAAGAAACAAAAATTAAAGGACAGATTTATTAAAAAAAGACATGGGAGTTCCTGCTATATCTGTCTCATTCACTCACTCCTCTCAGATGAACCTGTATCAAATAGGGCAACATGTATTCCAAGCTTGAGTAAACAAAGAAAGGTACAATATATAGTTCAGGCCAGGCTGTGATTGTTGACAGAGAGAATGACTGTTTCTTACAAAAACAGTGATTGTCAAGCACATACACCACTGCAAAGAGACAGCAGAATTATTCCAAATCAGTGAGAAAACCACAGAAAAAATATCCTCCTTCAACCTACAAAATGAACAGGCTGCCAAAAAGACTGCTGATTGGCATCTTCTAAAAATCCTATATGTTACAGAGTATTGTAATTCACAAAATGGTAAGAATCACTTCGAGAATCTTAAGCACCAACATCAACTTTTATTTTGAATCCAAAAGAGCAAAACCAAGTTTCCCTTTAAATTGAAAACTAAAATTCAAATGTAATTGATGTTGTTTTTACCACCAACCATGATAGCATATGCAGTCCCTCCCCTCTGGGCCATTCTTTCCTTCTTATCTTCTCATTGTAGTTGATAACAAACACAGTGTATAATTGGACTCTGATTTTGTGTAAACTCGTTAAGATGTAGCCCCAGGAAAGTCAGTCACAGTGCTTTTAACTCCTTGCACTGTTTTAAACCATGAAAAGCTTTTTTCTTAACTATGAATACAAAAAAATCTAGGTCATATTGGTGAAGGGGAGAGGGGGGAGGGATCAGCAGTATGAACTTCAGGTGCTGAGAAGGAATTTCAGTAACAACCATCATTTAAAGATGACCAGGGAAATAATCCAAAGATGTATTATCATCATTACCACTGATACCCTGTACAACATGTTGCCTTAATTGAACGGAAAAGGAGGAAAGGCAAAAAAAAAGCAATTACTTTCATATTCCATGACTATCTAAGATTCTCAGTGTTGTTTCATCATTGTTTATGTACAGCAGAGCTGAAAGGAGAAAATATATGTTGGAAATATTGTACGAATTTGAGATTGGCTTCTATTCTGCTGTGGAATGACCAAAATCGCTTCATAGTTTTCATGAACAATGTAAGACAGAGACCCACCTTCAAACAGATACAACCAAAGTTCCTGCCCTCCTCCATTCAGAACAGTGACATAAACCTGGATCTCCCAGCTGAGTGCCCTAACTTATGACATTAAAGACAGCCTTCTTCTTGGATCAATTTGATTTGTATAGATAACTAAATATTTAGTTAAGTCAGAGGGAGAGGACAGCCATAAAGCCTGCTAGTTAGGACATTTGCATGGAATATGGGAGATGCAAGTTCAAAAAGGATTATTTTGTGACTATAGCTCTCCCATCCGACAAGAGAGTTTTAAAACAAAATACAGTTATTTCAGAACTGCCTCCTACTTCAGCATGAACTTTACACCAGTACCATAGCATCCCCGTCTCTGCATGGATTGTTCTGGTATGGAAGTAAACTAGAGAAAAAGCACAGTACTAGTATTCAGATATTTCCTTCCTTTTGAATGACTTGTGGTCACAACTGGTTTGGGTATAAGTGGGGAAGCATTGTCTACTGGGCAGAGATGCTGGAAACTGTGGCATACCTGACAATCAGATATATTCTACATGCCCTAAGATAAGTTAGACTGACCCTAATTTTCAGAATTTTTTTTAAATGCCCAAATTGGACACATCAACATTAGCCAAAATTTGAGATGTTTGGGTATCTTGGGGGGTAAATAGCACCCTGTTCAAATTTGCTGATGACACTAAGATGTGGGGGGATGTGGGCACGCTAGAAGGGAGGAATAGGATGCAATCAGACCTAGACAGGTTACAGGGGTGGGCAGATGAGAATAGGATGGAATTCAACAC
>NW_017729029.1:24900922-24901607 GCF_001723915.1 Gavialis gangeticus | reverse complement strand
TGGGGAAGTCCCTGTTCCCCCGAGTACTACCAGGAGTGACCAGGAATAATGGTCACAAGCTGGCAGAGGGTAGATTTAGGCTAGCTATCAGGAGGCGCTACTTCATGTTCAGAGTGGCTAGGATCTGGAATCAACTTCCAAAGGAAGTGACGCTGGCTCCTACCCTAGGGGTCTTTAAGAGGAGTCTAGATGTACACCTTGCTGGGGTCATTTGACCCCAGTACTCTTTCCTGCCATGGCAGGGGGTCGGACTAGATGATCTACTCAGGTCCCTTCCAACCCTAGAAACTATGAAACTATGGATTGGGTGCCAGAAAACGACTACTAAATTCCTGTAGACTGAAAAGTGGCAGTCAAGCTTTATCCTGAGAACTACCCTAAATGCATTTTTTTTTTTTGGTATACAAAGTTCCGAATGATGCTTTGTGTGTTGCCAACTGTAGTTTTCCTCTCAGATGAGAATGGGGTTTGGTGATGGTCTAGGAGATCTATACAATTTAAGAATTCACTTTTATAGAAAAATTATTTTTCCTTAACTGAGTTTCTGTAAATATGTCATGTCTCTGTGAGACCAGGAATTATTGTTGGTTACTAGACCTCAATAACTACCAATATGAGTAGAAACAATTCAAACATGGTGCTAGCTGGGGCTAAATGGTTGGTAGTTCATTCATATAAAAATGTG
>NW_017729029.1:24869413-24895922 GCF_001723915.1 Gavialis gangeticus | reverse complement strand
CCAGTATAAAAACACTATGGAGGTGAAAGGCTGTAAGCAAGATCACCTAAGGAAGACTAAAAGGCACACATATGGCCTAGAGATAGACATTACACTTAAACCAGTTTAAGTGATCGGAAACCAGTTTAAACCTGTAACAGAACAGGTGTTCAGTTTGAAAATAGCTGAAACCAGTTTGAGATAAACCTGGTTGAATATAGTATCAGACTTAACTGATTTGCCTCAAACTAGTTTATACAGTGTCTGTCCCAGAACCCTTGCTGGTTTAAGATAAACCAGACACCCCCAGCATCCCCTCTGCTCCCCAGCTGCAGCTCAGCAGAGGCTTGCAGGCCCAGTAGAGCCTGCCTGGCTGTTCCCTGTAAGCAAGGATTATTCCCCCCTCCCCTCGGCCTTATGCAGACACCTCAGCATTATGTAGCAGACCACATGCTGACTATGGGAGACAACAGAGGCAGACAGGCTTTTTGGAGCTAATCAGCCGGTAGCTTAATGTCCTTCCTTGGAAATGCTGTTTAGGAAGAGCTATTTTCTCCCTGCTTCCTCCCCCTCCCCTCGCCCCTCCACTTTGCTGATAGGTGTCTGTGTGTTAGCTAGCAGACCACATGCTAGCTATGGTCCATGCTAAATCAACAGGTAGAATCAACAGATAGTTGGTAATGTCCCTATGTTGTTTTCTTAATGGGGTGATAAACACTGTTATCAATTCTCTGCTGGACTAATCAGAGTGTTCTGCTGGGGCCTGGCCATTCCCCACTCCTCCCTCAGCTCAGACCTGTACAAGGGAAGGGAGGGCTGCTCTAGCTCCCACCAGCTTCTATCTTGAGTCACTGCAGGCATGTACCTACATGTATGGGATGTCCTTGCAGTTACTAAGTGATTTAACCTAGCCAGGTTAAACTAACCTGCAAAAATTGAATCAATTCAGGCTCAGGCTTTTTGAATGTCTGTCCCTAGCTAGAAAATTTGGGGAGGAGAAGGAAAGGAGAAAGATTGGTTAAGGGCACAACGTCCAACTTAAGTAAGAAAGTTCTGTTGTAGTATGGCAAGATACGCAAGACAAGAGATATGCATTGTCCCAGCCATCCATGACTCTAACCTGAAAAGTACTATGAAGTAATGAGAAAATTAAAGCAGGAAAATATGGCTTATTGTTCTTGCAAAAGTTATTTCTTGTGCTATCAAAGAAGCATTGCTGGGTAATAATCCTATGCAAAGACCATATGTGTTTGATGGTGTAAGACATGTCTCCGAAGGCAGTGAAGTAAAGCAGAAGGCTCACATCTTTGATGAGATTCTGGGTATGGGTAGGGAGAATTTAAGGTGTCAGATACTGGAGCTAGGCAGCTAATCTGCAGTCTCAGCCTGCATGAAGGTATTACTAGGTAGAGGTTCTACACTCTAACTGTGCATCTAGGCATCATAAGCCACAGACTGGACTCCCATCTGTAAAACCTGGAGATCCAATGGCTGGGTCTCATCTCACATAAGCATACTTGTTTAAATGGTTGACTATTCACTGAAGATTGAATCAGTTTTCTGCATAAAGATGAATGAAAGCCCAACTTTGGGCTTTTTGAGAATCCAGTGAAATATGTTTTTCATAAGTTCTCCTAGCACTGATAAATATATTTGCAAAGCTTGACCTGAAAATCAAAATTGTAGTATCCTTCTCAGAATCCAAAGAGTTTCCTTCAAAATCCTCTTGTACATTTGAACAGACCATATACCAAGGAGGAAAAATCTTTAGCCTTGGCAAAGATGTTTTTCCTGTGAGTCTTCTGACACAGGTTTTCATGATTTACAATTCTTACTTAGCTGCTTCACATACAGGAAGATGTATAATTTTTGTGCAAGTAAATAAAGGGCGGGGGTTCCTTTGTTTTGTTTTGAAAATAGCAGGCACGGGAATGGGCTTGACTAAGGGTGAACTATGATCCATTTACCGCTAGATCACTAGCTGAAACCCACTCCAGGTCAGACAAAATCCAAACTTACTATGAAAGGAGATAGAAAATTCTGAAAATTTTAGTTTTGATATCCCTCCTGTACCACTCAGCACCCCTTTCTCAGCTCTTTCCCTCCAAAAAAATATTCTTGGATTTTTAACCAGTTTTACTTCTTACCATCTGAAAACTATTTGACTTATATAATACAAGTTTTTTTTTGACAACGTCCTAGGGAAAAATATTATGCTGAAGGTATTATGGCTGCTTAATGTATGTTTTGTTTTTCTGATGACACAATATGACACAATATGTTTTACAAAATGTCTAGATATTTTTTTCAATGATGCAATTCAATAGCATTGTACAAAACTCTCCAACAAATAAGATAACTTTTTTCCTTTCTATTTTTAGCAGGTGGAGAGAGATTGTGGGTGGGTGTGTGGGAGTTCAGAGAACATTCATTATGTAACTCAGCAAGGAAGAGAAATTAAAGAAGCCGCAAAGATGTGAACAGAATGTGCAGCAAAGTCAACAGCCTCTGAGGGAGGGTTACTGCACTTAGGGAAGTTGTGAGCTATGTACCACCCTTCAGTAAAGCCACCACGTTATATCTGATTAAAAAAATAGAGAAAAAGGCAGAAAGGTTTGTTAGAAAACCTTAAGCCACTGTTCAGTATTAGTAGTGTGTAAACTTCATAAGGTAGGACAGTTTGACTTGAGTAAGCTTTCAAAAGTAACACATGATTTTTCAGACTTCATGACCCTTTGATGTGGCTTGTTTTCTTTTTACCTATTTTACCCTTTTGCATTAAGTCAAAGAAGAAAAAGAAAAGAACAATATAAAATAAGTCACCACTTAATAAACAGTTGAGAACTCTTAAGGGGCAGCATAAGCTCTATTAGCACTTAGGATTCAGGTTCAATCTCTTGCTGAGTCTACAGGTTTAGGACCAGGTGTGTCACAAAGTCTGTAAACTGAGATCAAAAGAACTGATGGGGAATCACTTTCTCAGGTAAGGGTGTAAAGTTTTTTGTAGAATCTGTCAGATACAAGGACCTCAAGGTACCAACAGGGAATGGTAAATCTTTAAGTGAAATAGATAAATGCTGTAACACAGCTTTGTTTCTACAGCTAAATAATATAAGCACATCATAATATAACAATTTTGTTTTAAGGAGACTGATTGTCCCTATACACAATTGTTCACAGGTTCCTTGAAAAAAGTGGAACTTGTGATACACAGGGCACTGTGGTCCAGGGTCTGGTCTAGAAGTGGGAGAACTGCAGAAATTACCTCAAGATAAGTCAAATACAAGGATCCAAGACTTGAGAAAGGATGTCCTTATTGCCCCAAATGAGAACAGACATGCAGCCAACTCTATAACAATGATAGTACATTAGCCTATTAAAAAAACACATAATGCACAATACCATGACTAAGGCCAAGAGCTTAATAATAACAACTAGGGACATTTAAATAGATATCAAGAGTATCCAGAATTGCATCAATAAGAATGTTTAAATGAGTTTTTAAGGGATATAAACCTATATGACAACCTCTACCTATTGGATTAAAAAGAAACCTAACCTATGGTCAGGTCTTGGTAATAAAAGTCCATTACAAGACTCCCCACCACCTCTTTTTCAGCATGAGGTATTGTAAGAGACAGGTTATTAATCTAAGCAGATAACTGTTCTGCTTTTGGATTGCAATTTTCCTCATGAATCCAAACAGTATCTTACCTCCTAAAGAGTGCTGGCAACATAGATTCTTCTATCATGACATACTGCTTCACCATGACAGCTGTGAAGACCAGTCTAAGACTAGGACATATAACTCTCATATTCCATAAGCAGATATGCCTTCTATATTAACATGCAGCAATAATTGTATAACTTCTACTAGATTTAAGTGTCATAAAAAGCAAACCTAAAATTAAAGAAAAAAGATGAACTTTTAACACAATCAGGAAAATATTAGTGCAGGTTTGATCTATTTTCTAAACATGGGTTGGGTTTTTTTCTAATCCCCTTTTATCACTACTCCTCCATGGACAGAATTGCATGGCTAACAAGAGTTTACTATGCAAAAAGAATAGAGATTTATCACTGTGCCTACAACACACTTGACTTTATTAGCCCCTGTATTACTCCAAATCATTATCAGAAATCTATTGACATAAAACTTTAAATCTTTCTCAGAGTCGACTTTTTAGACAAGCAAGCTAATGATAGAATACTAATCCATCATAAACTATATTCCAATACCAAGGGGAAAATGGGAGCGTTCAGCTGAACCATTTAGTTAAATGATTATTTACACTAAGGTAAGCCCATGTAAAGCTAACATTCATAATTGATCTGTTTCATTTTGTGTTGTTTGCATTATTTTAGTGAACATTAATAAAAATTAAAAACAAAAAATATTGCCCTACTATGTTGTGTTCCCAAAAACAGAAGAACATTCAGCTCTTCTTGCAAAAAATAAATGAAATGTAAATGATAAGAACAATATTAATTAAACCAGATAATCCTTAAGTGGCAACTAAAAAAATCAGGCATTATACACTTTCCAATATTCTCTACCCTGACTCTAATGTCAGGAGTCAGAAACTATATCTTCATTTACTCTGCGTTTAATGAAAAATAAGAGTACATTAAAAAGTAGAACAAAAACACACATCAAAATAAGCATTGCCCCACTGACAGACATCTTTACTTGATCTATATTTTAAAAATGGTTGGACCTGAGTGTTTTGAAATTATATGCTTGTTCTCTGAATTTCTCCTTTTTCTCTTTGAAAGAAGATAGTAGTTCTCAAATGTATTCATTTTCCAATTGTGTGTGTGAATTTCTTCAGCAAACTGTTCTGCGGTTGTAACTTGTTTGGTAACAATATATTGTGAACATTCAAAATCTTGAGTGTTGGTTTTGTTAGTTATACAAGTTTCAGAACATTTATTCATCCTCAATGAGTGGATGGCTTCTGTGTATCTCACCAACACATATTTGAATATTGCAAATACTACAAATGAATACAGAATTCAAAATCTTCACTCCACTGCTCAGGTACATTAGCCACAGAGTGCCGATTTTGTTTCTCACTCAACTTTATAATTGAATATATATTTCAGAATTTGTTTTCCAAGCTCAAAATGCAATTAACCAAGGTAACTGTATACACCTATTTCTAGAAAGTAAATACATGAGAGTCATAGGCACAAATAAAATTTGCCTTTCAATTTGATTCAAATTTCCCCAATATATTGTTTCCCACTATCCTTTCAGCTCTAGAAAATACATTCTGCAGTATAAACTCCATGACAAACACTATTAACATCACTTACTGTGCTTTTGGAAGGGGAAAATGGTGGGGTCATAAAGAACCTATATAAAATAGAAAGCAATCTGATTTTGTACTAATTAAGAAATGTTGATATCCATTTGTCAGTGTGTAAGCAAGTAAAGTGCAAATATTTATTATTATTGTTAATTATCTAACATATTTACCTGTATAAAAGCTGTTCAGAGTGACCCTAACAAAATATTTGGGGCTTATATTCCAAAATATTTCTAGTTTGCCTTAAAGAATAGATCATGATCTGGATGTGTGCATTTTCCTATAGCTACTGTTTTATTAGATATTTTACTCTTCTGTGAATTAAACACACAGTATGGAGAGGGATGATGAGGGACATTTTCCTTGACATGTTTTGTAATTATAAAATGAACTGAATGAAAGAGTATCTTCTCTTGTACTACTATGGCATGGACCTATTATTTCTGACAATACTTATTATAACCAGAATAGTTTCAGGGTTTATTGAAATTATTATGTTTTCCCACAATTAAATATCCTTGGTTTGTTTTAGAAATGCACTTTCACATAATGCCATACAGATCAGAACAATAAATCTCAGAGAAAGCACAATATACTTCGTGAATAATTCCTACTTGTAATCCTGGAAATCTTCCACCCATAGAAAATGTTTCTAGGTTACCTCACTGCAGGGCAATGTTTGTGAGTCATTCCTGCAACTTGATCTGACTCAAATTAGTTGTTCTTCTCATACCGTTTTGAAAATGGAAAAGACATTGCCAAAGAAGCAGGTTGAACTGTAAACATCAAATAAAATAATGCTGCTGCTTTTCTTGTGCATCCAGTGCTAGGAAATTTCTGAACAATTTGGCATAATTTTTGTGCCTGCTAATTTTCAGCTCACACCTGAAAGATTTGTGTTTCAAAAATCTCTCTCTCTATTTTTAGATTACATTTTCTCTTAGCATCACTTTGTAGCATTGCTGCTGAAATGTATCCCCATCTTTCTACACCAGCTGAAAGTGCAGGGCATTCCCAATTGTTTTCAGGTGTTAAGGGTTGCACTGAGAGTTTAGAAATTAATCTGTGCATTCAGAGAGGCAATACATGCCCTGCTTCTCTAGTGTTCCAGGTTTAGTTAGTAATCTGCTACCGGTCTTTACCAGTAAAGGAGCTACCGCTCCATAACAAATGTGTGCTGCTTTTCTGGCCAGTCAGAGCCACAGCTTCACCCAGTTCCTGCCGCTACCCACACTTTATCCATCCACTTGTAAAATAATGAATGCTGCCTAACAGCTCTTTGCTTAACCATGTATCTTATGTTAATTATACAGTGGTATTTTCTACTTACAGAAATACACACACGCACGCACGCACACCCCATCATGACTGCCAGTGACCATAAACTTGCATGCATGCTCGTTCTACTTCTGAGTGGGTGGATAAATATTTGAGTTCACAGTACCAAAAATAAAAGATGTTGACATCCTTATTTCCCCAATATTCAAAATGAAAAATAATCATTGCAAATTGGCAATAGGGATCCAAAAGTGTGACTTCATTTCTTCCAAATCCCAATAGTAGAGGAGAGATTTCTGGGGGTATTTTGCCTCCTTTATATTTATCTGACATGAAGGAAATGGTGTCACATTAATATTCATAACAGAGAAGGGGGGAGAAAGAGCAACCTTTCCAATAATTTGCCTTCAGTAAGTCAGAACAAATTTTGCCATGAAGAAAAAGAGGAAGTGTGACCTGAAATGCTACACTAACATGTTCTTTTTCCTTGTTATCAATCCTTTTTTTCACTTTCCTTTCTACTCCCTTCTTTTCTCTCACTGCCTCTGTCTCCTTGGTTCTTCATTCTGCCACAGCCCTTCCAATTTCTTGACTCCCCCTGGAGAAGTGGCCCTGGAAATGCCTAGCAGCCCTAGCTTGTAGACTGGTGATTAGACCATTTTGCTAGAAGTGTGGGATGCATAGTCAAACCCTTTTTGGATCAAAGGGACATACTAATACTCCTGTTCCAAATATCATAGTCACTAAGCTATTGAGCTAAAAAGTGGGAGGGTTGTCCCTTCTTCTCTTCCTCCAGTAGCCACTAGCTACTAGATTAATACTTGGAAACATCTTCCTTCCTATAACAGAGCACCCTATTCCTCTGTTACTCTCAGGGGTGTAGGCAGCAACCAGGCAGCCAGCAGTTGCCTGGCATCCCAAGCAGGTAATGCTGCCTGATTGGGGAACAGGATCCAGCTGTTATATATAAAGGATGGTCCCTGAACAGCAGGAAAAGCATTCTGGTACCAGGAGCTGGAGAGATACCACTGTCTGAGAGGTTGCTCAGTACAACTTGGAAGGAAGGAAGAAGCTACTGGGCATGGCAGGAGGCTCTTGCTCCTGGGCTTGACTGGACACTGCACCCTCCTGGGAAAGGTGGTTCTGGTTGGACTGTTTGTGGTGAGACAGTCCTCCAGAAATGCCAGACTAGTTACCTCCCTGGTGAAAGGTGGGTAGGAGTGCCTGATAATCCCAGCCCTCACATCCCTTGTTGGTATTAAGAGCTAGACAGGGCAAGCCGAGATTCACTGCAAGTACCGAGGCAGGGCCCAGGCCAGGAGAAGGAACCTGTGGCAGCACCCAGACTCACAGTGAAGTCTGTGGTCACACAAGGGAGCCAGAAGTTAAGCTCTAGGGGACTGAGGCCCTGAGCCTTGGGGAACTAGTAGGGGAACTGCCAGGCAAGGAGATAAAGGTTATGAATTAGTGCCGGGGGATGGGGCTTGGAGCCCTAGTCCTGTAGTGTGGGGCTTGAGACCAATATGAGGGGCCTGGAGCCCGGGAATGGGGCTTAGAGCCCAGGGACAGGGCTTGGAGCCAGTGTAGAGGCTTGGAGCCTGAGGACAGGGCTTGTAGGCCCAGAGATGGGGCTTGGAGCCCAGCATGTATTAGGATTTGTTAAGGCCGCGTGTTAGGCCATGAAACATCTGTGAGGCATGGGACATGATAAGGGAAGGTTGGAGTCATGTACATAAGCCCTTGTCACCAGTGCAGGTAAAGGACAGCCTCCCACCTGATTAACATCTGGTAATCATTTGCATCAAGGCGTGGCAGGCACAGTGGGCAGGTGGTTTGCCTGGAAGCAAGTGGGCAGGATTACATTGAGAATGGCCCCAGGATGCCCACTTGTTACACTCCCCCAGGAGCAAACATTTATGGCAACTGAAGTTTTGAGACTCATATACATTTATTGTGTGGTTTTGCAAATCCAGGAATGCTCAACCCCCTTCCTGTAAGCCAGATCTGGACTGTGGGACTCCCCAAGGGTCTCTAAATTTAGTAGTGTGTGTGTGGGGGAACACTGGTAATTACAACTGCCAATACACTATCCCCCCAGGCAAATATCTAAGCCTTGTGGGCTAGATGGCCCTGTATGTCATGGCCCTCCATACAGGATCCCATTGACACATGGAAGACTGGGGTCAGGGCAGTGGGACCCAATGTAGCACACACAGGATCAGGGCAGGGCCAGATCCAGTATATCCAGGGGTCAGGCCAGGGCCATAGGGCCCAATCCAGCATGTGCAGGTCTGGGACAAAACACCCAATCTGGTGCACACAGGGCTAGGGACAGGGTTTGGGGAAGGGCTGGGATGCCAGGCCAGGACTGCAGCTGCTACATGGCATTGGGAAACCAAGGCCTGACCTGGCACATTCCAAATCAGGCCACAGATTGGATATGGACTGCAGACCTGCCACCCCACACCACTCATCTGACTTGCAGAGCCAACTGGTTGGGGACCACTGCTTCAGTCACTTCCCTTCATATCCCAAGGTGCGTACATAGCTAGATTAAGCCTTTTGAGCATGTTTATCAGAGAAATGCAGAGCAATGGTATCTAAGTCAAATCTAAACTGTGCACAAGCACTATTTAGGCATGTGACACTGAAATAGGATTTACCTAATTGAGTCAAGACTAGGTTACACACATCAACATTGTGGGGAACCACACTAGGTTACACTGACAGCGGCCTCTGTCATTAGACTGTCAGTGAAAGAAAACAGTTTCTATTATGTTCATATAATTCTTACCATGTAGCCTCTCTAATAGCTCCTGAGGAGTCACTGTATGTGTCTGCAGAATAGATAACATTTACATTTTCAGACAAAATAGACCTCAAATACACCACACACATCAAACATCACAGGGTAAGTGCACCAGTACCTGTAACTGCTTAGCTCCTTCTGCCAAAATGTAAGAGTTAATAATTGTTCTGGCTTATATAAGAATGTGCTGAAACTTTCTTGTGGTATTCAATATTTTTAATACAGCTCTTCGTAAAGATACATACTAGAACATGGAGCCAATTCTCTCCCAAGAGAGCATTCTTTAGAAAATATTCCTACAGTGATACAGCACCATTGAAATGTGTATGGTATATAATGTGTAAAGTGTGGAACTAGAATACTTCACAACAAAAGAAACAGGTGCTTCAGGAACTCCAGAAATACAGACTGAAGACACAATATTTGGAATTAAGGAATTTACTTTCCAAGACTGCAGTAGGCTTCCCAAAGTATGAGTCTGCACCCTCGTGGTCCAGGTTGTCTCCAGATCTATTTCTGTCACAAAGGCTAAGCAGCTATTGGCCTTCAAATGGGGACATTTGCTGCTTGATATAACCTAGCCCATGACAGTCCTAGGTTCTCTTTGACTATGTGAAGTAATAAAAGGAAAGCTTGACACCTTTATGGCTCTCTTTGTCAAATGTTACTTTGATGTAAATTCAACCATGATCAAATACACAAGTAAGACCAAAAAAGCAAAGGGACAGCAAGTGCACAGAAGCAAACTGCAAAGTAATCTGGAGAGATTAGAGCAGCAAGAGCTGCAGGCAATGAGAAAAGGTTCAGTATTAATAAATGTGAAGTCACACACCCTGGGAGAAGAAATATGAGCATAGATACAAAATGGCACCCAATCAATTACATGGAGTTTATTTTTATCTTGCCTCCTTATTACTGTCCTAATAATACCCTTTTTGTGTGTCTACCCCAAAGAAGTAAGATGAGAAGGTGAGAAATCTGGACCAGGAGTTTGGACAGAAGGGAAAGGATCCATGAGAGAACAGCTATTTTAAGGAATGGTTCCCAAAAGTTGAGAAAGTTACAGATATACAACACAGTAACTGGAAGTTTGTCTTTTCCAGCCTTCCAAATATTTCTGCCTTCAGAAACATAATCAGGTAACCCACTGACATATAGAAACTTATCAGCAGATAATATTGAGAGTGTATATTATACAATCTACCCAAAATGATGCTTAGACATATTTGAATGGGCACATGGGAATTTAAGCCTAACTTTTAGTCTGTTGACTCTGCTGATGGCAACTAATTCTTAGTTTTACATTCAAAAAATGTTCAACAGCAGTACTCTTACCTAGGCAGTCTTATTGTGGTTTGAGTCATCTAATTTAAGCAATTGGCTGCATTTGGGCAAACACAATTATACTGCCTCAATCTATAAACAGAATGAAAAGAATAAGCATTTTTTAACACAGCCAGCCTTGGTTTCAGAAAATCTTCTATGCAATCATTAACATAGCAGCAGAAAGTTCTAATTTGGTTTACTTGATAACTAACTTGAAAACACAGCAACGGAATTATTAAAATTAAAAGCAGTTTTTCATTTTTAAACTTTACATTAATACTGTGATGAGAAAGATTTGTAGGGAAGTTGCTAGCACACTGTCATCACCTGTGTTTAAAAGGTAAAGCCTAAACACACTTTTGAGCCATTGTTGCTTCCACTGAGGTCAGTCCACTGAATTAGGGATTAAGTGTCAAGAACAGAAGAATCCATAGAATAGCAGTGTTTCAAAGGTATTTCTGTATAGAAAAAACAATGGCCATATGCACCATTTATCCTAAGCTATCACATTACACTATGCAAGTTACTATAGCATTTGACTCATACCCAGTGAAGTCAACATAAGCCTTGTCAGTAATTTATCACAGGTCCTGGAGCAGGTCAATTGTTTTAATATTGCAAGTATACAGAACTTATTGGGCAGATACCACTACATTGGGGTTTTTTTTTTTACTTCTGTAGACAACTAAAATTCTAACACCATGCAATCACTCTTCCCACACTAACAGCCTTCTAGCTTTCTCTCTGTCCTATATGCTGGCAGGTTATATATCTCCCTGGATACCCTACCACACATGAGACCTATGTGGCTTTGCAACAGCTCTATCTTTTCTGTTAAGAGACTGAACAGGTTTCCTCAAGAGCCAGCTGCCTAAGACCATTGAATCTGCTCTAATTTGTCTTTTCTGTGTATATCACTGTCCTCATGCCGTACTTGCTGTTATATAAACTAGCAAAACAGCAAATTGAATAAAAAATCCTACTGAAGTCAAAGAAAGAAATGTGCAGCTGTGCACAGCACCACTGACCCCCAGCCATTAAAGCCTTCCTAAATCTGGTCATGAATTTATCCCTGTAAAAACAGTCCAAGAGGCATCCTTAAGTAACCCTGTGGTTTTCTAATGCTTTAGAAGTTTAGTCTAGAGGGCTAGAACATAATGAACACACATCTTTAGCTGGTAGCACAGTGAAAATTAAAACATTAACTAGTTTCTGAACAGCATAAGGTCTGTGAAAAAAAGGAAATTGAAACAGACTAATTTCTCTCACTGGTATTCTCTCAACTCTTAATCAAGATTTTCACATGCTGCAAAAATACAACACTGATAAGCCCTTAGCATCTGGAAATAAAGCATGCTGCTTCCTAGTCATTTTCAAATGATGTGGGCCAAAATCTTTAAAATGATAAACCAGACTTTACAAAGCTGCAACTCTTTCATGCAGGAGATTGGGTGGTTTTTATTCAGATATGTTAAATATGAAAGACTGATAAGTTTCTTAAATACATAGTTGCACGAGACTATGTGAGGGTAAACTGGCATGTATATGAACAGTTAGATCTAAAACATTTCTGATGCTGGCATCAGATATCAGTGCCACAGGTGTTAAAAAGGGGCTATGAGCAAATGCTAATGAGAGCTGATTCTGTCCCCTGAATTTTAACTAGCATTTATTTTCTTTGTTTTAATTTAAGAGCCAGAGGTGACATAGTTATCTGAATACAGAGATAAGGGGAGTGGGATATCAAAATCTGCTGCATGCTAAACTTAGCTCTCATATGGCCTCAGCTGCTTATCGACATTTCTGTGTCAGATTCTCTGTTTGCAGAACAGGGAGGATACCAGCCACATCAGTGTCATGAAGACCAATTAGGTGACAACAAACAAAGTTATATAACATCAAAGCTTTCTGCCCTTGTGAAACTGGTCTCATCTAGACAGGTGAAACCACCCAGGAAGCCACCAGAGGCAAGTACAAAAACCCCAGGAATTTCCATATCATGGGGGTGGAGGCTTACAATATGAGTCACAACTTGGCTGAAACTTGAAATTCCAGCAGCCCCTTTCCTAATATTATTTTCATTCATTTCTTATAAATATGACCCTAGATTATCTTGTTTGTTATATAAAATGTTCAACACTTCACTTAGAATCCTATTAATTTCCCAATGAGTTCTATACACTAATTGCTTTTTAGATTTCCTTCCATTACTTTCTGCTGCTGTCCCCTTGTGCTTCTACTGTAAGACAGAGTGAATGGAAATGTCCAATCCATTTTCTTTATGCCACATACCAGGGACAGAGCCAAAGGGGTTGTAGCAGTGTGGTTGCACCCGCCTCGCACTACCACAGCTGCTGTCCCCAGCTGACCAAGGTGCAGGGGTTCACCCGAAAGCTGTTCCTGGCATTGTTCCAGCCTCAGGGTCTCAGACTCAGCAGGGGACACTGGCAGCATCAAGTGGGTTTTCTCTTCCTGCACCTGCTCCCTGCTGCCTTCCACCATGGTGCTCTCTGCTGCACCTCCCACTGCTGCCACTTTTGCTGGCTGATTCTGCCAGGGACAGCAGCAGATAGGTGCCCCTCACCACCCCAACTTACTTTTCATGTATCTGTTCCCCAGTGTCCCATGCTGGCCCAAGATCTCCAGCCATGCCTCACCAGCACATCTGAGAAACAGTGCCCCTCCTCCCCTTTGAGTAAAACCTGGAGTATTACTAAAAAGAGGTATGCCACATACTAGTGCTGTGCAAAACAGCGCCATTCCATTTCAACTTCCATTTGACATTTCAAAGGAACAGTGTTTCATTTTGAGTTTTGTTTCATTTTGAAAGCACTGTTCCGTTTCATTTTGTCGAAACCGTTTCTCTGTTTCAATGCTGTTTCGACATTTTGCCCATAGCCTATAATGGGGAAGCACAAAACTGTCTATAACTTTGTCATTTCTAGCCTGATTCAGATGAAACTTGCAGGCATGGTAGCCCCTTCTGCAGGCATGAAGCCTACAATGTTTCAAGGAAATAAGTGAAGAGGTTTCTGGGAAACTGCACCTCCAGTTGCTGACAAGCAAAATTGTCACTTGCTGGCAGCGGCAGCCTCCTGTCATCCAGCAGGCAGATCTAGGGGCCTGTACCCTTGGGAGGGCTGTGGGGTTGAGCCAGACTCCTCCCAGGGGTATGGCCCTCAATCTGCCTGCTGGATAACAGGAAGCTGCTGCTACCACAGCTCCTGCCACCTGGAATGGGCAGCACCCAATGCTGGTCCCAACTGGCAGCAGCAGCCTCTTGTGATTCAGCAGGTAGATTGGGGGTCTGCACCCCTGGGTGGGCTGCAGAGCTCTGCCAGACTCCTCCTGGGGGTGCGGGTGGGCCCGCCACATGCCTGCCAGATCACAGGAGGCTGCTGCTGCCAATTAGGACCAGCACTGGGCATAGCCTACACCCAGCACCAGGAAGGTTGGTGCTGTTGCTGGCCCCAGCTGGCAGCAGCAGCATGCTGTCATCTGGCATGCAGATCTAGGGGCCAGCACCCCCCAGGAGGACTGGGAGCTGTGGCAGAATCCTCCCAGGGGCTGCAGTCCCCAGATCTGCACAGGATGACAGGAAGCTGCTGCTGCCGGCTGGAACCAGTGATGAAGCCAAGCCTGGCTTCGAAACATGAAACATTTAGAAACTTTCAAAATGTTTCAAGTGCCCTTGTTTCCTGTTGAAGCTGTTTTGAAGGCTTTTGTTTCATTTCAGTTTCATTGTTTCAAGCTCAAAACACATCAAAACAGCTTCAAAACAAAACACCTGGCGAAATTTCACGCAGCCCTACCACATACCTCTTTTATTATATTTTGCTTTTCTTAGTTCTAAATTGACTACTTGAAATAAGATCATTTGATCTCTTCAAAAATACTTCTAATAAGACTCTTGTAAATAAGAAGGAAGAAGTCTTGCTTGGTCAGAAATAGAGCACAGCTGAACAAAGAAACGACAAAAGTACAATAGGTAAAGTCATCTAAATTACAAGAGCTATCCAAAGATGCTGCATAAAGCCAGCGGTTGAACAGAGAAATAAAGACAAAAGGAAAGGCAGTACCAGAAGATAACTGGACATTCCCATCATCTTATCAATGTCGCATTATTTAATGAATCTTAGTAACTGTTGGTTTCCTAAGTACCATCTACTAGGGAATTTCCCAGATTAACTTGGCACTGTATTAAAAGAAATGTATTTTGCACATCAATTAAAATGTATTTGGTTTCCAAATAATTGAAGAATTGTTTTAAGTGACAAACTGAATAAAATAGCTGATTGAAAAGCTGTGAATGGAATAGTATTTCCATCCCAAATGACTTATTCAATTGAATATTTATCAGATAATTTGATTCCATCAGAACATTTTAGGGAAATAGTGGGCTGGCTACCCTATCTATCTGGTTTTCTGACACTTTGAGCTCCCTTGGCTCTCTAACTCCATCTCCTCAGTACTGACTTCCTGGGATCCTCAACTATCCAGGTGAAAAACACCCTCAAAATAAGGCATTCTAGGAAACTGGGGAGCCAGTAATCCAAAAAGATGCCCCATCTCCTATACTGCCCTAGTAGGAACAAAATCTTTTCCAAAAAAAAGAATGTAATTTTCTGTTTGTAGGAAATTCATTTTTCCTAGTGAGCTCTAGTAAATCGTGGTGCTCAACTCAATTTCTCTATGCCGTGCACAATTTTATATTCCTCTATCATTCTCCTCTTATTCTTCTCTACTCTAACCTTAGAGTGTCCTAAATCACTTTGAAGTATTTCCTCTTTAGGTTCTTTAAGGTGACCAAAACTGAATACAGTATTCAAGTTGAGGGCATATCATTGATTTATAGAATGGTATTATATTTTCCATCTCCTTTATGCATCCCCCTATATTATTTGTTTTTTTGACCATTTCTGCTGGGTACTGAGAAAAAATTGAAGTGCTCTGCTTTCCAGAACTTTTCACACTAAAGTTGGGCTTAGTTTAAAGAAAAATCTAAGTTGATCTATATAAGCATGGTGGTTTGTGGTTTTGACGTCCATTTGGATTTTTTGTTTAAGGTCCTTTACATATTAGAACCTGGGAGTATGAAGAGAATAAAACCATGCAAAGCAGAATAGAGTTTTTGCAAGTCCATGTAAACCATAACCAATTTATAATCCTCTGGGGTCCCTTCCAGCCTGAATGTCTATGAAATCTATGAAATTTAGGTCCACCATGGAACTGTGCTTTGTGGTAGCCATCAATTTGAATAAGCTAAACAGTGGTTCCCAATCTGTGTTACAGGTACCACCAGTGGTATGCAGACAACCTGTCAGTGGTACTCATTGACAAAAAATTGCTGGTGATACTTAAGGCTGAACTGAAAAATGTGCTGGTGGTACTTAAGGTTGTACCATTTGAAATTGGTGGTGTGCAATCTGTCAGAGTTGGGGAACCTCTGAGTTAAAAGATTGTTCAAGAACATGAAAAAAATGTAAAAAGCATTGACAGACATTAATGGGGTAGAGAACACTTTGGCCTTGTCAACTGACAAGGTCCTTTTAATACTAACATGCATTTGAATGTTTGTGGGGGTGGGATGGATTCTCCCCCAAAAATCCCTTTCTATTTATTGTTAGGTCAGCAATCACAAAAAAGGTAATTCCATTCTCTGTCATCAATATCTTACGTGGTCTCACACATTGAGGCCCTCCTTTGGCATTGGATTCATTCAGGGGGAACCTGACTTGCCTACAGAATCGTTCGCCTCTGATTTAGACTCTGATGAACAAGCACCTCAAACACATAGGCACAATGAATGATTGCCCATCCACTTCCATTCAGTGTGTCTTTTTCTTTCATGGTGAACTTAACTGATTCTTTCACATGGGTACAAGAGAGAAACTACTGGCTCATCACTGAACACAAATTAATCATAGCACTGAACAATGACGGGTAATCCACAGATGAGAGTACAAGTGAAAAATTGTTTTTTTTTAAGTTCTGTTTCAAAGTCAGGGATAAATAGGGGGAGTAGACTATTCTAAATTTCTATAGTTCCTGGTTTCTGAAATGTTTCAGTAATATTACAAAGAGTCCTATTTGCTTACGAAGGAAAAAAATTAATTCTCTGTCACTAAATGGTCTAACATGTGAGGCTGTAAATTCCCACAAAGTCTCCTTTAGCATACCATTATCTTGCTAGTCTTTCAAACAGGTTATACATTTTAATCCGCTAAGATTTTACACATTATTCATATCTCATACACAATACCTGGACAGGGCAGGTTGATTGTAAGAAAGCAAGCCACTACCTAAAAATTAAGTTTTGAGTTGTGTAAAATTCAAAATTCAATTGACAATCTTGACTGAAAAAAATGGAAAAAAGATTTCAGAATTGCCAAAAAAAATTTTTTTTTGATTTTTCAGGGTAAATGCAGAAGGTATAGCTGTGCTCCCCTAGAGCCAAGCATTTAAAGTACACAGCTGGGATGTGGGAAATCCAGGTACTTTGCATTATTCGGAACTGAGATTTGATCAAAAGACTTGTAGCTCAGGGCTAAGTACAGACAGTCAAAAAGCCTAAGGGTGAATTGATTCAGTCTTTGCATCTTAGACTAAACTGCAAAGAGTGAACCAATAAGCAAATGAACAGATATTACTTTTGGTTCAGGAAATGCAGCCACATGCTTGCAGTGGCTCAAGCCAGAAGCTGTGGGGGGAGGTCTAAAGCACATAGTCAACATGGGCTGTGTGTTCATTTCCCCTTCCTGGTGCCCCCAAGGTCTCTGGGATTTGCAGTCCACAATCACAGTAGTAGGACTCTTCAGGGTTGCTCATCACTTCCTCTTCCTGCTTCCAGGTACCTCTGGGATTTGTAGTCTGCAGTAAGTTTAGCAGGTCAGGGCATCTCTGTACTTAGGGGAAGGGAATTTTAACCCCCTCCCTGGCCCCAGACCCTAGCTGGGGTTTGCCTGGGGGGCCAGTGAGCCAGCCAGTGAGGCCTGTGAATCATCTAGTGAGGCCAGTATGTTAGCACTCACTGCTCCAGCTAGGGAGAAAAGGGGAAGTTCTAGCCCAAACCAGGGCTGCAAAATGCTGGGATTCTTGGGGACTCTGTTTTAATTTGAACCAGGAAGGGGTCTGGGACAGAAATTTCATAAACTAGTTTGACCTAAATCAGTTAAGTCAGATACTACATTCAACCAGGTTTATCTTAAACCAGTTTCAAACATTTTTAAACTGGTTTATGTGAACTGAAATCCTATTCTGTTACAGGTTTAAACCAGTTTCTGAGTACTTAAACCAGTTTATGTGTAACTTCTGTTCTTAACACTCAAGACTGTCTTAGCAAGTGATCTAAAGGTACTCTGTGGTGGGTGTTCCTAAACCCTTCAGTTTAAAAATGTTTCACTATAGCAGGAATGCTCATCCCCTAGGCCACAGGCCAGAAATGGCCTCCAGCATCATGCTATCAAGTTTCTAGGAAGCCCTTTGAGCCTTGGCCCTGTGCACTAACATTGGGCACAAAGAGCAGTGCATGGGGCCAGGAAAGGGAATGCAAGACCCCAGAGTACCAACTTGGAACTCAGGGCCAGGCAGGGGTGACACAGGGCCATAGACCCTGATCCTACACATGGGGTTAGCATATGGCAGCAAAATTCAGTCTGGCCCTCGGACTGGCCCTGTACCATTCATCTGAGCCAAAGACAAAAACCAATCTATAGAATAGGTAAATACACACTGAGGGAGACAAGGAATGAGAGTAATTAGCACACTTACTAACAGGCATGTGTGACTTTAAGTCCCTGCTGTTTTTGAACCCAGACCTCTCTTAATTCATGTGAGCCCTCTATCCATTGGACTACAAGATATGGGGAGAAGGAAAACACCCCTTCCACAACTTTATGAACAGCCCCTAGATCCTTTTCCATTTTGCTATATATTCCTTATATAAAATGCTAACTTTCAGGGTAAAGAGAACATTCCAAGTGGTGCATAATTTTTTAAGCTCAACTATTATTCAGGGTTAAGTTAACTCAAAACAATTTTAGATTTTCAGTTCAATCACTATACAACCCCCTCCCCATTTTTTTTCCCCCACAGCCCTGGTCACAGCATCCAAGGAGTTTTTTATGATGTTTCCTGACCCTGACCCTTTACATCTAAAGACTCACGTGTTTAAATAGCTAAAGTGGTGCATATTAACATGATATGCAACAAATACAGTCTGTGACTGAGTTCACAGTTCACATGCTCTGGAAGGCAGTGTTAGTACAGACAAGTCAAGTCAAGTCAGTCCCAAGGCTGATGTGACCGTTGGGGCACCTTAGATGCTGTTACAAACCTCTGATTAGTTGAGTTACTTTGCATTATTGGTGATTCTTCAGGCAGAGTGACCTGACAGTGCCCATCTTGCCACATATGGATGGCCATTAGTTTGCAGGGAGCTCATCAACAGGTCTGATTTTTAGTTGTGCTGGGTGTCCACACACCCTCCTCACCCAGGCTAGCCAAAGTGGAGGTGCTGGTTTAGTCTCTGACAACCCAACCATGGAACAGGCTTTACTGGTTTACATAGTACCAGATAGCAGACCAAGACAGGCCTGGCCTGGCAAGGGTATAGTATAGTACATAAACAAATGAAACAACAGAGGTTGTATTGTAAGTGATGGTGCTTTCAAACTCATAACATCCATTTATGTACCTCAGTCTCTGTCATACATATTATTTAGGCATAATTCAATGTGGCTTTAATGAAATACCAAGATAAATATTTTTTTTCCTTTTCTTTTCTTTAAAAAGCCTAAACAGAGTGTATAAAATACTAAGTGACAGGTCTTAAATGCAGACAATTTGAATAACAACTGTTGAATGAAATTATTGGCATTTAATTTAATTTATTATTATGACAGCCCTAGATGTAGGTAAAAGGCTTTGTTTGAACTCTATGGACCCCACAGTATAGTCCTTTTAAGCAATTTGCTAGTGATTTTCAACTAGAAGAGAATTTAATGCTTAGAAATTATTAGTTAGCTCTTCAAAGCAAAATCTGCTCTTTATCCACACATCAGACACATTCTACACTGCTAATTTGCCTAGCCTATATTATGAAGGCTTGTTTTAGTGCCTGATCAAGCAGTGTTCAACGTAGAGTCCTATGAATAATTGAACTTTTAGTTTTCCCGCCAACCTCAAGAAAAGCATTCATTTGGATACAGCCAAATAAAACATCTGGTTTCTCGGATAAGGACTTTGCATTCTATTTGACACAGAGCAGTCATTTCTGGGCAAAGACAAGAAAGAGCTAGATACAGATTATAGGCATGGTAGGTTCTCTTTTTATCTAGATTCCCCTTTAATCCAATTCAGTTTTCCCTTCTGCCTGATTAAGATCAAGGATGTAAGCTAAGAGAGAATGTCCTAACTATCAAGATAGACCACTTTCAATTTTCTTGTTAGAGCTGTTCCATATTATACAAAATACTTCAATATTCATAGAGCCAGAAGGAGAATGACTCTCTTACTTTGAAAACAAGATATCTGGGTCCCAGTCCCTGCTTTAGGGAATGCATGAATGAAAGCAACAGAAGACAGTGAAAGAAAGCCACCATAGAATAGACATTATTAAGTGAGTTAGGGCATTATCTGGGGCAGCAGAAGGTAAGAACAGGTAAAGAAACTGAAGTTGGGTCTCCCACATGCTGGGTGAGTTCCTGAACCATAGAATTGTTGACCAACAGAAAAATCTAATCCCAAGAAAATGCTTTCAGTTCAACTGAGCAAAATTGACCTGAAATTTGAAAGCAGTGTTATGACTGAAACCAAATTCATTGGCAAAACATTCACTAAAAAATATCCAGCTGTAATCCACTATTTTCCCACATATTTCCAACAGAGTTGCCACTTAGTCCAGATTGCTTTGCTGATTTTTGTGATGAACATTTGTGTATTAGGAATTGAATTGAAATCACTATTGAAAGTTACAAAACCACTATTAGGTGATAGTTTTAGTCATGATAAACCTAGGGTGCATTTAAGCTAAAAGCATATTAACTTTATATTTCTAGTGCTCAATAGATCACTATTGCGCTTGGAATAATTTGAGAACTCTAGAGTAATTTATCTAAAATTTATGTACTCATACAGATTGTGGACAAAGGGAAAAATATCTGCCTTATTTTTACAGAAAGTGAGTGGGCCAAACACCCCTAGATCCTATTCTGGTTACTTTGTGTAGACAATTACAAGGCAACTGAAAGAGCTGGCAATGATTTGCCCCTACTGCAAGGGGACTAAACCTGTGACTTGTGAATCTGGAACAGGCATGGGCAATCATTTGGGATGGAGGGCAATTTAAGGAGTTTTGGTGAGCTGTTGAAGGCTGGAGGCAGGAGGGGGAGGTGTTGACCAGGCCTTGGCTCTCTCATCATAGCTGTTTATATTGCCTGACGTGATGTGGGAGAGGAAAGGGAGCCAATAGATGCTAATAGATCCCTATTCATATTCAGCCTCACGCCCATCTGCTTTGCATCCACTGCTAGGAGTACTGAATGGAGGAGACAGGCAAGGTCTCCAGAGAGACCAGCCTGGCGGAGACCCCTGTGAGCAGGTTGTGCTCAGCCAGGCACATGGTATGGGGGCCACTACTAGGCAGGGAGTGGCATCTGGGAGCAGGATGGGAGGGTGGGGCCTGGGCTGGGATCACAGGGCAGTGACAGTGCAGGGCCAGGACCCAGGACAGGGCCATGATCTGTTTCCCACACATCTCTGCAACAGGCACCTGTTCCACTGAAGAGTGGGAGAGAGCTGGCAAGTGCACAGCAACGAAGTAGAGAACGCCGTGAACTCCTTCAGTCATTTACCCACATCTCCAATATACACAGAGGGTTGCTTAGCCTCTATACCCTACAAACCTCCCTCTATGATTTGGGCAACCTAAGGTTAAATCCCCCTGAAAACTGGCCTACTGCCCAGCCCTGGCCAGAGGTGCAAACTCCTAATGAAAACTCTACACGTATGTAAAGTTTAACAAAGTGTATACATGACAAGAAATAACAAAAACAAAGTACTATAACAACTAACCCAACAACTTACAGTTCTATAAATACCATATGAGTTCTTTGCCTCAGAGTTCCTAAATGAGGGGCAAAACAAGTCTCACAGTGGGTTCATAGAGAGACAACAGCTGAGTGCCAGTCTACCAAGCTTTGACCCTGAGATGGTGCAGAGTCACTTGGAAGGACTGGGTGCGTTTAAGTTGGCAGGCCCGGATAAGCTCCGTCTGAGGGTACAGAAGGCACTGTCTGATGTCATTGCACAGCCACTGGCAAGAATATTTGAGCACTCGTGGTGCATGGGCAAGGTCCCAGAGGACTGGAAAAGGGCTAATGTGGTCCCTATTTTCAAGAAGGGGAAGAAGGAGGATCCAGGCAACTACAAGCCAGTCAGTCTCACCTCCATCCTTGGTAAAGTCTTTGGAAAGATTATTAAGGCTCACATATGTGAGAGCCCAGCAGGAAAAATTATGCTGAGGGGAAACCAGCACAGGTTCATAGCAGGTAGATCATGCCTGACTAATCTAGTCTCTTTTTATGACCAGGTTACAAAGCAGCCGGACGCGGGAGTAGGGGTTGACATCATTTACTTAGACTTCAGGAAGGCCTTCGATACAGTATCCCACCCCATACTGGTGAACAAATTAAGAGGCTGTGACTTGGATGATGACTTGGTGGGTGGCAAATTGGCTAGAGAGTCATACCCAGAGAGTGGTGGTGGACGGGTTGGTATCAACCTGGAAGGACATGGGCAGTGGGGTCCCGCAGGGCTCAGTCCTTGGACCAATACTCTTCAATGTTTTCATCAGTGACTTGGACGAGGGAGTGAAGTGTACTCTGTCCAAGTCTGTGGATGATACAAAACTGTGGGGAGAAGTGGACACACTGGAGGACAGGGAACAACGACAGGCAGACCTGGACAGATTGGACAAATGGGCAGAAAACAATAGAATGCGATTTAACAAGGAGAAATGCAAAGTGTTGCACCTAGGGAGGAAAAATATCCAACACACCTACTGCCTAGGAAATGACCTGCTTAGCATCACAGAAGCAGAAAGGGATCTTGGAGTCCTAGTGGACTCCAAGATGAACATGAGTTGTCAGCGTGACGAAGTCATCAGCAAAGCTAAGGCCACTTTATTGTGCATCAGCAGATGCATGACAAACAGAACCAAGGAGGTGATACTTCCCTTCTATCGGGCACTGGTCAGACTGCAGTTGGAATCCTGCATCCAGTTTTGGGTGCCACACTTCAAGAGGGATGTGGATAACCTGGAGAGGGTCCAGAGAAGGGTCACTCATATGGTTAAGGGCTTGCAGGCCAAGGCCTATGAGAAGAGACTAGGGCACCTGGACCTTTTCAGGCTCTGCAAGAGAAGGTTGAGAGGTGACCTTGTGGCTGCCTATAAATTCATCATGGGGGCACAGAAGGGAATTGGTGAGGCTCTAGTCACCAATGTGCCCCTGGGGGTTACAAGAAATAATGGCCATAAGATAACAGAGATCAGATTTAGACCTGACATTAAGAAGAACTTTTTCACAGTTAGAGTGGCCAAAATCTGGAATGGGCTCCCAAGGAAGGTGGTGCTCTCCCCTACCCTGGGGGTCTTCAAGGGTAGGTTAGATAGGCATCTGGCTGGGGTAATCTGAACCCAGCACTCTTTCCTGACTATGCAGGGGGTTGGATTTGATGATCTATTGAGGTCCCTTCTGACCCTAACATCTATGAATCTATATACATAACACAGTTACAGAACCCAATACCAAAACGTTGCAGGCAGGGAAGGCCTGCTGTGCAGTGTCTCACACTCATGAGGATTTCTATGCTGTTCCCTCACTCTAGGTAGGTACTGAGCACCTCAGTAAAAGGGGTAGGTGATATCTTACCCAACCGACATGACGTGATGAAGCAGGCGAGTGGCTGGCAAGCACACAGGCTCCATTGTTGCTCCCAAACCCTATCACAACACACCCTGTTCTCAGTTGCTCAATAACCCTCACAACTATACTCTGGATTCTAGACAGTCACACACAATCAAGCACGAAGTCAGTTGTACACTAATCGCACTTGCACACTCAGTTAAGAGCCAGCATGAGAGAATTCCTTGGCACCTCCTTCTCCCCCCCCCCAAGAGGGACAGGGGCCCAGAGGTTTTATAAAGATTAAAAACGCACATAAAGATGGACACACACCACCTGTTCATCAAATAGAGGTCCAATCATTACTTTTCTTCCTCTATCAATCAAAATAAATCACAGTAAGGACCATACAAATCAAACTATCACAATAACTTATTAGCAAAACAGTCCTAACTGTCCTGTTCCCTTGCCTACCAAAAAAACCCAACAACTGGGTCTCAAACAAACAACTCTCTGTGCATGCTCAGCTTTAAAAAGTAGGTCATGACATCATTGAGGCAAGAAGGTTAGATGTTCCAGAGAGTTCTAACCTCTAGTCATCCCACACATGCGTAATCACACCAGGACTCCACTGTCTACACCGTACGCAGGTGTCTGTCACAATAACATGTAGGGAGTGGATTGCAGCTCTGCCCCAGGCCTCGGCTCCAGCCCTATGCTGTCACTGCCCCACAATCCCAGCCCTTCCTGCCCATCTCATCCCAGACATCGTTTCCCACCTACCAGCAACTCCATCCCGTCTATCTGGCCTAGCACATTCTACCTGCAGGAGTCCAGGGCCATTCTCCATGAAGACCCCACTCACCCACTTTGTCCAGCACCTCTTTGTCCTCTATGAAGAGGATGGGCTGGGGTGCCCAGGCAGTGGGGCTGTGTCTGATGGTGACAGCAAAGACACTAGCAGTGGCAACTGGAAGTATGAGGGCAGAGAAAGCCACCACTGCAAGAGCTGTTGGGAAGCCGAGCCTCATCGCTGCACTGCTCCTGCCCCAGCACCGCACCACTGGGCTCTGGGAACTATAGGTCCCAGTGTGCCTCACAGCCATGTGGGCAATAGGGCAGGCTGCGCTTCACACCAGGTGGAACTTCCATGCCCAAGTGTGGCAAGACCATCCACACGTACAACGGCTTGGTCTTCCACCCAACGCTGGTGCCCTGCGGAGTTGAAAGACATGCTGTGAGCTGAATAGAATCACTTGGCAGGCCAGATCCAGTCCACAGGCCATATTTTGCCCACCCCAATCTAGAACCTGTTGTGTTTATTATCTACCAATGCAATTAGATAGGCAACAGTCAAGGATTACAGCTCCCTTTTATCAAATGCTTTGTACACTAAAATCCCCAGAAATCACAATCAAACTAAATTGAACACATTTCAAAAGTATTAATATCCTTTCTTTGTACTACTGATTGTTTTTTCCTTCAAGCTTGACTTTTTAAAACATATATAATGATTTGAGTGCAATGTAGTCATAACAGTCAGGAGCTACAAGAAAAGAATTATATAAATGAATGAAAGAAAATATTTTGTAGCAAACTTGCAAGTAACACATTTACTAAAATGTTCTGAGGAATGCATTCATTCAAGGACTTAATACTTACAAAAGTAGTAGTTTTCTTTTATTTCAGGAGGCATCAAAATGTGGTTCAAGAGTTGTTAGCTTTTAGATGAACCTACTCTAGCAGTGCTCAAGATGATTAATGAGAAATGGGGTTTTGGTATGCTTGCAGGGAAAGCAGTCAATCATTTTTTTCCTAAATGTTCTGCAGAAATAAAAGTTTTCTCCAGAGCATGTTGAGAGACTTGGTATTAAGTTTATGTCACCAGGAAAATGAGGTGAGGTAACAGCCCAAATACATTTGTAGTGTATTTCTTTGTGTAATTAGACTATAGGTGTGAATGCATAATTATCTCATCTCCCTTTGGGTTTATGTCTCTGTGGTTTTGTAATAAATAACTATTTTGTTTCCTTGACCTCTACCACAACTGTCAATCTTATTCAAATGTGCTATTTTACCCAAACTATTCACTTGGTGACTCAACTCATGACAACTCAAAAACAAGAAATTCAGTCAAGCAATATGAAGAACTATGCAGATCTTAGGATATAACACTAGGAACAGAAATTAAACATAAACCAATATAAGTGATCAGAAACCAGTTTAAATTTGTAACAGAGCAGAAGTTCAGTGCATATAAACTTTTCAAAATGGTTTTCAAAACTGGCTGATACTGCTTTAAGATAAATCTGGATGAATGTAGTATAAGACGTAACTGATTTAGGTTAGGGTTACCATATGTCCAGGTTTTTCCAGGTTTTCTAGGTTTTCTTTTTGAGTCCTCTGATCTATATCTGGGTGTTTTTTTTAAATCTGAACAAACATCTGGGATATTGCTCTGCTCTGCTCTGCTAGTAGAAGTGGGGGCAGGGTGATTGGAGGCCAGGGGCATCACGTGCATCTGCACATGCACATGTACGTGCCCAGTATGCAGCCAGGCAGGGTAGTGGGAGCAGCCTCAGCAGCTGGATACAAGTAAGTCTATGGGTAGTGTGGGTTGGAGGGCCAGGGCTTGGGGACTGTCTGGGATGTGTGTGTGGGCACATGTATATGTGTGTGGAGGGGGTGGGTGTGTAGGAGCAGTAGGAGCAGGGGAGGCTGAGAGGCAGCAGGGACAGCAGGAAAGCAAGGAGAGGGTGAGGGGTGGCAGAAAAGGGGAGATGGTATTGGGAGGAGATCGGGAAACTAGCAGAGAGGGTGGGGACTAGAGCTGAGAGAGAGTATGAAGCTGGAATTTAAGATAGAGAAGGGACTGGGATTCAATAAAACATGACCCAACT
>NW_017729029.1:24859100-24868859 GCF_001723915.1 Gavialis gangeticus | reverse complement strand
TTTACATGGGAGGGGTACAATGAATCATATTGTTGCAATATGGGATGCCCAGGCAGAGGACAGAAGATGGAAACTTGACATATAAAATGGAAACTTGACATGACTTTGGTTCACTTACAGACACAGGCCTAAACCATATGAAACAGTAAAAATCAATATAAAATGATAATAATACAATATACAACAGTAAAAATGAATACAAACCTAATAATTATACAATATAAAACAGTGAATATCCAAAACCAAAAACTTGCTACCAAAATGAAAATGTTTAAAGCTTATCCTAAGTTTGAGCTCACTTATACTTATTTATAGGGAATAGAGAGGGAGAGAAAAAGTCAGAAATGGTTGGGGAAGGGGAGAGAATGCATTTTAAAATAAATTAAAAAAAGAAAAACTGGGGGTTTTGCTACATGCAGAAGGCACTGGAGGGCTGGTCTGAGCAAGCAACCTGAGGCCAGAAGCCCAAAGAGGAACTGCTTGGACCAGGTAGGAGTGTGAACTAGTTGTCAGCCATAATGGTGACTCACTATGTCCACAGACAGAGTCCATGGCTATGGCCTCCACACAGATGGAGCCCCCAGCTCTGGGCTGTGGGGGCTGCCTGGCATGGCTTCTGGCAGCTGGGCATGAGAGCACCCCCATTTGTGTGGTGTGCTCCCTGATGGAGTCTCTGGAGGGCTGGGTGTGGGAGCTCAAGTAAGAGGTATGCCAGCTACGCAACATCAGGGTCCATGAAGACTTCATCGATGGGTAGTGCCAGACACTTCTCTAAAAGAAGGAAGAAGAGGAGATGGAAATGGTGGCCAATGAGTTGCCTAACCAGAAAGATCGACCCAGAGCTACCTGGAAGACAATCACTTCATGCTCCACAAAATGCAGTGCTAAGGCTGCTCCTCCCCTGGCACTGCATAACAGGTATGTTCCCCTCCCCACGCATAAGGAAACTCCAATAGTGACACTGGAGAAGAAGAAAGGTAGTCAGTTTACTGCCACCCCCAAGAGGAGTCATAAGGTGTTGGTGGTGGGGGACTTTCTCCTGTGGGGTACTGAGGAACCTATCTGTCATCCAGACCCCATAGCCCATGAGGTCTGCTGCCTCCCTGGGGCTCGCATCTGAGATGTTGCAGAGAGGACCCCCAGGCTTGTCCTAGACTACTACCCCATGCTCCTCAGCCATGTGGGAACAAATGGCACAGGCAGGAGCAATCCAGACTGTGTCATGAGTGATTGCAGGTCTCTGGGGCCTGTTCTCAAGGGGTTGGGGGCTCAAGTAGTCTTTTCCTCTGTGCTCTCTGTTGCAGGCCATGGTTCTAGGATGGAAAGATGCATTGAGGAAATGAACCAATGTCTCCAATGATGGTGCCACTGAAAGGGCTTCAGTTTCCTCAATCACAGCATGCACTTCAGGGAGAGAGGACTCCTGGGAAAAGACAGGACCCATCTCATGGGAAAAGTTAAGTCCTTGTTCTTGGCCAGGATGACTTATCTTCTAGATAGGGCTTTAAACTAAGATTGCTGGGGGAAGGTGAAAAAGTGACTGGAACATGCATGGGGACTGACATACAAGAAAGCTCCATAGATAAGGACACTATGAGGGTGACTCTCACAAGAGCTAAGGGAAAAGTTCTCCTTCAGTGTGACAGGAAGTTGAGAAACTCAGCAGGAGGACTCAGGTGCACTACTGCTAGGAGCACGGGGAACAATCAGGCGGATTACTCTTACTCTCCAGTGGGCATTATGATCTAGTAGGGATTATGGAGACCTTTTGGGAATCCTCACGTGATTGGAGTGTAACTGCTACACTCTGCATAGAAGTGACTAAGTAGGGAAGAAATGTGGAGGTGTAGCTCTCTATGTGAAGGAGCAGTACACCTCCTTAGAGGCGGACATCGGCTCCAAAGAAAAACAGCTTGAAGGCTCAAACTGTGGGGGGTGAGGGGGAGGGGAAGGTGTGGAAAGAGAGACCTAACTGTAGGTGTATATTACAGACCATCAAACCAGGAGGAGGAACTTGATCTAGAGTTCACCTGAGAACTGACAGAAGCTGTGCATGCACAGGACATGGTCATCATGGGTGATTTCAATTATCCAGACATCTCTTGGGAGGAACACTTGGCCAAGTTGGATTGGTTATGTTCCTTCCTTACCTGCATCAAATAGCTTTTTTGGATTCAGGAGATGCATGGGCCAACCAGAGGTAACAGTCTTCTAGACTTGGTCCTGGCCAAAGCAGATGACCTAGTGATCAACTTAAATATAGAAGGCAGCCTGAGTGATAGCAACCATGAAACCATCACGTTCACTATCCATCGCAAGGCAGACAAATTAGATAGCAGGATTGAAGTTTTGTACTTCAAAAATGCAAATTTCAGTAAGCTCAGGTCACTAGTAGGGAAAATACTGTGGGACCAGGGACCAAAGGCGAGAGGAGTACATGAAGAGTGATCACTCCCTAAGCACATGATCCTCAAAACACAAAGGAAGTCCATTCCTACACAGAGGAAAGGTAGAAAAAAGGGCTGGGAAGTCCTCTTGGCTAAACAGAGAAATCATGGTCCTCTTGAGAAAGAAGAATGAGGCATGCAGCAAACGGAAGCTTGGGACGTGAGGAAGTCAGCAGTGGTCATAGGATCCCAGCAAGATAAACATCCAAATGTCTCTTGAAGGCTTTCAAAGTAGGTGCTTGAACCACCTCCGGTGGCAGGTTATTCCAAACCTTGGGGGCTCAGATAATAAAGAAGTTTTTCCTTATGTCCAGACTGAAACAGTCATGGAGAAGTTTGTGACCATTCGATATTGTCCTCCCTTGGGGTGCTCTAGTGAACAGATGTTCCCCCAGATCCTGGTGAACACCCCTGATAAACTTATAGGCAGTCACCAGATCACCCCAGAGCCTGCGCTTCTTCAGCTTGATGAGTCCCATAGCTTTCAGCCTCTCATCATAAGGTCTATTTTCCTGACCTCTGATCAGGTCTGTGGCTCTCCTCTGGACTATCTCAAGCTTCTCCACATCCTTTTTGAATTGTGGAGCCAAAAACTGGACGCAGTACTCCAACTGTGGCCTCACCAAGGCTGAGTACAATGGGAGAATGACATCCTGAGCTTTGCTTGAGAAGCATCTATTGATGCAAGCCAGCATTTTTCTCACTTTACTAGCTGAAGCATCACATTGGTGGCTCATGTTCATCTTGTCGTCAATCATGACCCCCAAGTACCTTTCGTCCATAGCGCTAGCCAGCATAGCACTGCTGAGCCTATAAGCATGCTGCGGGTTTGTCTTCCCATGGTGGAGAACCTTGTATTTTTCGGTGTTAAACACCATCAGGTTCTCAGCTGCCCTTTTCCCAAGCCTGTCAAGGTCAGCCTGGATTGCCCTCCTGTTCTCAGGTGTGGATGCTTTACCCCAAAGTTTGATGTTGTCAGTAAACTTGGCCAGTCTGCTTCTGATGCCAATGTCCACAGCATTAATGAAAACGTTGTACAGTATAAGCCCAAGGACAGAGCCTTGAGGGACCCCACTGGTCACAGCACACCACGATGATAGACTTCCATCAGCCACCACCCTCTGGGTCAGACCATGGAGCCAATGCCCCAGCCAGTGGACTGTGGTGAAGCTGAGGCCACAGTTGGCCAGTTTTGCTAAAAGGTGATCATGGAATACCAGATTGAAGGCTCTTTTGAAGTCAAGATATACGACATCAATCTTTTGCCCCTTGTCCAGGTGATAGGTCACCTGGTCATAAAAGGAAATAAGATTGGTCAAGCAAGACCTACCCACGACAAACCCGTGCTAGCTATCTGTCAGGATTTTGCCATCAGCCAGTCTGTTGAGAATGGTCTCTTTGATAATCTATTCTTGGATATTCCCCGGGACAGAGGTCAGGCTGATGGGCCTGTAATTTCCAGACCCAATTTCCTCCATTTCTGGCAGATAGGACTTCTTCCAATCATTGGGCACTTCACCAGAGTGCCAGGACTTCTTGAAGATCCATTGCAGGGGCTGAGCTATGATATTTGCCAGCTCCTTGAGTACCCTGGGGTGTAAGCTGGCAGAGCCGGCTGACTTGAAGGTATCCCGCCTTTCAAGGTCAGCATTGATGGAGGGTAAGGAATCTCCCTCACCCAGGCCTTTCTGTCCCATAATGGGCAGGGGCATCCCATGGGACTGGTGAAAGACCAATGCAAAGTACCCATTTAGCATAGTTTCATAGTTTCAAAGTTGGTAGGGTTGGAAGGGACCTGAGCAGATCATCAAATCCAACCCCCTGCCATGGCAGGAAAGAGTACTGAGGTCAAACGACCCCAGCAAGGTGTTCATCCAGCCTCCTCTTAAAGACCCCCAGGGTACAAGCCAGCACGATTTCTCTTGGAATTTGGTTCCAGATCCTAGCCACTCTGACAGTGAAGTAGTGCCTCCTGATATCCAGCTTAAATCTACCCTCTGCCAGCTTGTGACCATTATTTCTTGTCACTCCTGGTAGTGCTTGGGGGAACAGGGACTTCCCCAATGCCTGCTGGTCCTCCATGACCAGTTTGTAAATGGCCACTAGATCCCCCTCAGCCTTCTCTTGTGGAGGCTGAACAGGTTCGGGTCCCTGATTATGCGAGCAGCCCTCCTTTGGACTCTCTTCATGTTATCCACATCCCTCTTGAGGTGTGACACCCAGAACTGGATGCAGTACTCCAACTGCAGCCTGACCAGTGTTGCATAGAGGGGGAGTATCACCTCCTTGGACCTGCTTGAGATTCATCTGTGGGTGCATGATAAGGTACGTTTGGCCTTCCTGACCACTTCCCCACACTGTCGGCCCACCTTCATTTTGGCATCAATAATGACTCCAAGATCCTTTTCTGCCTCTGCACTGATGAGAAGGGAGTTCCCCAGCCTGTAGTTATGCTTCTGGACTGAGCCCTGAGGAACCCCACTGCCCACATCCCTCCAGGTCGAAAATGACCCATCCACCACCACTCTCTGGGTGTGGCCCTATAGCCAGTTAGTGACCCATTTGACTGTGTAAGTATCGATTTCCTAGATTTCATAGATTAGACATTAGGGCTGGAAGGGACCTCGGAAGATCATTGAGTCCAGCCCCCCGCACAAAGGGCAGGAAGTCAGCCAGGGGTCATAGGATCTCAGCAAGATAAGCATCCATTTTGCTCCTGAAGGTGTTCAATGTAGGTGCTTGAACCACCTCCAATGGCAGGCTGTTCCAGGACTTGGGGGCTCGGACAGTAAAGAAATTCTTCCTTATGTCCAGCCTGAAATGGTCTCGCAGTAGTTTATGACCGTTCGACCTCGTCATCCCTTGGGGCGCTCTGGTGAACAAACGTTCCCCCAGATGCTGGTGGTCACCCCTGATAAACTTATAGGTGGCCATCAGATCACCCCTGAGCCTGCGCTTTTGCAGGCTAAAGAGCCCCATGGCTCTCAGCCTGTCATCGTAAGGTCTGTTTTCCTGACCTCTGATCATGTGTGTGGCTCTTCTCTGGACTCTCTCAAGCATCTCCACTTCCTTTTGGAATTGTGGAGCCCAAAACTGGATGTGATGCCACAGTTCCCTAGTTTTTTAATGAGAATGGGATGAGAGACAGTGTCAAAGGCCTTCCTAAAGTCCAGAAAGATTACGTCCACTGCTACACCTGCATCTAAGGATTGTGTGACCTGGTCATATAAAGCCACCAGGTTGGTCTGACAGGACCTTCCTTGAATGAACCCATGTTTGTTGCCCCTAAGCATAATCTCCCCTGCTGGCCTCTCATGGACAAGTGCCAGGACAGCTGTCAAAAAGCTTACCCAGGACCGAAGTAAGACTGACTGGCCTATAGTTTCCTGGTTCTTCCTTCCTCCCTTCTTTGAAAATGGGAACTGCATTGGCCCTTTTCCAGTCTTAGCAAGTTGGCTTTTTCCTGGGTGTCAGTTGTCAGCTGTCTTGCCTGCTTTAGCAGGGGTCCAATGTTGCCCTCCAGCTCCCCACATATCTAAAAAAGGACTTTCTATTGTCCTTGATACTTGTAGCCAGTTGGAATTCAATCACAGCCTTGGCTTTTCTGGTTTACTCTCTGCAAGTTCGGACCAGTGCAGAATATTCCTCCCTGGAGGTGGATCCCATCCTCCATCCTTTGTACCCCTTTCTTTTCAGATGAAGGAGATCTGCTAGTTCCCTTCAAAGTCAAGCTGTGCCCTTTTGCTACCTTTCATCTGAGATGGAAGAGACTTTGCTTGTGCATCCAGGATCACTCCCTTGAGGAGCAACCACTCTTCCTGAACTCTTCTTCCCTTTGGGTCATGGTCCCTTAGGGCCTCACTGACAAGCTTCCTGAGCTTCTCAAAATCAGCTTTCCTGAAGTTAAGAATTTCTGTATTGCTGACTGACTTGCCAGCTTTATGGAAGATGGTGAAGGTGATCAGGTCATAGTCACTGTCACCCAGCTTCCCTTCAATCATTAGGTCACTGATAAGGTCATCCCCCATTGCCAGTACCAGGTAGAGTAGTGCTTTGACTCTCGTCAGCCCGTAGACTTCTTGCATCAGATAGAGCTCAGCCATGCATGTGAGAAAGCTTTGGAACCCTTCAGATTTGGCTGAGTGCTCTTCCCATGAGATGTCCGAGTAGTTGAAGTCTCCCATGACAACCATGGACTGGGAGCACATAGCCTCAACAAGTTCCCATGCGAACTCCTGGTAAAGCTCTTGATACTGGGTCAGAATTCTGTAGTAGACACCCACCATTGTGTCCCCTGTGCTGTGTTCCCAATGTATTTTAACCCAGAGGGTCTCTAATTATCCACCCTGGGCACCAATGTCAGCTTTCAGGGTTGCGTAGCTTTCCCTGACATACAGAGCTACGCCCTCACCCCTTTTATCCACTCAATCTCTCCTGTACAAGGTATAGCCATCTATACCTGTGGCCCAGTTATGGGTGGAGTCCCACCAGGTCTCCATTATCCCTATGACATTGTAATTATTTGTGTTAAGCAGGAGGACAAGTTCTTCTTGTTTAATCTCCAAGCTCCTGGCATTTGTGTACAGGCAGGCAAGCATCCCTTTGGGGGCCCTTGCCTTGCCCATAAATCATTCCACGGCTGGGGCAGGGGTGGGCTCCTTAGACTGCCATGGCCTGCTGACTTTTCAAGGGTTGCTCAGCAGGCCAGCAGTGGCAATGGTCGCCCCATTTTCTGGCAGGCTTAGTTGAAAGCCTGGTGGAGCAGGTCAGCCAGTGTGGCTGAAAAGAGCCTCCTCCCTGGCGGAGGGAGGTGGAGGCATTCCCTTCCCAGCAGCTCACTGCCTCTCTCATCAAAGAGCAGACTGTGGTCATGAAAGCCAAAGCCTTCCCGATGACACCAGTGCCTCAGTCTTTGGTTCACTACCTTGATCCTTCCCGAGACTGGGAAGAGAACACCACCTGGGCCCCCAACCCTTTAAGCCCCACTCCCAAATCCCTGTAGTACTTCATGACCCAGCTGGGAACACTTCAAGCTGTGTCATTTGTGCCTACCTGGATAAGGAGCCTAGGGTAGTGGTCAGTGGATTGGAGGAGCTCAGGGACTCTCTCTGCAATGTCTCAGATTCAGGCTCCTGGGAAGCAGCAGACTTCCTGGGCTAAGGGCTTGGGGTGGCAGATTGCCTCCTCACTCCCCCTCAGGATGGAGTCTCCCATGACAAACACTTTGCATTTTGTCTTAGAAATGAGCAAGGTAAGAATGACCACCCTCCTACTATTGCTATAGAACTGGTGTTGGATCAATTAAAAAAATTAGACATATGTAAGTCAGCAGGCCAGATGAAATTCATCTGAGAGTGCTGAAGGAGCTGGCCAAGTCATCGTGGAACTCCTAGCGAAACTCTTCCAAAACTTGTGGCACTCCGGAAAGGTCTCTGAAAACTGGAAGAGAGACAATATTGTGCCTGTCTTCAAGAAGGAGAGAAAGGAGGACCCAGGTAACTATAGGTTAATTAACCTAACTTTTATCCTAGGGAAAATCCTGGGAAAAAATCATTAAGAAATCTATGTTTGATAGTCTTGCAGAGGGTAGGATTCTGAATGACAGCCAGCATGGCTTCATTGTGGGCAGGTCTTGTCTTACTAACTTCATCTTTTTTTATGATCAGGTTACTCGCCACCTAGATAAGAGAGAAGAGGTTGGCATTGTATACCTTGACTTCCAAAAATCTTTCATCTGGTATCCCACAATGTTCTTGCGACAACACTGAAATATTGTAGGCTTAACTGTGAAACAGTTAGGTATGTACAAAGCTGGCTGTGGGGTAGGACCCAGGGAGTCCTAATGCATGGATCTGTGTCATCTTGGTAATAAGTGGCCAGTGGTGTCCCTCAGGGGTCAGTGCTTTGTCCAGTGCTATTCAACACCTTCATTAATGTTTTGGGTGTGGGAGTGAAGAACTTGCTGGCCAAGTTTGTGGATGACACTAAGTTATGGGGAAGCGTGGTCACACTTGACAATAGGCTGCAGATACAAGTGGACATAGACAACCTGGCAAGTTGGGCAGATCAGAACCAAATGAAGTTCAACACTGAGAAATGTAAAGTGCTCCACCTGGGGATGAATAATCCCCTACACACCTACAGACTTGGCAATGCCAATCTGACCAACACTACAAATGAGAAGGACCTGGGGGTGATAATAGACCACAGTATGAACATGAGCCAGCAGTAAGACTCTGTCACCAACAAGGCAAATAATACTCTGGCATGCATCAATCGAAGCATCTCAAGCAAAACCAAGGAAGTGATCCCTGCACTCTACTCAGCTCTGGTGACACTGCAGTTGGAGCACTGCTTTCAGTTCTGGGCACCACATTTTAACTAGGAGGTGGTAAAGCTTGAGAGTGTCCAGAAAAGAGCCACCCATATGATCAGAGACTTACATGGCAAGCCATATGAAGTAAGGCTAAGGGACCTTGGACTCTTCAGCCTGAAAAAGAGAAGGCTGAGAGGGGACTTGGTAGCAGCTTACCACTACATCAGAGGTATACATCAAGAGCTTGGTGAACAACTGTTCACCAGGGCACCTTTGGGGAAAACCAGGAGTAATAGTCACCAACTCCTAGAAAACCATTTCAGGCTCAACATTAGAAAAAACGTTTTCACAGATAGGGTGTCGAGACAGTGGAATAAGCTCCCTCCAGAAGTGGTGCAATCACCTACCCTGAAAATCTTCAACAGAAGACTGGATGGTCACCTTGCTGGGATCACCTGACCCCAGTTGTCTTTCCTGCTTGGTGCAGGGGGCCTGAACTCGATCTTCTGAGGCTCTTCCAGCCTCACAATCTATGAAAAGGGATAGGGGGCTGCAGGTTAGGAGTAAGGGGCACTGGCTGGGCCAGGGGGCTGTGGGTTGGGAGTGAAGTAACCCCCGACAGGTGTCCTCTTTTTTGGAACTGGAAATATGGTAATCCTAATTTAGGTTGTCAGTTTAGTGAACTTCTGCCCCAGATCCCCTCCAGACTCTAGTTAACTCACATTCCCCCAGCATGCCAGGATGCTTTGTACCTTCTCCACAAACTCCCTCCCTCCCCCTTGCAGGGTGGACAGGGTAGCCTTGGACCCAAGGTGTCTGCTATGGCTGAGCAGGAAGAGGTGTGTGTGTGTGTGTGTGTGTGTGTGTGTGTGTGTGTGTGTGTGTGTGTGTGTGTGTGTGTGTGTGTGTGTGTGTGTGTGTGTGGGTGTGTGTGTGTGTGTGTGTGTGTGTGTGTGTGTGTGTGTGTGTGTGTGTGTGTGTGTGTGTGTGTGTGTG
>NW_017729029.1:24854888-24859020 GCF_001723915.1 Gavialis gangeticus | reverse complement strand
TGTGTGTGTGTGTGTGTGTGTGTGTGTGTGTGTGTGTCCAGCTTCTGGCCTGGGCCACTGCAGGCACTGCTGCATTCCCAGAGTCAAAAGTGAATGTTTGTTCACTTGCTTATCAGTTCAAGCTACGCACCTTAGATTAACCTATGAAGATTGAATCAATTCAGCCTCAGGCTTTTGACTGGCTGTACTTAGCCATAGTGCAATGTGAAAGTAATGTGTGTAACAGCAGGTGGAACCAGGGTGGGCAGTTTGCAAAGCTATGATGTCTGTTAATTTGGACTGCAGTGCCCAGAAACTCCCAGGGGCTGGGAGACAAGGGAAACAGGAAGAAGCATGAGGCTGAAGTAAGGGGGAAAAAAGAGTAGCATGCACATGGAGCCTAGTCAGCCCTACACAAATGCGTGCACTTTGGAGCTGGAGATCTCACTGGCTTGGTCAGCCAGGACTGTGGAGTGACTGTGAACTGAAGGAGCTGGACTCAGACTTGAGAACAAGCTGCAGGTTGCTGTTTCAGCACTTCAGGGACTAATGGCTTCTTTGGGGACACTTCCAGTAGGGGAGAGGGCAGGGGGATTTACGTGCTGCGTGTATGTTACCACAGTGTTGATGTGCTTTTTAGCTGTTCCTTCTCTTTGGCCCATTGGCTTGTGACCCTAATTCCTATGATTTTCTATATAAAGGTGGGAACTCCCTCTTGCTTCTTGTGCTAGTTTCTGGGGCTGCAGGGTTGGCACAATAGGCTAAATATCAGTTACAACAGCATAGGTTCTACACCGTCTCTGCCCTTTACATATTCTGAGTAACAAAATTATAAACACTGCCTTGTTTGTACTTGAATTCTTGCCTGCAGTTAAGGTTCTTACTATTGGATGGCTGTTTCAATGGTCTGAAATGGAAACTATTTTACATTAACCTTGAAACCATGAATATTTGAGATAATTTAGCACATGTGCCAAGGTTATTACTGCTAGCTTGTGAAGTAAGAATTAAACCTCATAAAGTCATCTGTGAAGAATATTCTACTATATCACTGACTATCAATCTTAAAGACTATAGCCCCCCGAATGTTTTGATTATGTTACGTAACAGGGAGCTATTTAATTTATATAATACTTAAACTCTTAAAAAGTCAAAAGTATATGGTGTACGTATGGTGCGTTTGAGGTTTTCGGTCATAAGGCATAAGATATTCAATAGTTACCTGCTTGTCATACTGTGTAGTTGATTAGATTTGTTGAGGGTTAACAGAAGGGATCACAACATAATATCAATAGCTAAGGTGAGTAGAAGAGATGACTGCAAAAGCTTTGAAATGCCAAAGATCAGTGTCTAATCACTCAGGAAAAGAAAAGCCTATGCACATATATTACAGATCTCTGACTTTTGTATCAGTTTGCTTTAACCTTATTCTTTTTTTCCTCTAAAGCATGAAGTACTTTATGATGTTGGAAGTTTCTGTAAGTGTGTACAGACACTGTCAGATAGTATTTTAAATCGTAGTAACCCTCAGCTGCCAGGATACGGCTGGCTTATTTTTCCCCTCTTGTCTGCTCTGGCAGCACAAAGCAACCTCATCTGGAGCAGACAGTCCATCTCCTTGCCTGTACCTAACTGCTCACACAGCTTGTTTCCCATAGCTACAGATTTAGCTTCACAATAGCCCTCTGAGAAACAAAAATTCTACATTTGGGAAAAATAAGACACAAAGAGACAAAGTCAGTTGCCTAAGGATATGCAGATATTTGACAGTACCAAGAACAGAACTAGTCAACTGCGTTATCTGCAATTCCCTACTGTATTATCTCTGTTCTCCTCTAAATGTTCTCTGTTTTGCTGTCTCTCTGCCATGCACCTTGATGGGGGCACAGGTAGTAACTTAGGCAGAACAGTACCGAACTACATTCAGCAGAAGGGTGGCTCATGCTGAAAAGGGAAGACAGCCAATCAAAATAGACAGGATTCAGCTAGACCAAGATGACATCAGCCACAAAATGATTAGAGCTTGTTAAAATTTTTTAAAAAAAGAGTAGTTTTTTCTGTCAATTGTAAAACTAGAAAAAATTAAAAGAGCATATTATCTACCTAGTGAAGATTAACGGTACCCTGGAATTACCTTGGTAACACAGATAAAAGGTAACTCTTTCTTGAATTAGCATAACTTTAAAATGTTTAGAGGTTACTTAGTATGGGTTAGTACCCTTTAATGAGTGGAGGCTCCCATTTTAAGTGTCTCTATGGTGGTTTAAAGGTAGCCTGTAGTACCACCCATACTCTACTCTGGGAAGATAAAAGGCTGTATTTTCATTCCTCTGGTATCTCAGATTGCACCATTTCCAGCCTTTCCCACTCCTTTGCTTTAGGAGGAAACTTTCAATCCTCCTGAACTCTACTATCCAGAGGGGTGGTGCTGGCCCCAAGCCATGACCCCTCCCACTTCCAGAGAATAGAAAATGCATGCTCTGAGCCCACTCCATCTTTGCTTTGCCTTAATGTAGCACTCAGAAAATTCACTTGGACACAGCTGTGCCCTGCTGAGTGTGCTACATCAGCTCCCCCTGGATGCAATTTTAATTAAATATTTTGGTCCCTTATGCTGTTTTATTCTCTTCAGTCCTTTCCCTTTACTTCTCCCTGACCTCTCCCCCCACCACACCCATTCACTTAAATCATTTTTTCCCCCTGAGATGTTTCTTTTTCCAGTCACAGCTCTAGTTGGCCCTTGCTTGCTGTACAGTGACAGAAGCCACAGCATGTTGAACTACATGCCACCCTCTCTACTCCCCTCCCACCCCAAAGGATGGATAGAGTCCTGGCTCCTGTCCACACCTCTGCTTGCTAGGACCACTAGTGACAAGTCATAGTTGTGCAGATCCAGGATGGCATTAAGCCTCGACCTGTCACAGCTTTGAAACTGTTCTAACTTTATGACAGCATAACATTCCACAAATTTAAAGTGTTTTATTAAATGTAACCTATAACAGCACTCTGAATAAAACAGATTGAAGATAATACTCACTTGAACTGGAATAACTTTGAAATGTTTAGAGGATGCTTAGTATTGTTTAACACCCTATAAGGAGTGAATGCTGTTATTTTAAATGCTTTCACAATCATTTAAAGGCAACCTGTAATACTACCCTTAGACTCTCTGTGCTTTTGATTTAAAGAACAGGCACAAGAGACTGCCCAGGCTCATTTGTCTGGACTGCATAGTCTAAGTCTGGGTTGGGCAATTATTTCAGCTGGAGGATGACTTCTGAGTTTGAGGATGTGTTGAGGGCTACATCTGTCTCTTGCTCTTTCTCTCACTCGGTCTTCTTTCTGTCTCTGTCTTCTCATAGAGTCATAGATGCTAGGGTCAGAAGGGACCTCAAAGTATCATTGAGTCTGACTGCCTGCCAGTGGCAGAAAAAAGTGCTGCGGTCATGTGACCCCAGCCTGGTGCTTGTCCAGTCTCCTCTTGAAGACCCCAAGGTAGGGGAGAGCACTACCTCCATTAGAAGCCCATTCCAGATTCTGGCAACCCTCACCATGAAGAAGTTCTTTCTGATGTCCAGCCTAAATCTACTCTCTATGAGCCTGTGGCCATTGTTTCCGGTTATTCCAAGGGGTGCTCTGGTAAACAGAGCATCTCGTAATCTCCTATTCCTTGCTGTCTCACTCTCTTCCCCCCCGCTCCCACCCAGTGAATTTGTATACTACCACAAGGTCCCCCCTCAGCCTTCTCTTGTGGAGGCTGAAGAGGTCCAGGTCCGTCAGCCTTTCCTCATAAGGCCTTCCCTGCAGGCCTCAAACTGTACGAGCAGCCCTCCTCTAGACCCTCTCAAGGTTGTCCACATCCTTTTTGAATTGCAGTGTCCAGAATTGGACTCAGTATGCTAGCTGTGGCCTGACCAGTGCTACATGGAGAAGGAGCATCACCTCCCTGGACCTGTTCATGATGCACCTACTAATGCCTGACAAAGTGCGGTTAGCTCTGCTAATTACTTCATCACATTGATAACTCATATTCATCTTGGAATCGACAATGACAATGGGGTTTTTTTGTTGTTCTCCCGCCCTGGCAGGGGGTCGGGCTAGAAGATCTACTAGGTCCCTTCCGACCCTTAATCTATGAATCTATGACTCTGAG
>NW_017729029.1:24842730-24849888 GCF_001723915.1 Gavialis gangeticus | reverse complement strand
GGAATCGACAATGACATGGGGGTTTTTTTGTTGTTCTCCCGCCCTGGCAGGGGGTCGGGCTAGAAGATCTACTAGGTCCCTTCCGACCCTTAATCTATGAATCTATGACTCTGAGATCTCTTTCTACTGCTGTGCTGCTGAAAAGGTCATCTCCCAGCCTATAGGTATGCTGGTGATTCCCTCTCCCTAGGCGCAACACCTTGCACTTGTCCTTGTTGCACTGCATCCTGTTGTTCTCTTCCCACTTCTCTAACCTGCCTAGGTCTGCCTGGATTTGGTTTCTTCCCATCAGTGTGTTTGTTTCACCCCATAGTTTGGTGTCATCTGCAAATCTGGACAGAGTGCTTTCCACACCCTCATCCAGGTGACTGATGAACATGTTGAACAGTAGGGCTGTGTGAAAATGACTGTTGACGTCCATTTTGTCATTTGAAAGGGACAGTGTCCCGTTTCGTTTTGTTGAAACCATTTCTCTGTTTCGACACTTTGACGTTTTGCCCATAGGCTATCATGGGAAATCGTGAAAATACCTAAAACTTTGTCATTTAATGCCTGACTCTGATGAACACTGCAGTGATAGCAGCCCTTTTTGAAAGAATGAAGTCTGCCAAGATTTAGGAGGTATGTGCAGAGGTTTCTGGGAAACTGCACTTCAAATGCTTGAAACATAACTGCTGACACTTGCCAGCAGTGGCATCCTTCTCTCATCTGGCATGCAGATCCAGGGGCCTGCACCCCTGGGATGGCTCCATGGCTGTGTCAGACTCCTCCCAGAGGCATGGGCCCCTGGATCTGTGCCCTAGATCAGAGGAGGCTGCCTCTGCCACCTGGGACCAGCATCGGGCACAAGCTGTGTCCAGCATCAGAAAAAATTGCTGCTCCCTCCTGGGACAGGTCCAGGGACTTGCACCCCTGGGAGTAGTCTGGCACAGCCCAGCAGCTGTCCTAGGGATGCAAGCCCCCAGATCTGTGCCCTGGATGAGAGGAGGCTGCCTCTGCCGCCTGCGACCAGCACTGGGCATGAGTTGCGCCAAGCACCGGAGAAAATTTATGGTGCTGCCTGTCTCAGTTGGCAGCGACAGCCTCCTCTCATCTGACATGCAGATCCAGAGGCTTTTAGACCCAGGAGGGCTGCTGGGTTGTGCTGGACTCCTCCCAGGATTGTAAGCCCCTGCATCTGTGTGCAAGATGAGAGGAGGCTGCCTCTGCCACCTGAGACCAGTGCTGGGTGCAGCCCGCACCCAGTGCTGGGGAAGATTGCTGCTGCCATCAGTCCCAGATGACAACCTCTTCTCATCTGACATGCAGATCTGGGGGCTTACACCCCTTGGAGGAGTCTGGCACAGCCCTGCATCCATCCCAGGGGTGCGAGCTCCTGGGTCTGCATGCCAGCTGACAGGAGGCTGCTGCTACCACCTTGGACCGGCGCTGAAGCCAAGTAAGCCTGGCTTCGAAGCTCACAATGTTATGATACTTTCAAAACATTTCAAGTGCCCTCATTTCATTTTGAAGCTGCTTCAAAGCCTTTTGTTTCATTTCACTGTTTGGATCTTGAAATGGATTGAAACAGCTTCGAAACAAAACACTTGGCAACATTTCTCACAGCCCTATTGAACAGCACCAGCCCAAGGACCGAGCTTCTCTTGTCTTTCTTTCTATGTCTGCCTCTCCTCTCCTCTCCTCTCCTCCCTCTCTCTCTCTCCCTTCTCCTTCCCTCCCTCCCTCCAGAACCCAGCCAAAGCTGAAGTTAGCCAGGAGCCCAGATGTTCAGCTGTGGATCCAGGTGGGAGGGTCTGCCATGCTGGGTGGGTGATGGCATCAGCTTTGTCTGGGTTTTGGAGAGAGGAGAGAGGGATAGATTGTGGGGGAGACAGAGAGAAGAAAAGAGATGTTGCTGCCTGCCTGGGGTGGCAGTAGCTCCTGCCTGGGTCCACAGCTGATGATGTCACTGGCAGGGTCTGGGTCAGGGCTCTGGGCAGGAGCTTCTGCTATGCCAGGAGAGCAGCAGCAGCAGCAGCAGCTATAGATGCCACTGGCAGGTTCTGTGTCCAGGCTCCTGAAGCTATGCATGGCATCCACAACTGATGCCACCACCTGCCCTCTGGGGCAGAAGCCCTGATGCCTAAGGCTGCTGGGTAGAAGCAGTCCCCCCAACCTGTCCAACCAGCCTGCAGGCCATATTTTGCACACTGTGGTATAAGGAGAGATTTGGGTTGAGAGCTTCTTTCTTCAAGTGAGAAATTAAGCAGATCAGCAATGCTTACATTAAGCTATCAACCAACATGCACAGAGGGCACCATACTGCTGAATTTCTTTTATTTATTTTCCATTCTTTAGAGAAAATTTTAGCTCACAGAATCTCATTTCAAATTGTTCTTCACTTACTTGCTCAATCCTTAGTTTCCCAAATGAACAGTACAGATAATTGCCATTTGCTATTATTAATTTATATGGACTTTTTTCTGAAGAATTTTAGTTTCTAGCTGTATTATGTGGTTTGCCACCAAACTACTATAGTCTCCAAGAGCAATTCTTAAAAGGAGATACCTGGCAAAAATCTGGGTTAGAGGCAGGCAGATATCAAGAAAAAATTACTTGTATAAGCTACCATTTGTATCTGCAAGTCTTTCTAATAGTTTCACTTCTAATCTAGAAACAGAATGTGAGCCTTGTCTAGATTGTTTTCCTAATTGTTTCTAGATTCCTTAGATTTTCTGAACACTTTTCAGTTATTTTCATCTCCCCTTGTTGCATATCACAGGAACAGAGAGCTTTCTGCTACTTAATTCAGTATCTAGACTTTTTGTATAAAAACTCAGTCTACTTGAACTAAGTAAATGAGAGTTTTTTCAGTGGGTTAAAAGAGTCCATACAAAACCTTGACCAAGAACTGCTTTCTGTTTGCAAGATGTACAGCATTTTCAAATAAGGGTACCTAAAATTAGGCCTCTATAATCACATATTCATATTCAAGCATGTAAATCAGTGCCTTAACATCCTTTCAAGGGTGCCTCAAGGAGCCATATCAAGTTAGCACTGTTAGGTGAGCAAACATGATTCACAAGATAAACCCAGAGATTTCAAATAGAAATCCATAGTATTAAAAACATTCTGACCTGTTCTGGACTTTCTGAGTTGCTTGCAACAGAAGAATTGTTCTATTGTTTTTCTCTATTCAAAGAATAGGTAAAAGATAAGAACTAATATTTTCCAAAGCGTGTCTTGAGTCCAATGAGAGATGCCTTGATTTTAACAAGGGGTGCCTTTGAGTCTAAAAAGTTATTATTAAATAAAAAGTAAATTAAAATATTATTTTGTACAAGAAACCCCCTTTTCTGATTATGAATGGGTGATAGTTATAAAAATCTTAAAGATTATGTAAATCATAAGAAATGCTAGAAGACAAATGATGGATTTATTTACTCTCAATGACTGATACAGAACCCAATCTTCTTGTGTGGCACATTAAACAAATATTTCATTGGTTACATGCTCCATTAAAAGCAACAGAACTATAAATTGAAACTTGCAACTTCTTTATGAAATCCTGTTTCAATGCTTGTGTTTCACAACTCCAACACACTGGAAATGTAAGATTTTAAGCCAGATTTTAATTTTCATATCACTGGCCCTCTGCTTCAGAATATTATTCTTCTAGACTCTCTTTTTTGTTCTTGCAATTCCAGTACTAATTTCAATGATAAATTCCATCCTCCATAATAATGCTCCCTAAATATCAATAATTCCTTGCCTGTCATATAGTTTCCCAGTCTCTGGAATGTTTTTATGACATACAGTAGAGGCCTTAATTCCTTTGCAAGCTCACCCATTTAATACTGTGATTAACAGGCAGGCTGGTGACTCACAAGGGTGGAAGGAAAATCCAAAAGGAAAATTTAAAACAAAACATCTTGTAATGAATAAAAAGCAACCTTGGCCCTAAGCAGGGAAGACCATTTTAGTTTCATCAGTTGAAGTGGACAACCATTCTTACCAAACTGCTCTGCTTGAAAGACCTGGGCTAAGCCAGACCAATAGACAAAGTGAAAATTATATTTAAGCAAGTTAATGTGTGCATAATTTTTTATCTATATGTATAATGTCCCAACGATAAATAAACAACACTGTTTTGAAAAAGGTATTCTTTGTCCCTGATTTTCACCAGCTGGTCACAATTTCTAGAGAGTATTCTTTATAGCAAAGCTTAGAAGTAGCTGGACCTGCAGGAGAAACCTACACAGGATTCTGTGATGGAACCTAAATGGAGTGAAATGGGGATTATATTATAAAACCTGTGCAAATGTCAACCGTTACTTATGCATCTCCCTTTCTTCAGCTTTCAGAAAGAATCCATTTCTTCCCAATACCAGGGGAGAAAACATCAAAAATAAAATGATTCCTAGGCCTCTAAAACATGTTGACTATTATAATAATTCTTCACTGGGATACAAAATAATCTTGGTTAATTCTAACAGAACATTTCAGTCTGGGCAGATTCCAATAGTGATTCCAGCACAATATCCATTCATGTTCTTTAAGACCCAAACTCTAGAGACACAAAATATTAGCATTGTTCAAACATAGGCTTTAACTGAAGGTATAACCTATCTCTGTGTTTGAAAGTTAACTATCTAAAATCAGGGTCGATTAGGTAATGCTGTTGGCTGTCAAAAATTAAGGTTGTTTTAAGACAGAAAAGGCATGTGTTGTTAGCTGAAGAGAAAACAAAGGAGAAAAGGATAGATCCTATATTTAGAGATTGACTAGTTAGAAAAATAATTATTTAACTTTCCTAATTTTTAGTTATTTAAAATAATAGTTTACCTATCTTTTTATGTATTCAATAGTGATACCATCACTACTTTTGTTACCAATTTTTATTTTGTTAGACCATCTTTTTAAATATGCTTGGGGCAGGGAGGTTCTGGTTCTTGTTTTAGTAAGTTTTTTCTCACTGTGAGAGGTTATCCAATTTCCACACACAGATTTTAAGATTTCAACATTTATTTTGAATGGTCACCTCAAAGAATGTGACTATAGGAAAAACAACATGGTATTCATGCAAGTTATTTGATGGGCTCTTTTCCCTCTCTGTATAATTTTTCTGTAGCAGAGTAAAACTAAATTTAATCATTAAACAATAGATATGCTTACATATATTTTGCTTGAGAAGACTAAGATCATGTTTGTATGAGAAGACTAACAACATGGTATAGAAGAAGACCCATTTCTTAAAGAGCTCTTCCAAGAACCACCCATCCTATCCTTCAAACAAGCACTGAATCTCTAACCTCATTACCAGAAGCAAACTTCCTATGGCCCAAAACACACCAAATGGATCCAGACCATGCCATGACAAGAAATGTAAAACCTGCCAACATATCTCCACCACCCCCACAATTACTACACCACACAACAGAACCATCAGCATTCCTGGGTCTTCTGTCTAAACTTCAAGAAATGTAATATATCTCATCCAGTACACCAAATGCCCTGATGGAAAATATGTAGGAGAAACCAAACAATAACTGTACATCAGAATGAATGCATACTGTAAATCTACCGAGGACAAGAATACCCAACTACCTGTGGGGGTACATTTCTCACAAGAAAACCACTCTCTCTCCAATCTCACAGTTCTAATCCTCAGAGGGAATTTATAAATCACCTTTCACAGAGGAGCCTATAAACTTCAACAAACTTCTAGCTACAAAAACGTGGACTAAATATAGACATTGGATTTATGACACATTATAGCCTGCCCACCATATGATACTCCAGGTACCTCTCCACTATTTACCAGCTACATTCATTCCCCTCCCCACCACCCCCAACCTGTGTCTCACCCACATCAATTTTCATCTTCACTGACTAGCTTTCTTGCATGCATACCAGCGTCTGGCTTCTTTATTATTCATTCCCTCCAGGAAGAGCACACATCAACTGCAGATGCTTCCTCAGCCTGATTAAGGGTATTTATACCCAAAAGCTTGCAAAGAAGAATTTTTCCAACTATCTGAGTTGGTCTAATAACATATATCTGGATTTACCTAAATAACCTTGTCTGCCTATGCCCTTAGACCGGTGTGGGCACTTATTTCAGGTGGAGGTCCACTACCAAGTTTTGGCAAGCTGTCGAGGGCTGCATGGGTAGCCCTGCACCTTGACAGGTGCTCCTTCCACAGGTCCTGTCCACTAACCTCTGACCTTTGCCACCAGATCTCCCTCCCCTTGCTCCCAGAAGTACTCCTTTCAGCAAGGGGTTTTGCCATCTCAGAACCAGAAAAATACCACATTATATTCTAAAAACCAAACATCTACACATTCATTAATTTGATTTCAAAAAATATTTTTGTCCTGTTTTACATGTTTGCATAGTGTATGTAGAGATGATTGCACAGTAGCTTAAAATGAAGCCTTATTCTTATATGTTGTGTGGGGGTATAGGTTTGTGGGAGGCTGTGGGTGTGTGGGTATTTGGGGTGTGGGGGAGGGTGTGGCTGTGCCTTTGGGGCAGATAAAGGTGTGGGTGTGGGTATAGGGTGAGGGAGCATGTGGGTGTGTGTGTGTGGATATGTGGGATGTGGGTGGTTATGGGGTTTGTGGGAGACTGTGGGAGGGAGGATGGCTGGAGTATGTGAGGGGGTGTTGGTATGGGGTCTGCATTTATGGCAGTGTGAGCGGGGTTGTATGGTGGGGTGTGCATGTGGCATTCACCTTATGAACACACACATACACACTTTGCCCCTCCCTACACACATAGAGCCCTTCCACTCCTGGCCCCAGGAACCAGTGTAGCCCCATGCTCCCGAGGTCCAGTGATGCAGCTGGGAACAAGGCAGTGCTGGAGCAGTGTGGGCAGAAAGGCAGGGAAATGGCTGAAGGTGGAGCAGGGCTGGGTTGCTTGGTCTTGCTGTGGGTTCCCCCTGGGTTCTACCGCCCCTGGCTTCTGTCATCTTTGACAGGCAGCCAGGAGAAAATAAATATTAATTTGCTAAATTATTTAGGGGCCCCATGGACCAGATAAAATGGCCTGGTGGGGCAAATCCAGCCCATGGGCCATATTTTGCCTGCCCCTGCCTTAGACCACCAACACAGCTACAACCTATACCCAGGATCATGGTATTCCATTTTTTTCTGGTTTTTTTTTTTTTTTTT
>NW_017729029.1:24833569-24842321 GCF_001723915.1 Gavialis gangeticus | reverse complement strand
TATATATATATATGTATGTATCAGTAGTGAAGAAGAATAAGGTGCTTGTCCAAGTCCATCACAGGATCAGTGGCAGAGCCACAAATAAAGCACAGAGTCTCCTGAATCCCAATCCAGAGCCCTATCCACTAATGCCTATTTAGAATGTACAGCCATGTAACTCCACATCTTACCTGAAGCACCTCATATCATTACTGTGAGGTACAGACGTATTATGATACTTTTTTTCGGGGACATCTGCTTCTATTAATTCAGCCCACTCTAGAAAAAGTGTGCAACTTTCAAGTTCATACATATGGTCCGACACAGGGCTTTGGCATGAGCCTATTGCTAATTTAAATAAACCAGGATGGACCAAATTATTCAATAGGCTCCATTTTCTTGGATGCATAACTATTAGTAACTTAAGGGGAGACATTAAAGAGAAGGAGCCGTCTTCCCACGCTTAGCCAAAAGTCAGCAGCAATAGCTCACCTGAGCATGAAAATAAGTCTCTCTGTATTCCATGCTAGGACAACCAATCATAACAGACTAATCAGAAAATCACATGATGTTCTCTTGGGAATATAATAAATATTGCTAGAGGGAAATGAGAGGAGCATACATTACAAAACTGCTTAAAATGGCAGCTTGAATCTAGTGACTGTTTGTTATGTAGTTAGAAACTTCATTACTATCATCAGGCACCAGACTTAATGCAGAGTGACAGAATGATACTTGTCCGACTTTTTAAAACCCTACCTCTCTTCTAACCTCCATTAGTCTCAAGCACAAGGGCTACTGCAGTCCTCATTTTGTTAGAAAATTGCCACAAGAGCATCTCTAATGAGTGATGCAATTGCTAAACATTGTAAGCAGCAGAGTTTGATTAGTTTCATAAAAGGGGATGATGAGTTGTCCTAAGAACCACATAATGTCATGAAAGGCAAAGTGACTTTGCTGCTATCTTGTTGTTTTGTTGGTAATGAAACTGGGAAATAATGAATTGTATGACTGGGCTATTCACATATGACCCTGACTTATCAAAAACATAGCTGTGTACTGACAGTGAAAGAACACCAATGACTTAGATGATATATGAAGGATCAGAAAAGTATACAGAGCTAAGCCAAAGCAGTAAATATCTGAAAATTCTGGAGGCCTAACTCTGTTAGAGCAGCCTAAAACACTTTAAAAAGCTGGTATAGCAAATGGAGCAGATGCATCTGCTCCTTGCTGAAAGATGTCCTTTTTGAACTTTCCAGATCCATGCTATCATACATTAATAAACATTTAGGAATTACTCCTTGATCGCTAGATCAAGTTTCATTCTATTTTTTTATAGAAGGGGTTGTTTCTGGATGAAATGAGCCAGATAAAATTAGAGTTTTATCTCAAAGGTTAGCTAATTTAACATGAATAAGAATCCTTGTATATACTGCGACCCAAAACAATGAAGAACTTTTGCAAGATAGAAGCCATTTCTTGGGAACAGGACAGAGGCAGGGGACTAACAGAAACTTCTACTGTTGCTGTCTCTTCCCTCCTCTCTACATCTAGAGTGTGCATGCATATTTTAGGTGGGCAGCATAACATGGAGATCTATTGACACAGTGACACTGGGACAAACATTTAGATTTGTTTTAATGCAGTCAAACAGGGTTGGTTTAGATGGATTTCTTTCCTGTGTAAAATGTTCATCTAATCTGAATACACTACCAGCTATTACTGAGTGGTAAAGTGTGTCACCATGAACTTTGTGCTTCCTCCCTAGGTACACTGTATTTCCTGTCATTAGATTCCTGCTATTTTCTCTTCCTCCAAAGGGAGACTGGGGGTTCCACTCCCCCCCATGGGGAAATGACTAACCATACATTTGAAACAAACATTAAATAAAATAAGTATCCAATAAATACATGGATACGTAAACCTTCTTAGACACTGTACTTTTTGACTATACTAAAAAAACAAATTATTTTGATATAGGAGTTGATGAGTGTTTCCTATATGAAACAGATACTCTGTGTATTTTGTCTTCCATAACCTAGGACTCCAAGGAGAGGAGAGGAGAGGAGAACACCAGGAGACCTGGCCATGTATCAGACCTGAAGATGTAGGTTTTGGAGAGATTTGAGGTGAGATGGTGGAAACCTTGTTTCACTGCAGACCTGTACCCTAAAATGCACACTATCTCAGGGAAAAAATCAAATACCATTGGACATCATCACAGTAGCGACAGGAATTGGAGGTTCTGGTGCTCCAAGACCCAAAAGGCAACAGAAAAATTATCAACCTTCCACTGCCTGGGAAACTGGAGGCTATCCCAAAGAAAGCTCTGCCGGCAAAATACAACAAACCCTCAAGAAAGACAACAGCCCACAAAATCTTTGAGGTCACATGAAAACAGGATGCAAGCAAATTAAGGAAATGTTACCAAATATATGCAGGGCCAGGTCAACAGCCTTCCTTTCAAAAGAACTATTCAATATGGGAAGAGTCAGGAAGTGTTGCTATTAGAATGAAACTACTCGATATCCAGTGTTGCTGAAAGCCTCAAATGAGAGCCTGGCAGCTGTATAGAACCAACTGGCAAAGGCAATGCCACGATCAGTAGGAATGCTATCCAAGAACCACACTATCCCAGTTTGCAACAGCTGATCCCCTGTCATAGGCAGGAGGTTACTGAGCTCAAACTAGCTCAATGAGGTGCTTATCAAGCCTCCTCTTGAACACCTCCAAGGATGCCCACCACACTACCTCTGCCAGGAGTGTGTTCCAGGTTCTAGTTACCCTTACAGAAAAGAAGTTCTCCCTGATGTCCAGCCTAAATCTTTTTTCTATTAGTTTGTGCATGACTACCTCCTTTAAAAAGTGGATCAAGCTTTCACTGAATCTTAAGTAATACACATCTTTGACAGAAGCATTGAAGGAGAAGGGCTATAATGTAATGGCAAATTCACTGATTATAGTCCAACTAAGTGCATGTGACCTAAATAATGAGAGCATCTTGGAAGCCTAAAGAGCATATAATTGGTATACTACACTGATTACATCTGATGTCATAAGATGACAACAGAACACCTATACAAAACATATTACCAGCCAGTACAACAAGAATCAAACTATACCACCTGCTAGAAGTGCAAATTGAAAGGAACCCCCAATCAATGCTCTATACTCAACTATTAACAACCTCTATTGTATTCTACCAGGAAATATATAGCCTCACATGTTTAAAATAATTATCTATTGTGCCTTTATGCTTTATCCTTCTGAAATGTGACTATTCTGCCAGGTCTGTCATTTTTCTTGCAAAACCTGTTATCAGTGATGATTTCTATACAAACATCAACTCAAAGTCTATATCTATGCTTCCTAGAAGTCTCTATAGTGAAAGATAAATGGATGAATGAATAGACAGACACACGCATGTGTTAGTGATGACATTCAAAAGTCACCACCTACAGTTACCACAACTGGTACACAAGATTCCAGTTTCTTCCTGTACTTATATATACAGACATAATGGCAATAATCCAAATAAAACAGCTATAATAACGAAGCTGCACAATGGCTTTCTGAGCTAGCTAAAACTATCTTAATGAAAAAAAAAAAACCCTCAATTTAATGGAAAGAATTAAAAGAAAATGCATGTTTAAAACTAGAACACATATAATTAGCTCGCTGAAAAAATTAGATGAGCATTTTGTGAAACTACACTTTAAACATGCATCTGTATGTGTAATCGTAAGACAGTTGTCCTCCTAATTTATGCTGCTGAATGATGAATCCAAAACATGCTTTCTTATTGGCTTTCCCATTCCATTGCCTGCTTTGGGTTTTACTAGCTCTTGTGGAAAAATATCATCAAACTTAATAGAGAATAAAAACTTTTTCAGAGAATTTTAAACCAGTCTATAGAATTCTATGGCAGGACTATAATTCCCTAAGAAAGTCCATAGCAGGATTTTAAAATTCTGACCAAAGGGTATTATCATCCTTTAAGTTCCATATTCTTTTGTTTTCTTTGCTGCTAAGTACCAGACGAGCTTTTCACAGGAAAGAAAATTAAAGAAATATATAAATTGTACAACTTAGTTGAAGTCATATAAAGTATAAAAAAGAGGGAGGGAGGGAGAGAGAATGATCAAATGAAGCAAGTGAATCCCACCATTTAAAGTTTCCTTTTCTTTTCTGAAAGGTACCACTATAATGTCTCGAATTCTCCACTGAAAAGATATTGCCAGCATAAACATACTTCTGCATTTTCATTCTCCTCACCTTCTGATTCCAGAGAATCAAAGGTGTCCTGTAGAACAGTGTTCTGTGAATGAGAATAAGGCCCTGAATAAATTGCTCACAAAATCCACACTAAACCATGATGGTTCCCAGTGGCCACATACATCTTTTACACAAACTTATGCAATGCTCTGCTCACCTTCTGGACCTCCCCCTCCTCCATAAATGGGTCAGTAGGGGGCACATTTTTTTTCTGTTTTACTTTCTCAATGAAAGCTAAGCACCACATCATTCCTGCCATGTAACTAAATCTAATAACAATTGCAGCTATGCCACTGAGCCATTCCTTCTCAAAAAAGGCACTTTGGATCCTAAGATCTTCCCAGACTCAGTATTTTTATCTCTATGCTTTGCTCTGATCTGCCTAAGGACCAAACTCTAGACAGTGGACCCAGGTGGACATAAAACCTATGTGGGACTTGCAGTAAAAGCATGGCTCTATAAGCTGTAGGGCTCTATAAGCATAATGGCTGCGCTGCTAAATGGGCACCTAACTACTGGGTTGCTTGCATACTTTACAGTTACTGAGAAATAGCTGTATACTGATTATTCAATTCAGACAGCCAGAAAAAAAAGAGTGCATACATGAGAGAAAAAAATATTCAATACCCCTCACTATCTGTATATATTCCTTGTCTTTATTGGACTATTCTTGGCCTGAAAATGTGTGATTTATGAGCAAGTGCCAATTGTGTCATCCATTTACCTTTTGTTTCTGTAGTATTGATTTGGAAGAAGTGGGGTCATACTGTAGCATGTACTGAATTAATGTGGCTGATGTTAACATAGGGTGTAATAATAGTGAAATGTAACCATGTTAGTCTTGTCCTGTAAGCAACTTGAAAACTCCATTTTGTATCCTTCTGCTTGACATACGTGAATGAACTTTGCATAGCTTTTATGTATGAATGTGTGTAAAAGGGTGAATGGTGACAGAATGGCATAAAGACAGAAGAAGATTCAACTATTTATTTAATCAACAAATTACCAAATGTAACCTACCAACCATTAACTAACAAATGGCTGAAGACTGTTATTCAAACTCCATGTTTCACATATTATTTCACAAAACAAATAATTACAAAAGATAATATTTGCTAAATGTTAATGTTTCCATAGAAGTTGGTTAAACAACCATGTTCAAAATTCTGATGCAAAATTTGCATATAACCCAATTAACCACTGCCACTCATAATAATGCACAAATGCATGGTATTTCTATATTACATCTAGGTAAACAAATCCTGAAAGTTTCAAAACAAGGCAAACAAATGTTAGTGTATCATTAGTATGACATCTTCACAAGATAGGCTTCTTCAGAGACAGCTATTCTTAATATTATGCTGCACCCTATAATAATATTGTTTGTCATAATGAAAAGTTTATTTCTTGACATGTGTTATATGTGTTGTTAAATAAAATCAATGTATCCAAAACTGCAATTGAAAACAAAATATCTTCTTATCAGACAAATGTAGTTTATGACCCATTCACCACTGATGTTTCAAGGATCAAAGGGGGGACATGTAGCACGAACTGAACTAATGTGGCTGATGTTAACATACAGTGTAATAATAGTGAAATGTAACCATAATAGTCTTGTCCTGTAAGCAACTTGAAAACTCCATTTTATATCCTTCTGCTCAACATAAGTGAATGAATTTTGCATAGCTTTTATGTATGAGTGTGTGTAGAAGTGTGAATGGTGAGAGAATGGCATAGATGGAAGAAGAAGATTCAACTGTTTATGAAAGCAACAAGGCACCATATGTAAGTTACCAACCACTAATTAACTAACAAATGGCTGAAGAATCCCTTTGAAGCTTGAAGGCACAAAGGAGATAACGAAAGAAGAACTTCTGCCAGACGGGCAACAAAAACACTCTAAGGCTAAGATAAGCTGAAGACAAAAGAAGAACAACCACAAAAACAGAAGCTGGGTATGGAAAAACTCCAAAGCACTGAAACAAAGGATGCCAAATCCCTATAAAAGAACACTTTGAAAATGCCAAGTGGGGTGAGTCTCTTTTTCTACTGCTATTTCTTCGGAGCACAGATGCATCTGTTCACCCCACTCCAACTGTTATCTTTAAATCTGCTATCTTCAGATCATCATCATCTACTCAATAAGCCCGAGTTGGCCACTCTTGGCTGATATTGAGCAATTATTGCTGGTAATTATATCTGGTGTATGTGTGGATGAAATGGTTGTTTTGTGTATGTGTATCCCTACATAATGATGTGTATGATGATTTGTGTGTGTTTGTATGAACGGTGTGCCTGAACCTCTATGTCTAACTCATGTAATCAATAAATGTGGCACCTTGCCTTATCCCCCTTTATAATGTCTCCCTCGTCATTTGAGCAATTGGCAATTTGTGTAACAATATCCAGGAGAGGTTTGGGGGTGCAGGGACACAAACTTTGATTCCTGCTCTGTTAAAACAAACTACCCAACAGGCATAGCTGCATTTCTATTTCGGTGGACTGAGGGAGTCAGGATTCAAGAAGCTTTTGGGAGGAGTGCCTGTGGAGTACAGGGGTATGCAGTGTAGGATCTGAAGGGGCTTGGGCATTATGGAGAAACAAGGTGTGAGAGGCAGATGGGATATGGGACTAAGGAGTCTGGCAGGGTCTGTGAGGCTGAAATGGAGTAGAAGGGGGGTTGGAAACAAGAGGAGCCACAGCTGAGTGGGGTCCAGGGGGTATGAGAGGCAGCCAGGTTTGAATGCTCTGTGGACTAGGTAAGGGCTCAGTGGGTGTGAGGGAGATGGTGAGGGGTCAAGGTGTGGGGTGGCAAATCTATGCAAGATGTAGTGGATTTGTGGGAGCAGTGAGGAGGCATGATGTGACTTAGGTGTGAAGGAAATGGTAGGATTTGACAGGTTTGAAACATGATGGATGCATCTACCGATGCATCTCAAGCAAGAACCAAGAAGTCATCCTCTTGCTTTACTTGGCTTTGGTGAGGCTGCAGCTGGAGTACCGCATCCATTTCTGGGCTCCACCCTTTAGACAGGATGTGGAGAAGCTTGAGAGAGTCCAGAGGAGAGCCATGTGCATGATTAGAGGTCAAGAGAACAGGCCTTATGCGGAGAGGCTTAGGACTCTTCAGACTGGGGAAGAGAAGGCTGGGGCTGCCTTAGTGGCAGCCTTTAAGTATATAAGGGGTGTGCATTAGGAACTGGGAGAACATCTCTTCACCAGGGCATCTCAAAGGAAGACAAGGTCAAACAGTCACAAACTGCTGGAAAACCATGTTAGACTGGACATAAGGAAAAGTTTCTTTACCATCCAAGTGTCCAGAGTCTGGAACAGACCCCCCCCCCCCCGAAGTGATGCAAGCACCGACTCTGAAGACCTTTAAAAAATGCTTGGATGCTTATCTTGCTGGGGTGATCTGATCCCAGTTGACTTCCTGCCCCTTGAGCAGGGAGTTAGACCTGATGATCTCACAAGGTCCCTTTCAGCCCTAATGTCTATGAAATCTATTAAATCTATGGGGTGGTGGGATAACAGGGGGCAGAGTGGAGCCTGGAGGCATTTAAGGTGGCAGGGGAAATGCGTAGATGGCAGTGAAGGACACGTTGGGGCCAAAGTGGAGTTTTTGGGAGACTCATGTACGGATGCAGGGAGCAGTTTGGTCCATGGTTGGGCTGGGGGAACAACAGCCACACCCCTTAGCACCAGGTGCCAGTCCCATCCTGGAGTCAGGAATCAGCATCCCACAAGCACAGTTTATATATATATATTGCTTGGAATATAAAATGAACAGTATAGCCTTAGGCCCTCAGAATATTGGAAAAAAACTGTGTGGTGTTATGGGATGATAGGATGATACATCATGCCACATCCATTTGCAAAATCCTAGATTTGTCCATGGGAAGGAAAGACCTTTAAGAACATAAGAATTGCCATTTACTGGGTCAGACCATAGGTCTATCTTGCCCAGTCTCCTATGTCATACAGTGGCAGAGAACGGATGCTGAAAGGAAGAGTGAACCGGGTATGACCAGGGTCTCCCCCCCTCCCAATCTCCCTCTGTCATTTGCAGCATCCAGCATTTAAAGAGAACAATAAATCCCTGTTTATTGTCTCTTTGCCATTTAGGCTGCTTGCAGACATTTTTTAAAAAATAGTACTTTACTGGAAGAAGCAGTGCATTACTTCAACCTGGTTCTGTAGCATCTGTAAAGATCAGGGTCTTCAGCTGCGCTTTTTGGCACTTTTAGCTAAAGCTGATTTAATCAGCTGTTAGGTAAAAGCACCAAAAGGGTTCTATCTTTACAGACATTGAGCGAGCCAAGTTGAAGTAGCTCACTGCCTTTTCTGGGCAAGCATGGGGAAAGGCATGGGAAAGCACTGAGTTTAAATTAAAGCACAGGGGTTTTTTACATCTACAAGCACACTATGATACTAAATTAGTTTGCACTGAAAGCTTGTCTCCTCCACATGCTCAGAAGAGTTTGCATAC
>NW_017729029.1:24810090-24828569 GCF_001723915.1 Gavialis gangeticus | reverse complement strand
CCCCCCCCCCCCCCCCATGAAAACACCCATTTTTTACAGACATCAGGTCAGCCAGGTTGAAGTAATGAGCTGTCTCGTCTGGATATGAGCAGGGCTTGGCACAGGAATGCACCAAGTTTAAAGTAAAGCCTTGTTTTGGGTGGATTTTTAAATCTGCAAACATGCTTCGTGTATTGTAAACCCTTCTTGTGTCCTCCCTCAAGTGTCTCTTTTCTAAACTGAATAGACTTAGAGTCTTCAGTCTCTCCTCATATGGAAGCCCCTCCATACCAGTAATCAACTTTGTTGCCCATCTCTGGACCTTCTGTAGTTCTTCTATATCCTTTTTGAGGTGTGGGGACCAGAACTGGGCAGTATTCAAGGTGTGGATGCACCATGGATTTATAAAGATGCATAATGATACTTTCCATTTTGTTTACAATTCCCTACTTAATAATTCCTAACATTGTGTTTGCCTTTTTGATAGTTGCTAAGAACTGAGCTGATGTTTTTAGCAAACTATCCACAATGGCTCCCTGATCTCTTCCATGTGTGCTAACAGGTAATGTAGAGCCCCAAATAGTGTAGATATAATTTGGGTTAATTTTCCCCAGGTGCATAACTTTACACTTTTCTAGATTTAATTGCATCTGCCATTTAGTTGCCTATTTGCTCAGTCATACCAGACCTTCTATAGTTCTTCACTGTCCATCCTGGTCTTTACCACTTGAAATCATTTTGTGTCATTTGCAAATTTGACCACTTGCTACTCACCCCCATTTCCAGGTAATTTGTGAATAAAAACAGCACTTGTCACAACACAGATTTTTTAATCTCTTTACTGTTTACTACTTTCCATCCTGAAAACTGACCATTTGTACTCACTCTTTGCTTTCTTTGAGCCAATTTGTAATCCACAAGTGGACATTCCCTGTAATCCCAGGATTGCCTAATTTAGTTAAAAGCCTCAGAAGGGGAACGTTGTCAAAGACTTTTTGGAAGTCCAAATATACTATGTCAAATTGATTGGCTTTGAGTATTCCATTGCAGCATGAAGTCATTTAGATTAATATGCCAATATGCTTTCCATTAAAGGGTTCCCATTTACTGAAATTCCTGGACTTTTTATTGCCAGTTATCTACCCAAACAGTGCTTGGCAAGTGCTTTCGGTTGCCTATACATGTGCTCGTTTGGCATTCTAATTAAAGCATTTCAGAGCAGACTTAATTAATTAATTAATTTTGGAGCAGACTCTTATTAGAGCAATTCCCAGGCAACCACTCTATTTAAAATGCTGTAGCATCATGTATAAAGCCCCCATGCATTTAAAAATGGTTCCAGGACATTTCAACTAAACCTGGTCAAATAAAGTTTAGACAAAGCATCCTGCAGCCATTTTTAAGCATGCAGGGGCTTAATATACATGATGGTGCAGCATTTTAATTAGAGAGGCTCTAAATAAAATGCTACCCCTCCATCTCTAAGCATGTGTTATAGGCAGCCCTTGTTACTTGCTGCAATCACATATTATAAGAAGGGTTGAGGGACCAGGTTTGGAAAATTATTAGCAGTTCACCTCCAACTCTAAGCTGGATGTGGATACACCAAAATCATAGACTAGCAAAGATTCAGCAAAACTGATTGCAGCTTAAAGAATGTCTTCCTTGTAGAGCTGCAGCTCTCTGTCAAAGAAAAGGTGCACCTTTTGAAGACCATACCTTTCTTCTCTATGCTGAGTTTCTGTAAGTTCCCTGATAGACATTACATGCAAGACATGATTAACTGGCTAATCACATCTTAGGTAGTGACCTGGCCACATGTTCAATCAAATAATGGCGTGATAAGCAATAAGCCACAGAGTCATTACACAAAATGCATGTAATAACTTTGTGGCTGGTTCTTACAATGCCTTTAATTGAACATATGGCCAGTGCGCAGCTGCTGGAGCACATGGGAGACTTTCAAGACTATGGGTTCCAGAGCCTGGGAGGCCCCTTAGCTGAGGAGGGCTCTCAGCTGGGGAAATGCGCCATGTGCTCCTTTGGCTGGGAGCCCAGGTCAGGTGATTGGGAAGCCCTGACAGGGGAGTACATACTACTCTTCCCTGCCTAAAAGCCAAACTTGCTACCTGCCAGTGGAAGGGAAGCCCAATCCTAGGGTCCCCCTGTACCAGCAATGTGGCTCAATGTGATCTCACAGTCATGCCTCCTGCTGTGCACACATTGCATGGCAAGAAGCACAGTTTTGGGCATCCCGCATCAGATTCTATCATGCCTTTACTTTAATGTCTATCAGGAGCCTTAGAGAGGAAGGATGTTTTTAATCTCAGGTGGTACCTCTATAGCCTCAGTGTCACTGAGTGGGGCCTAGGAGCGGCCGTGAGCCCGCTAGGTCCCCTGCCGTGCCAATTAGGAGATCCATCACCCTCTTATTCTCGCCCACCATGTCTTTGATCTTTATAGTTATGATGGGAGGCTGCCTTTGATCTCCTCTGATCTCAGGGTGACTTGGTGCACCCCAGCCTTATGGGCTATGCATGCCTCCTACCTCCCCTTTAGTACGCCCCAAGCCTCGCAGCTATTCCAGACGTTCTTGTGTCTCCAACCTTATACTAGCCCCTCCTGGGCTTTACTCTTGCAGGCTGGCTCCCCTTGGGCCTATGCCATGCGCTTCCCACGCTCTCACGCCCTTGGCTCTCTCAGAGCCTGCTTCTGCGCTCTTGCCCCTCACGGGGCCTGTCTTGTGCCAACAACCGCACCTGGGGCTCAGGTGGCATGCAGCCGGGCCTGGCCCCTTGACCCTTCTCGGAGCCTGCTTCTGCGCCTCTCATGCCCTTGGCTCTCTCGGAGCCTGCTTCTGTGCCTCTCACGCCCTTGGCTCTCTCCGCTGAGCCTACGTGCCAGCCCTGTCTCGGGCTTTCCCTGGCGCCGGGGCTGAGGTGGCACGCAGCCGTGCCTGGCCCCCTGACCCTTCTCAGGGTCTTACGCCCTCACGGGGCCGAGTACTGCCCTCTTGGGCTGGGGTCTCAACCCTACACACTGCACCACTCTGGTGCCAAGCGGTCGCGCCTTCCCGGCGCTGCTCGGTGTCCACACAGGGCACCTAGGAACCCCCAGACTACTGGGGAGCTCCTGCGAGGCCTCCTCACATCCCTACAGCCTCACCCAGTCCTCCAGATGATACACACAACAGAACCATAGGCCTGCCAGCTGGAACCAAACCATAGGCCTGCCGGCCGTCACATAAAGTCCAGGCCCTCCTGGCTCTCTGGCCCAAGACTCCCAGTCAGGCTTCTCTCTGCCTTTACCATAATGCCGCCATCTGGGTGCTCAGGCTGCGCTGCGCTGCGCTGCTCTCCCGCAGGGCTCTTACACACAGGCTACCAGAAGGGAACTGCCAGCCAGGCTCTGGCCTGGCTGTTTAGCAGCCCTGCCCCCTTCCGGTCACATGACCGACCTGGTTGCTCCAGCAACCCACAGCTGAGCTGCCCTGGTGATTGGCAGCTGCTCTAATCCTTACTCAGGAACGGGGCACCCAAGTGCCCCCGTGACACTCAGCTATAAGAAATCCACTGAATCACTCTCCCAATATTTCTCTTTGCTGCCAATTTTTCAGGATACTTCCCCACTTCTCCCTAGAAAAGCTGTTTTGCACTGATGGAAACATGGGCCATCTGTGCAATACCTACCAGCCACAGCCTTCTCCTTCTCCTACACCTTCTTTTTGCTGACATGTCAGAAATTACCCTTCCAAAAGCATTCACCTTAACACTGTATGGAGTCATTGTTCTTCAGTCATTTAAACAACTGACAGTGAATTAATTACAACACAGCAAGGGATAGGCTAATACATGTAGAATATGTACCCATCATTATTACTCTGGTAATTATCTTTTTGAATAATAGGATAATCACAAGATAGGCCTCATATTCAGGGCAGTTCTTCAAACTCAAAGGACAATATAGTCCCTGCCTAAAAAACTATGCAGATGAAGAATGAGAGGAGAGGAATATAAATATGCCCCCAAAATCTTGCAGTATTCACTAGGTTAAGAGTTGGCATAATTTTTTCTGAACTTCAGAAACATACAATACATTCTGGAGCCCCACTCACAAACCAGGAAAGCACTAATGTTACTAATAGTTTTCTTTTTTTTAAAAAAAAGTAAGAGATGTTAGTCCTTGTGAAAGGTGCATGATGGACTGTCAGGGAGAATTAAGTACTCTATTTATCCTCAGGACAGGTACTATACAAATAAAGCGAGCATGATTTGAAGATAGTTCAAGCACAAAAAGGGAGAAAGGGTGAGAGAGACTTTCAGAACTGGTCAAGTCAATCAATGACAAATAATTACTAACTCTGGCTTGACAGAGTATTGGAAGATCTTAGCCTCTTGTCTTTGGTCAGCTCTGTACCAAGGTACAGTATAGAGAAAAAGCTTTTTTGAGCCATTATATCAGAAGCCAAAGATAGGGTAATCATTACATAGCAACTCTGCTCTTGTTACTGAGTATTTTTGGGGTTACTGAGTAACAAGTATTAATCCTGAAAAGATCACTCGTAGGTCCCATCAGTTCCTCTGGGCAAATTAGGAACAAATTGACTAGCAACATAACACAGGAAGCAAATCCGATCACTATAAATCCCATGTTCTTAATGTAAGAAGTTATCCACAGTATCTGCTGAATCTAAAATCACCTGGGACCCATGATGGACATCAAATCCTGAATTAAGCCCCCATATCTTCATGGATGTTAAGGTTGCTCAAGACGACAAGACTTGGCAATGCCAACTCTTGGCCCAGAAAAACTCAAACCACCCATTTCTATTCCACATTACCCTAGAATTCCTAAAGCAGATGGATAAATAATTAATGGTTTGAGAGGAAGTATGAAGCTTGCTTTAAATAACAAGTTTAAATAACAGCTGAATAAACAAAGAGTCCAAAAATAGTCCCAAAATGTGTTTGAATCAGGAGTTCTGGATTGGGCCCATTATAGAAATCTCAGACTACTCACTTTTAAAGGAACCACAAAGTAGTGGTATGGGGGTGAGAGGAAAATGGTTCAGGTGCTAGGAGTCTCCCAGTCTTATTGTTCTTGCTACATTTAATGCCCTAGCCCATGGGTGTCCAACTTGAGCATGATTGGGTCCCCTCTATTGTATGAACTGTGCAGGCATCAGAAGCCTCCCTAGTTCCCACATGTAGCCCCCACCCCATGCATGCAGCAGATGGTCCTCCCAGTTCCTTGCCATGTAGGCTACATGGCTGGTACACATATCACCAGGCCTTCCACCACTACTCAGCAGCAGTGGGCAAGGCAGCCACCAGGACCCACAGGCCATATTAACCACTCATAGGACATGTGAAGCCCATGGGCCACCAGTTCAACGGTTTCATCTTAGCCTATCTTGTGGAGCAAAATGTCTAATCTAAGGAGGCATTCCAGCTTTCATTCACCATGTTGACAGAATCTGGCCTTCCTAAATGCAGACCCTAACACTAATGGCAATTCCTTTTCTAGTTACTTACTGCACCAGGCAACCTGCAGCCATTGTCAGTTAACCCAGCACACCTACAGTTACAGCCTTATCTTATGCACTACTACACTTGCCTTTTTATCAACTTTTGTAACATGACTGTATTGGACTCTACAAGAGGTAGCTATGAAAATCCATAACTGTAAGATTAATTTCTCTAATATTTATCTTTCTCTAAAAGTTAGCAAGGAAGCGGCAAAGAAAAATCTTAACATATTGTAATTTCCTAATGCAAACAGAATGTCTCATGGAATATACAGCAATCTCTTTCCTGTCATATATATTGTACATAGAAAAAGATGCTGCTGCAAACTGTTAATGCCCTTGTGCAAACAGGACACTCAGAATTCAAACATAAAAAGAGGGTTTCTACAGTTTAGTGAAGGAAAAAGAAAAAAGAAGTGAAACCAGAACTATTGGACTATTCAGGAAAGTTAAGGTGAGTCACCACAACCCCTTGCTTCCATCCTGTTAACTATCTGGTGACAAAAGCATTTAACAGGCAAGTGAATGGGAACAGCAAGGTTGGGATAGTCTGATACATAATTATTATGAGTTAATACACTATCACAAAGGTGGTAGGCGGTGGCTGTATGAGTAAATAATTTGCACAATTATACCATGATATTTTCTAGGAATACATTTCTGATGGAATGAAACTTTACTGGAAGACTTGGAGACATAAGGATGATAGTTACCATATTTTGGATTTACAAAGTTTGAAATGAGGTAGCACCATTTTGCACTAAGAGCTTGATCCTGCAAAGTGCTGAAGCCCCTTAAGTTTCTACTGATTTCAAGGGGACTTCAGGGTGTTCAGAACCTCACAAGAATACTCACTCAGCATCTCACAGGATCTATCCTACATTGTTTGGCTATACTTTTTTTTTTGTCTTGAAGAGAGAACCATGGATTGACCCTATTATTCAGCAAGCCCATGTTTGCCCACAATTTTGGCATCACCTCTCTTTATAATATTAAATTTATCATCTTTGTCAGCATAAGCAAACAAGCAATATAAATAGGCCCAGCTGAGCCGGTCTTTATGACCCTCTCTTTCTCAGTTTCTTCTTTAATTTTCTTTGCCACTGAATATGTGTCTCTCTCAACTTGTACAGGGTATACCCCTTTATTTCTCTAGTAACATCTCTCTCCAGACTTCATTATGTATGTAAACTTGTATAGTCTTAACATACTTGAGAATCAACCTGTGTACATCACACAGGTGCTGTGATAGTTACTTCTTAACAGAAAACAGCTTAATTACTCAGAGGAGTTGTTGTTCTATGGGGGGGGGGTTGTTCATTTGTTTATTTGTTGGGGATAGAAGGGGAACACAGTTGAGGAAACCACCCTACCACATTCTCTATCTCAAAAAATAATTTTGGGGGTTTCATTGCATACTCTTTAGTCTTCTCTCTCAGTACTAAAATCCTCTTCATGAACTACCAACTTGATAGGGTGGAGAGGCTTGCATCTACTTATAACCCTAAGAGCTACACCATTGGTAGTCTGTGCTCCAGGTGTTAGCTATGAATGGCTCATCCCTGATTTGGTGCTTTCGTGCATGCCCAGCATAGGTTATATAAAGAGAATTCTGGAAGAAGCTCACCTTTCAACCTCATTGAGATATTGACCTATTTGCAGAGTAGTGAGCATGCATAGTGATTACCCAGCATCAGGGTATGTTGTGGGGAAAACTTGCACAACATATTGCATGCTTGAGAGAGAAGCCAGCGTTTGATTTTAACCCTGTGTATATATACTTCTGTTGTTGTTCTTGTACATATGTAATATCTCTTTTACTTACATGTGTGCATTATATGTTGTTATTGAAATGTATTTCTATTCCAATACAGTATTGTAATTTATTTATATATATATTGAGTCTGTGATTGTTATACTTGGTCACTTAGGTGTCAACTAGAGCCGGGCTGGAGGTTTATGTTGACAGGGAGATATTAGGCCACCCACTTCCTTGTAGAGGCAATTTGAGTGGGAACTAGCAACTCTTATTTGCATAATTAAAGTTTGTCCTCTACATGAGTAGGGTCGCCCATGGTGGTAAGATCAAAGGTGTAGTATCAGATGAAGAGCAATCCAACATAACAAAGACCTCAGTGGTGGAGAAGATGGATGAGGAAGGTCTAGTTCTCAATGGCTGCCAAGGTGGATGAAGGCTGCAGTAGAAGAGTAACCCTAGTCATCTTGGATCTCCTTGCCACTGGACTCAGGTTTCTCCTCCACCAAGATCCAAGTGGTTGCTGATGTTCAATGGCCTCCTCACATAAAATAAGTCACATTCAGGCTTCTCCCACTAGATCCAACCACCAGTACCCATAACCTCTACAAAGTCCTGTGGTGATGGATGGGTGGGGACAGGGATCATATAAAGTGATCACCAAGAGTCCTTAGTCATGGATCCACATGCAGGCAGCAGTTGTGTGTTGGTCACTTCACCCTTGGAATGGGACAGGGGGGTGATTCAGCAGCTGTAACTGTGATGGAGCAGTCTTTTTTAGGATCCCCTCTGCTCACCCCATACAGGGAGGGGACTATAAAAGGTGCCCTAAACATAGACTGTCCCACCTTATCTTACACAACTGGATAGCCATTTCCAGGGGGGACCATTCAAATTGTGGTTAAAATACAAAAATTTCCTTCACATCCTGAAATGTACAGACTCTACCAAATGACTTGAAAGTGACAGACCAAAATGTAGAACAGCTTTGTCACCTGAGAACAGTACAGCACCAATACCACTGCTCACAGTAAGACCAGATGTGCAGATGAAGGCTATCTGAGGGAGAAGGGGTGTAATGATACATTCTTCTGGAAAGGCAAACCTGTAAACAGCAGATGAATACACAGAATTGTTTTCAGCATTAAAACCAGATTGTCAGCAGAACAACCAATTTCCTGTTGGCATCAATAAACATCTCATTATTCTCCACCTCAACTGACCAACAATTCATTTGCTACCATCATCAGTGCATATGCCCCAACACTTGATGCTGAGGAAGAACAGGAAAAAATGTGTTATGCTGACCTTGGTGATACTGACTATCATTCCAAAAGAGGATAAGATCATCCTCCTTGGAGATGTGAATGTGTGAGTTGGCTGAGATTTTAATGTGTGGAGGGGGCTACTGGGAAGAAAGGAGTGGGCAAGGCCAATTCCAATGGAATTCTCTTACTCAGTAAACATGAAAAGCATGACCTTGTTATTACTAGCACTATCTTCAGACAACATGACAGGTACAAAACAGCATATCAACACCCCTAGTCAAAACAGAGGCACCTCTTCGGCTACATTATCATAACAGCATGTGATCTTAAAGACATTCATATCACACGTGTTGTGAGAGGAACCAATAACTGCTGGATTGATCATCATTTAGTGAGATTGATCGTGTCCATTAGGGTTGTGTTTGAAACATCAAAAGCAACCAAAATCAGTATAAAGATAATACAACATCAAATGCCTTCAGAGCCCTAGACACCACAAAGCCCTCCAAACATATCTCAGCAAGAAACTCACCAATCTTAGGAGTGAAAAGACAACACCTGTGTTAAGGAAGACTGGCAAGCTCTAAAGGAGACCATCCATGAGGCTTGTATGGAATCAATTGGCTTTATCACCCAACACATTCAGTATTGGTTTAATGAAAACAGTGCTGATATCTTCATTGAAAGAGAAAAGCTTTCTGTGATGGGCAAAACTATCCCACATCTAGTCAGGAGCAGTGAACTTTTCAACATCTTAAAGCTGAAGGCCAGAGGAAGATTCAAGAAATCAAAAGCAAATGGTAGGAAAATAAGACAAAAGGAATGTGACAGTGTATTGATAATCATGACATATAGTGCAATCAAGGCTGTATAGACCCAGTTCTTGAGGATTCACCCCACTTAAATCTAAAGATAGCAGTACACTCCTCAAAGACAATGTGTCCATCAAAAATGACTGAAAGAGCACTACTGACAGGTCCTGAACCATGAATGGATGGTGACTGATGAAACCTTCAAATCTATCCTGCAGCATCCAGTAGGAAAAGCATTTACCAGTCCACCAATCTCTGAAGAAGTCTACCAGGTGATAAGATAGATGAATCACATGAAAGCATCTGGTCCTGATGCATACCAGCATAAGGCATACTAGCTGAAGTCTTCAAAGTTAGAAGGGAAACTGTGATCAATAAGCTCCACGCCCTCTTTCTCAAAAACTGGAACACTGAGGAAATTCCCACTGACCTAAGGAATGCCAATATTGTCACAGTCTGACTGTGGGAACTATTGAGGTATTTCCCTCCTCTCCATCACTGGGAAGATCCTCACTTGAATTCTGCTAAATTGACTCCTCTCTCTTGCTGAGAAAATCCTTCCCAAGTCTCACTGCAGCTTCATACCATCAAGACAGCATGGACATGATTTTTACAACCCATCTGATCCAGGTAAAATGCTGAGAACACCACCAGAATCTGTATATAGCCTTTATTGATTTGACCAAAGCCTGTGGCTGTTAACTGTGAGGCTCTTTGGAAGGTCTTAACAAAGTTTGGCTGCCCAGAGAAATTTACCATCATCCTTAGACTTCTTTATGACTAGATGACCACTTCCATCCTATGCAGTGGCTCTGCTGCAGAGTCCATTGCCATTCAAATTGGCATCAAGTAGAACTGCATGATCACACCAATTTTGTTTTCCATATTTTCTGCGGTCATCAAGATGCTCATCCACGACCATCTGCTACATGGCACTGGCATCAAGTACAGTTTGAACAGGAACATTTTCAATTTTTCCCACCTCTGTGCCAAAAACAAAATTACTTCAGCTTCAATTGTGCTTCAGTAAGCCAATCATTGTACTGTCATTGCACATACACAGGACCTACAAACACCCTTTAACTGTTTTTCTCAAGCATACCAGTGACTGAAATTGACCTTTAACATAAAAAAAACAGAGGTGCTTCAGCACCCTGCTCCAGGCCAATCAAACCCCCCAACAAAGATCCTCACTGATGGACAGAAACTGGAGAATGTTGAACACTTTGCATATCTTGGCAGCCACATTGCAAAGAAAGCCAACATCAACAAGGAGATCCAGTATAGGATCCGATGTGCCAGCATGGCCTTTGGAAGATGAATCACCTGTGTTCAACAATCATGATATCAGGATTTGAACAAAGCTACTACTATAAAGCTGTGGTAACCCCAACTTCTCTATGGCTGTAAAGCTTGGATGACCTACAGGGACAACTTGAAAATCCTAGAATGTCATCACCAGTGCTACCTCTGGAAGATTCTTGGCATAAAGTGGGAGGATGGTCATACAATGCCAGTGTCCTCACCAGTAGGTAAATATTGATTATTCAACATCAGCTGTGGTGGACAGGGCATTGTGTGCATATACTTGATGTACATTTACAAAAACAACTGCTATATTCTCAACTCAGCCAAGTACAAATGACATGCGGGGGGCCAGAGGAAATGCTTCAAAGACATCCTCAAGGAGAACAATAAAAATGTGGCATTGACACCACAAATTGGGAAAAACTAGCCTGGGACAGTGCTACATGGTACACCTTGTAAGGGAATGTTCATCTTATTTTAAGGAAAACTAACTGTGGAGGCAGAAAAAAGATGGAACCAGAAGGAAAACAAAACAAAACCAAGAAATCCATGATCCAACCCCTGCTTTAACCACCACCTGTGGCATTCGCCAGAGAGTCTGCGGCTCTACAGTTGGACTTCTTAGGCATCAACAGAGTCATTTACAACTCTTTACTTGACCTGTGGGATTAATCATCCTTGTCTCTGAAGGATCACTACCACCAATGATGACAAATATTAAAATATTTAGTAATAGCAAAGGGTGTATTTTAAATAAAGACACTCAATAAATGAAGAAACACAGTGAAAGTAACCTATTACTAATACATGGGGGAAAATGTCTTTTAAGAGAAAAGTCACATTCCCAAGAATGAACACCCTGATTTCAGTAGGTTGGTTATTTCTTTCATGAAAAAAATGAGAAGTAAAAATCACTATTGCTTGAGATGCCACACTCACTACATCAGTCTGAATTTTGCATATTCAAAAAAGTCTGAAGTCACATCAACATGTAAATTGGCATAGAGGAAAGTAATGTCACCAAACTTAAGATCTGTTAATCTAAATAACATAGAAGACAGTGAGTAGGTAGGGATGGGATACTAAGGGCTATGGTTAATACAGTAGAAGTATTTAATTATTCATTTTAGATATCTTTCATCATAGCAATGCAGTTATAGATTAGTTGTTTTGATAAAGTATAAAATTCAAGATACTAATGGTGTTAAACAGTGGATGTTGATTGACTTACTATGGGAACCATGGATGAAGTGAGCATTCAGAAAGGTTTAATTCCCTCCAATCAGGAAAATAACAAGTTAAGCACACACTTATCTTCATCCCTATGCTTAGGTTTAAGTGCTTTGCTCAACAAGCAAATATCTAAATGCAAGCTGCAGTCCTTTACTGAATCAGGTGGAAGCTTTATAGAACCAAGGCAGGAGAATGTTTCATAGGGTGAGATTGCACATTACAATTACACAATGTTAAGAGCACTTAAAACTTGATCCTAAAGTTCATTCACAAGTGGTAAGTGCCTTGTAGGTGTCCTAAAGTCATGCCACTTCAGGCAGGGATTATCTTTGAGCTACGCTACCTATCTCAAGTTAACTTGTGGCTGCACATCTAAGGTAAAACCACTAATTTGTGTTCCACCAGTATTCCAGGAGGCAGTGGTGGACTAGCTACCATGTAGGACTATATGGTCTTGGACAGACATCTGGGGACAACTGGGCAGCAGGTGAATGTGGAAGGGATGAATGGAGAGGGAGATGAAAGTGGTGAAGGAGGGGTGGGGGCCAGGGGCATGGAGGCATGAGCAAGGGGAGAGGGAGGCCAGAAGGGCATGGATGAAGGGGAGGAGAGGAGTAGGTGGGTGGGAAGCTGCTGTCTCCCTGACCTGTGAATCACCCTTTCCACCCCAGGTCACTCCTCTTCCATTCTTATCCCTCACCACCAGCTGGATCACTGCCCTGCTGCTCTGACCAGCCCAAAAGCAATAACAGTGCTAAAGAGGGAGTTCCTCCTCTCTACCTGCTCCTGTCCACCCCAATGTGCCCAATTCAAGACCCTGCTGGGCCCCACAGCTGAAGAGGGGGGACAGAAGGAGGAGACAAGGAGGCAGGGGGAGGGGCGAGGAGTTTCTGGACAATTGTAAGGCTAGCAGAGGCTGGATCTGGGTGCACAAGGGTGGTATAGGTGTTAGAGAACTTGGGAGTAGGCAGAGTCCCCCACCCCCACTACTGCCACAACCCTTGGCTGGATCAGGGCAACAGGACTGATCTGGTGGTGAGTAGGCCAATCAGAGAGTGGCAAAGCAATACAAGTGCTGTAGAGAGGCCCCTCCTTCAACTCAGACCTATATCAGATGTGAAGGTCTTCATTCCTGGGACGTGATGGTCTTCATCTCTCTTCGACAAGTAAGAGTCTGTTCTCTTACAGGTCAGCTGATCTCCTATGCAGAGCTTTAAACTAGGTTCACTGGGGGACAGGGATGCAGACAACAGATAGAACCTAGGATCAACAAACCATAAGGCACGCACTGGAACAGCCCAAGCAAGTACTAAGGGGCCCGATGGGTATCAGGACAGGGGGACACCAAGAGCACCCATCGGGGGCTCAAGTGTCTCTATTCTAATGCTAGGAGTATAAGGAACAATCAGGAGAAACTCACACTCTTGCTTGCAAACAAGAATTTAGACTTAGTTGGGCTAACTGAAACTTGGTGAGATCCTACCCACGATTTGGCAGTAAGCATGGAGGGCTATAGACTGTTCAGATGAGAAAGAGAAGGGGAAAAGGGTGTTGCTCTCTATGTTAAGGAGTGATATACATCTTCCATAATCAAGATGGGACCAGAGGAGGGGCAAATTAAGGTATTGTGGGTCAGAATGCAAGAGGATCAGGGGGATGGGGACTTGGTAGTGGAGGGTGGGGGGAGGTCTACTACAGGCTGCCACATCAGGAGGATGAGTTGGATGTGGAATTCTCCAGACAGCTCTCAGAGGCCATATGGTCAAGGGACATGGTTGTCATGGGTGACGTATATTATGCTGACATCTGCTGGAAGGAGCAGTCAGCTAGATCCAACTGTTCATATAGGTTCTTAACCTGCATACAGGACTTTCACCTAATGCAGGAGGTATACGGTCCCACTGGGGGAAATGCCTTACTGGACTTGGTGCTGTCTACAGGGGATGACTTGGTGGGGGATCTACCTGCGCAAGATAACCTAGGGGACAGTGATGATCTCTTGATCAAATTCACCATCAGGCATTGGGTGGGAAAGATAACCAGTTGGGCAGAAATGTTAGACTTCAGAAGGGCTAACTTCAGTGTGCTTAGGAGATTAGTTAGTGAAGCACTGAAGAACAGGAGAATTGGTGAGATAGGAGTCCAGGAAGGGTGGTCATTCCTAAAGGGAGCAATCCTAGAGATGCAGATGGAGACAATCCCATTGCACAGGAAAGGAGCCAAAGGGATCAAGGAACCCTCCTTGCTGAACAGGGAAATCCAAGAAAGCCTAGGGGCAAAAAAGAAGCATATAGGCAGGGGAGCTATGAAGGCACAGTACTCCTACTTGGCCCACACTTGCAGGGAAGCAATCAGAAAGACCAAAGCAGAAATGGAACTTAGGTTGGCAACAAAAATTAAAGACAACAAAAAGTCCTTCTTCAGGTATATAGGAAGTAAAAAGTTGGTGCAGGGCAGCATAAGACCCCTACAGGACAAACTATGGCAATTAGTAACAGATAGGGGGTACAAGGATGAGCTCTTCAATGAGTGTTTTGCCTCTGTATTCCTGAACATGGATCAGGACAAATCTCCCAGTTGGATCACAGACAGATACAAAAGGGAAACCAACCCACCAACTGTTAGCACTGACTTAGTGAAGGGATACTTGGAGGGGCTGGATGTGTTTAAGTCAGCGGGCCCGGATAATCTTTATCCAAGGGTGCTGAAGGAATTGGGTGAGTGTTATAGCAGAGCCACTGGCATGGCTATTTGAGCACTCTTGGTGCTCAGGTCAGGTCCCAGAGGACTGGAAAAGGGCCAATGTGGTTCCTATTTTCAGGAAGGAGGATCCAGATAACTATAAACCAGTTAGTCTCACCTCTATCCTTGGGAAAACCTTTGAAAAATTATTAAGCATCACATTGTTGGGGAGCAGGAGTGAGGGGAGCAGTCATTATTGACTCCAAGATGAACATGGGCCGACAATGCGAGGTCATGGTTGGCAGGGCTAACCGGACCTTGTCATGCATCCACAGGTGCATCTCGAGTAGAGCCAAGGAGGTGATCCTCCCCCTCTACGCGACGCTGGTCAGGCCACAGCTGGAGTATTGTGTCCAGTTCTGTGCGCCACATTTCAAGAGGGATGTGGACAACATGGAGAGGGTCCAGAGGAGGGCCACCCGCATGATCCGGGGACAACAGGGCAGACCCTACAGTGAGAGACTGCAGGACCTGAACCTATTCAGCCTCCATAAGAGAAGGCTGAGGGGGGACCTGGTGACAGTCTATAGACTCACTAGGGGGGACCAGAAGGGTTTGGGGGAGACGCTGTTTCCCCTAGTGCCCGCTGGCATAACAAGAAGCAATGGGCACAAGTTGATGGAGAGGAGGTATAGATTGGACATCCGCAAGAACTACTTCACAGTTAGGGTGGCTAGGAGCTGGAACCAACTTCCAAGGGAAGTGGTGCTGGCCCCTACCCTGGGGGTCTTTAAGAAGAGGCTGGATGCCTACCTGGATGGAATCATTTGAGTCCCGTTTCTCTTTTTGGGGTTTTTTTGTTGTTCTCCTGCCCTGGCGGGGGGTTGGGCTAGAAGATCTACTAGGTCCCTTCCGACCCTTAATCTATGAATCTATGAATCTATTTGTGAGAGTCCTGTGGGAAAAACAGTACTGAAGGGCAGCCAGCATGGATACATAGCAGGCAGATCCTGCCTGACTAAATTTGTTTCTTTTTATGACCAGGTCACAAAATGTTTAGGTGCAGGAATTGTGGTAGATGTCATCTACTTGGATTTTAAGAAAGCCTTCAATATGTTATCTCATCCTATTCTCACAGATAAACTGAGCAGCTGTGACACAGATGATTACATGGTCAGGTGGGTGGCAAATTGGCTTAGGGGTCACACCCAGAGAGTTGTGGTGTTTGGGTCAGTTGTGGTGGATGGGTTGTGGTGGATGGGTCAGACCTAGAAAGATGTGGGCAGTGGAGTCCCACAGGGCCTGGTCGTTATGTGCTGTTCAATATCTTCATCAGTGACTTGGATGAGGGCATGGAAAGCATTCTGTCTAAATTTGCTGATGATACCAAATTATGGGGTAAAATTAACCTGCTTAGGGTAGGGAATGAATCCAGATAGATCTGGATGGATTGGAAAAGTGGAGAATAGGATGCAGTTCAACAAGGACAAGTGCAAGGTGCTGCACCTAGGGAGAAGGAATCATCATCATGTTTATAGGCTAGGGAAGGACCTTCTCAGCAGCACAGCAATGGAAAAGGATCTTGGGGCCATTGTTGACACCAAGATGAACATGAGTCATCAATGTGATGAAGCGATTGGTAAAGATAATCACACTTTATCATGTATTAGCAGGTGCATGACAAACAGTTCCAGGGAGGTGATACTTCATGATACTTCGGTAACGTGTAACCTCACCCATGCTTAATAAAAGGTAGGAGGTAAACAACCAGAAAAGCAAAAGCCCAGATGAGGAAATTATAAGCTTCATCAAACCCTCTCCTCCCCCACAACCTTAAGTTATACGAGTCTCTTTATTGATTCCAAAGATCTTTGGATATGGCCTTAAAGCATAAAATATGTTCACATTTTAAATTTAAAATAGTACTAAAGAAAACACTGGGCCTTTCTGGTTGAGATTTGTGCATTATACTTGTCACAATCTATGACCATGAAACTAAGCTTAAGTTAAAATCTTACACGTTTAAATTAAAAATAATGAAGTTTACTTGATGAACACATGTTCAGGAGTTAAGTGGTAGCACAAAGAGGTCCCTTCCTCTTAACAGGGAAAAAAACATTAGCATAACTTATAATTACCATCACATTGTGAGCCAAGTTGGTTAGAGCATAAATGTGTCAGTAGTGACAGTTTATATTAAATTATTCTTCAGATCCTGATGAAATTATAAACTTGATGCAAATGATCAAGTCACTAAAGAAATCTAGTACTCTAGTGGCTGTTATAAACGTGCGTAAAATAAACTCTTCCAGTTACTGCATCTTTTTCCAGACAATGTAAAAAAATCCTTGAAGTATTATGTCCTTGAAGTGTTATGCTTTTGCATTTAAAAATACATATTTTAATAGGCTTTAGCTGTTTTCTTTTTAATTTTAGTTCAATAATCATCTGGTAAATTATATGCTGGCCATATGCAGGAAACTGCTATTTATAGGAAGACTTTTGACTTGCATTTCCTATTTTGTGAACATAACCTCATTTGTTAAAACTGCAAAATCCATTGTAATTTTGTCTTTAAAAATACCTAAATCAATCTAAATTGGATGTCCATTTGGGTAAATGAAGTTTTTAATCCTATTTCCCCATTCCCCACTACCATGCTGATCTCCTCAGTCATGGAAATCATTTACTGGCTGCCATTAAGACCTGATGATTGATTTTTTTTCTAGCCCATCCTGGCCACACTAAAGTCAGTGAAAATGTTTTTCCACTGACTTTATGGGGAACAGGAATGAACCTTTTCTTATAATTTTCTTGTAAGCATCTAAGCTCATCAGATTCTCCCATACTTCTTCTCCCCTTGAAGTTAATTGTAAAGCTTCCTATTGACTCCTGCAAGAGCAGAATTAGGCCATCAATGAATAAGTCACTGCAATGCTCTGCAGGCATCAGAAAAAGGAATTTCCCGTTGACAGAAAAATGGTATACAGAATAAAGTTTTTTTAAAAACAATTTATACTGAACCTAGCTTTGCAAAGGTGCTAAGAGTTAAATCCTAGAAGGGGCTGTTAACATACATAAGCATTGTAAATGGTTATTGTTATTGGGAAATATTGAAAATCAGCCCCCATACATTTAAGTGCCATTTTCAAAAGGTCAGTTTATGAAGTGTGAGATGAAAGTCAATTTTTGTTACTCTTAGTTTTCTAGGGAAAAAATACAAAGAGCCATTAAGAATTCTCCTTAGAAATTATTTTTAAAACTCTGGTATGATTTAATTACGGAAACGCTACAGCTATTAACAGTAGCTTAACAATCAACGTGAAAGTTTACAAGAACAGAAGTGTTCATTAAAAAGATGCCACTAAGTCTGTGAATTTAAGAAATGTTAAACAAAAAAAGTCTAGTATATTAAACAATGAGGTTATTTTATTATTCTTTTCCTTTTTTATTCCTTTTAAAGATTATAATGGTCAGGTAAAAAGGAAAGTAAAAACTATAAATGTGCTGAAAAGAATGAACTACAAAGTAAGATTAAAGGAATTAGTTATCCAGAATGTCCGGGGGATGGTGAGAAGAGGGACTGAGAAGCTCCACCCACGGGGCACGGTGCAGGAAAAAAAATGAAAATAGAGAAGCAAACACAAACAGGTCATGAGGCACTACAGGGATTTGGGTGCAGGGCTAAAAGGTCCGGGGGTACAGGTGGTGTTTTCTTCGATCCTCCCAGTCTCGGGTTATGGGCTGAGAAGGGAGAGGAGGATCCAGGTAGTGAGCCAAAGACTGTGGCACTGGTGTCATTGGGAAGGCTTCGGCTTCCATAACCACAGTCCATTCCTGGAGAGAGAGGGAATGAGCTGTTGGGAAGGGATGGTCTCCACTTCTCTCCATTGGGGAGGAGGTTCTTCTCAGCT
>NW_017729029.1:24803233-24805090 GCF_001723915.1 Gavialis gangeticus | reverse complement strand
GGCTGGCATTGCTATATTCCAGTTTCTAATTCAATGCTACACGTGCATATTTCTCAGATTGGTGGAATTTGTCCAGTAACATACTGTTCTGAAGTAACTTACCTTGATCCCACCCCAGCCCCAGCCCTGGAACAAAATGTAGGCAAGGTAAGAGCCTCTAAGGGGACACTTGCGTGTCTATACACAAATGCCAAGAGCCTGGGGAATAAACAGGAGGAACTTGTTCTCCTCCTAAATGCAAATAACTACAATGTCATTGGGATAACAGAGACCTGGTGGGACTCCACCCATGACTGGACCATGGGTATAGATGGCTATACCCTGTAAAGGATGGATCAAGTGGATAAAAGGGGCTGGGACATAGCTCTCTATGTTAAGGCAAGCTACACATCCCTGCGAGCCAACATTAGCACCCACGGTGGACAACTTGAGACCCTCTGGATTAAAATCCATGGGGAACAAGGCACCGGGGATACTATGGTGGGGTCTACTACAGACCCCCTACCCAGAGTCAAGACCTTGACCAGGAGTTCACCAGGGAATTGGCTGAGGCTGCACAATCCCAGTGTATGGTTGTCATGGGAGACTTTAACTACCCAGACATCTTGTGGGAGGAGCGCTCGGCCAAATCCCAGTGGTCACAAAGATTTCTCTTATGTGTGGACAACCTCTATCTGACGCAGGAAGTCTACGGGCCAACAAGAGGTAAAGCGCTGCTCGACCTCGTACTGGCAACTGGGTATGACCTAATCAGAAACCTAACAATCAAAAGAAAGCTGGGTGACAGTGAACATGAATTGATCACCTTCACCATCTGCCGTAAAGATGGCACGTCAGTCAGTAATACAGAAGTCCTCAACTTCAGGAAAGCTGACTTTGACAAGCTAAGAAAGGCCCTAAAAGGCCACAACCCAATGGAGAGGGGAGTTCAAGATGAGTGGTTGCTCCTCAAGGGAACAATCCTGGATGCGCAAGCAAAGTCCATCCCGTCTTGGAGGAAAGGCAGCAAAAGGGCACAGCAGCCCCCTTGGCTCTCCAGGGAACTGGTGGACCTCCTCCATCTTAAAAAGAAGATCTACAAAGCTTGGAGGACTAGAACCACCACCAAGGAGGAATACTGTGCTTTAGTTTGGACTTGCAGAGAACAAATCAGGAAAGCCAAGGCTGTGATGGAACTCCAGCTAGCTGTAAATATCAAGGAAAATAAAAAGTCCTTTTTTAGATATATGGGGAGCTGGAGGAATAGCAAGGAAAACATTGGACCCCTGCTAAACCAGATGGGGCAACTGACAACTGATGCCCAGGAAAAAGTGAACTTGCTAAATGGGTACTTTGTGTCAGTTTTTCATCAATTCGATGGGACGGCCCTGCACACTATAGGTGAGGGAGGCCTGGGTGAGGGAGATTCCTTGCCCTCTATCGAACCTGACCTCATGAAGGAACACCTTGACAGGCTGGATACCTTGAAGTCAGCCAGCCCTGATGGGTTACACCCAAGGGTACTCAGGGAGCTGGTGAGCATCATAGCTCAGCCCCTGGCACAGATCTTTGAGAGCTCTTGGCACTCTAGTGAAGTGCCCGAAGATTGGAAGAGGGCCAATGTCGCACCTATCTTCAAGAAAGGGGGGAAAGTAGATCCAGCAAACTACAGGCCCATCAGCCTAACCACTATCCTGGGGAAGGTATTGGAAAAGATTATCAAGGAGGCCATCCTTAACAGACTAGCTGAAGGCAATAGCCTGAGGGATACCCAGCATGGGTTTGTTGCGGGTAGGGCTTGCTTGATCAATCTCATTTTCCTTTTATGACCAGGTGAACTATTACCTGGACAAAGGAGAAGAGATTGATGTCATATAT
>NW_017729029.1:24793586-24803031 GCF_001723915.1 Gavialis gangeticus | reverse complement strand
TTGCATCCATAGATGCTTCTCAAGCAGATCCCAGGACATCATTCTCCTGCTGTATTCAGCCTTGGTGAGGCTGCAGCTGGAGTACTTCATCCAGTTTTGGGCTCCACAATTCAAAAGGGATGTGGAGAAGCTTGAGAGGGTGCAGAGGAGAGCCACATGCATGATTAGAGGTCAGGAAAACAGAACTTATGATGAGAGGCTGAGAGCTATGGGACTCTTCAGCCTGGAAAAGCACAGGCTCAGGGATGATCTGGTGGCCACCTATAAGTTTATCAGGTGTGCTTGTCAGGATCTGGGGAACATCTGTTCACCAGAGCCCCCCAAGGGATGACAAGATTGAATGGTCACAAACTCCACTGTGACTGATTCAGGCTGGACATAAGAAAGAACTTCTTCATTGTCCAAGCCCCCAAGGTTTGGAATGGACTGCCGCTGGAGGTGGTTCAAGCACCCACTTTGAATGCCTCCAAGACACTTTTGGATGCTTATCTTGCTGGCATCCTATGATCCCTGCTAACGTCCTGTCCCTGGGGCAGGAGGCTGGACTCGATGATCCTCCAGGGTCCCTTCCAGCCCAAAAGGCTGTGAAATCTATTTAAAAATGCCACTTACCTGAAGGCAGAGTGATGCCAGATGGGTGAGAAGAGCCCACATGGTTTGCAAGTCACGCCTTTCTACAGTTAAAGCTGGTGGGTGATGTCATGAAGATGCACGAGCCAGTGGGGATAAAAACAGCTGCCAGCAGAAAGGTGGAGAGATCAAGTGAGGAGGTGGAGGCTCTCCATGCTGGCAAGGGATGGAGCTGGCACAAACTGGAAATGCCCGGATGACGGGCAATAGCAGAAGCAGCAAGTTTTCCTCACACCGGGGGTGCCATGGTCAAGCCCCAGGAGGGGAGGAGCACCAGGGGTGACTTCCTCCTAATACCGCTGAGGAGGTTCGGTGGTGGAGATGCTGAATGGCAGCACATCCAGAATGTTGACCTGGAGGAAGAGGCTGAGGCCAACCCCAGGGAAATGGAAGTTTTCCCACCCGGTCGCTCCCAGGTACCAGGTCAGGAAGCTGGGATGGGGGCAGAAAGGAAAGGTGGACCCCGTGAGATCAGTGTTGAGGGTGTGCTGCTAAGCGCAAGCAAGAGAGCTGGGAAAGCAGCCGGTAGGACACTGGATGGGAAGACCCTTTTGGGTTTCTTTTTTTTCTTCTTTCCTTTGTTTGGTTTTCTTTACCCCTGCTGGACAGGGGCACCCGTACCAACCCCAGGAATAGAGCTGACCAGCTCAAGGGGGTTCCAGGCTTAGAGCCTGAACCGGCTGACTATCCTTCCCCAAGGTGCATACAGTATAGGGCACGAGGAACATCCACACTGGAGAGGTGGCTGTGTCAAGGCGTGGCATCCCCCCAGAGGTTGGTGTAAGGCTGGGGTGTAGGGGCGGTGGAGCCCCACAAACATCCCGCAAGCAGAGTGGTCATCCCTGACGGGACTTTCGAAGTTACCCCCCACTGATGTAACATTCAAAGACATGGCAGACAAGTTTGGGGGAGGCCAGAAGGACAACCAAAGCCCACCTCAGGGAATCCATGAAGCTAGGGAGCGTATGTCCTCTACAGTTCGGACCAAGGCAGCACACGAGCAGACATTTGAAGCCAGGTGGGTGCACAGAATTTAGAAATAAGCTAATGGTAGACAAAACAGGTTTAGAGTTTCCCACTATATAAAAAGCCTACTTCCTTTAATGGCACCCATCATCCTAGTATCCCAAGAGAAATAACAACAGGTCAGTGACCTATTTTCCTCCTCCCTCCTTCTTCCTGATTAATTAAATGTATGATGCTATGTAAATTATTTAAATTAGCAAGTAGTCCAGAAGTGCAGAAGCAGCTGTGGATAGATAGGCCAAAACAGCAAGGCATTATCAGAAGAACAGGCCATCAAAAGATACTGCACATGACATTCACATACCTTCTCCACAGAATGGCAGTTACCTTCCATAATTACTTTTCCCTTGCACCCACTTTGGATGCACAGCATTTGACAGTGACCTACTGCTGCTACCACTCTCATTTGATCCTTTCCTTCCCCATTCAAGCCCCTGCACCATCCTCATCCACTGTCACTAAATGTCGCAGGGCACCACAGTGTGCCTGCACCTTTAAGGGTAGAAGCCACCTGAAAATGGAACCTGGCAAGCTCCACAGCTCCACGGGTGCAGGTTGCCTGAGTATCAGGCTATCTAGGTAATTAGCCAGCACCTGCAGGCAGTCAGCTGACTGGAAGGAGTCAGATCCCAAGGAACTTATAAGCTCAGGGCTGGGGCTGGTTGGATGCACTCTCTTTTTGGCAACTGCAGGGAAAAGGAGCTCCTCGCACAAGAGAGGTGCCCGATGCATCTGGCTGCCTGCTACGCTACCTCCAAATGCAGTAAGACTGTAGGGGCTCATAAGGTTCCCAGAGCTGAGGGTATGGTATTCTAAGGGTGGGAGTTTGCCCTCCTAAAGGGGCAGAGTGCTGCATTTATTGTTAATATTATGTTATAGCCCAGGGGCTTAGGTTTGTGTTATTGTTTGAACTGGTGGATCGGGATGAGGCTAATAGGGTAGGAGGAGGCCTCATTGAGGCACTCTATTGTGTAGTACCCAGTGCCAGTGGGGCACAAGCTGCAAAGGCTGGAGAACCCAACACCAGAGGGGTGCTTTAGACAAAGGCCAAAGACCGAGTGATAAGAGGAGATTGTGGGATAGTGCGTCAAAGCTGTGCCTGATGTAGTGGGTCTAGGCTAGAAGGCCTAGCTTTATCAAAGGGGTGGGGGCCGAGTAGGATGAGGCCCCAACAGCGAGCATAACAACAGTGCAAGGCATGGGGCGTTGTAAAGGGGAGCCACACAATTGGCCCAGAAGGCCTGAGGTGCCCTATGCATCACCATATTGAAGAGAAGCCAGATCAGTGAGCTTGAGTAAGCTTCAGCAGATTGGAACTAAGCGAAGGCCCATGGGAAGCCTCCCAAGTTATTTTTCCAAGAAAGACGTGGCAGATAAGAAGTAGCCCTGGGGGCAAAGCTTACACAGTCATGGAGCTGCCAGGGGCATCATGCCCACCCCTGAGGCTCTCTCTCTGTGACAGTAACTTAGAGTGGCAGTCACACATTTTCCTTCCTGTCTTACAGCTCCTCCAAAATATCATGCAGCAGTAAGGTCTATGCTGAGAAAGCAAGATTTCACTTGGAGTTTCCCCTCCTGGTCCTTGCTGGTTTCTCTAACCTCCTGCCAAACTTTTCCATCTTCCTCTTCCCTGCCAAATACAAAAGTTTAATTTCTCCCTCAAGTACTGCAGCCTGCAAACTCTTTCATACAATTTACTCACATATTCAGAATTAGTGGCAAGTAATGTTGTCTCACTTCGATAGTGAAGGAACTGAGAATACCACCTTTTCTGTTACCTATAGGGAGAAAGGGATGGGTCATACCATTACTTTTGTCTTCTACTTCAACCCTTGGAGGCAGCAAACTAACTGACACTTACTTTTTCTAGTCAGGAGGATGAAGGATTCATGTGTGTGGCTGCAACACATCTAGATATTTTTAATGTGATGCTTAGACTGCTAATTCTAAATTGGTATAAAGGAAATTACTGTCTGCCAACAGGCTTCCAAGTTAGTGTGATGATCCCAGGCTCAATATATTGAAATAGCTTCTTGCTCTCAAAATTTGTAACAGAAATCACATACAGCAGGGGGTGTCAGCCCGGGATATGCGTAACCACAGGGGTATTTGAGAAGGCCCTAGGGGTTATGCGTTGGCGGGCAGAGACAGAGTGCCTTCATGCATCATCCCGCACTGCCACACAGGCGCTGCCCACCTGGCCAGACATAGGGAGTGGCAGAAGCCTGCATGTGATGGCTGCCACCACTTGGCATCCAGCTGCGCACCAACCACCATCCCCCACTCCACGTCCAGCTGCACTCTACCTCCCCCTCCCCCCTGCTCTGCGTCCGGCCACCAGCGGTATACTGCCCCACCTCTGGACACCAGGGGTACACTGATCCAAAAAGTTTGAAAACCCCTGACTTACAGTATAGGACATGCAATATCTTGTTTAGAATGTGGAGGGCATTTAAAATAATCTAAGATAAAAGCATCATTCTTGCTACCATACTGGAGAAACTACAGGGAAGCAGGTGAGTTTGAGAAATTAGCTCTTGTAGCAATGTTGGGTGGGCAAATGAAAACTATGCAGAGAAGTGATAGCTGGGAAATTTCTTTACAGGGTTTTGCTTGTTGCTAATATTGCCATGCTACACAGCAGTGACAGCTATAAAGATTTTTTCTCAATGGGTTATCCTAGTCTCTTCTGCAACCTAGGTCTTTTTGCAGGACAGAAAATTAAATCTAAGGATCTCTATCAGAAGTAGGCAGCAACCCTAAAACATAGCAAGCATGCTAATAGTATTTATCTTGCATTCAGAACAAGAGAACTGATATTCATTTTTTGTAGAGATGTGTTAATACTACCTCATTCGGCTCCTTCTGAGCATTACTGCAATCACTGCTCATAAATTTCAGCTTCTGGAAGCACAGTTATAATCATATCTGCAGCGAAAGCAAGTCACCCACAGAGCATAGAACATAACTTCACAAGCAAACAGGACAATGAGGTGAATTAAGGGACTTTTTTAAAGAGGGAAACTACAATAAAAGCAAATAGATTGAAAGTCTAATGGTAGAATCAAAGTTAAGTATTATGGCCCTGGGCATAAAGCTCAAGACATTAACAACCTACCAGTGTGTGTTTTACAAGATCAACCCATGTTTCTCCTTCTGTGCACTCATCACATCAGAACCCCTAAACATGTCCTACCCTACATACACAAATCTATGTCTGGAACTATTCTTTTCACTGTCATCATTACTATTTAACTAGTAACTTCAACTATTTTCAAACCTCCTTTGTCCATCTCTGACACCCCTTAAATTTCCCCCTCTGATTCTCTGCAACTTAGCTCTGTAAAATGTTTTACTGAATGCTTTTTCTGTGGAAGATGCTGTCTACAAAGCAGTGTTGTTCAATGCCTGCCCAAGGTCAGGTGGTTGGTTTGTTTCCCATGGCAGCTGTTTTGGTGCTGGCTATTGACAGCATGCCTCTAATCCTGGCTGCACAACAAGTGACTGGAGAACTGGCAGAGATTTGAATTAAAGCTCCAGACCATCAGTCAAGAGCCATGGATCACCCTGACTTGCTGAGGCAGGGCCCAAAGGAGTTTTGTGTTTTGGTTCAGAGAACATAAGTGTGGGAGATGCATCTGGACTGCAGAGGCCACCTTCAATAAAGTACATGGGAGGTTTGTGCCCTCTTCTCCCAGGGTCTATTAACAAAGTATGTATTTCTGTTCCATTTTTCAAGTTAATCTCTGTCAGGACAAGAAAAACAAAATGGGAAGTACCAGCTAATTTGTTTGGCATTTGATTTTTTTCACTTCCTCATTGCTGCTCTGAGGGTGAAAAGAAGAGCTGACATGAGCAGAGTACTGAGAATCTCCTGTCTTCCTGCAGGACACTGGCAAATAATCATTTTGGCTTGGGAAACAGCCAGAAGTATTGTTAAAACTGTCACTGAAATATGGGCAGAAGCTTGACAGTTGCACTGGGAGAACCAACTGGAACCTGCTATACTAGTGTTTGTCTTTACAGCAGGGCTACAATGGCTCAGAACAGTCCAGTGGGAACAGGCAGTGTGCTTCACAAATGTAAGTACAGTGATGATTTGAATGCTTATGCACTGCTACAAAAAATTATTTGGCCAGCTGTTCAATAAGAGTTGCCCAACCTTGACTCCCATATAATACACCTGTATAACTGTGATGTGATGTAAATGTAGGTCTGGAACTGAACTCTGAAATGTCATTATTTATAAAAGCAAAGGCCTGTTGACTGTGTGAATCCACTCATTGTGCTCTTTTGCACATGTTTGAACAATACTGGGACAGTAGGTCTCATCAATACTTATTTTTACAGTTTGACAATATGATTGTTCAAGTTTTGACAATTCTTGACAAAATAAGTAACTGAAACAACTATTAGGTTAGAAATTGCTATGGTGGATCTTTATCATGGTGAAAGAAATGACCACTGCATTTAAGACTGTGCAAAAAATTCCATTCTTAACCATGGCTTTCGTCTATTTATTACTTTAAGGGTGCTGACAGAGATGAAAAAACCCAAACAAACAGCACTTTACCAGAAGAGGCAGCACATTAGTTGGACCTGGCTCCACAGCATCTGTATAGATTGGGCGTTTCAGTGGGACTTTTTGGTGTTTTTATCTAACAGCTGATTGTATTAGGTATTAGATAAAAGCATCAAAAAGCCCTGCTGAAGCGCCCAATCTATATAGGTGTTGGGCGAGCTGGGTCCAATTACTGCAATGTCTCTTCTGGGCATGTGCTGCACTAAGCACAGGGGTGCACCGAGCTTTACCATGGGGGGGTCACATTTGTAGGCAGCCTTTTGTGCTTAAATTTTCTCTCTTTGGTATCCAACTTAAATTTTTGGAAAGTGTAACCTATTTTTGCAGCAGCTTGAAATAGAAAGACTTAGATGTAAGCAGAAATCTGTAGTGTCACAGCCCTAATTAAGAATTATAACCAAAATTCTATTTGGTTTTATTTTGGCCTAACATATTGAAAATTTCACTTACTACAGGTGCAGAGCATCTTATACAAAAATTCTCATTTACACTCTAATATAAACCCAATTAAGTAAAGAGGCAGACTTTCTTTGGCTTTCCACCAACTTTGGTGGGCTTTAGATTAGACCTAAACTACTGAACTGCAGAAGGCCATCTGCATACTGCATATGTATGCTTTTAAGACACACAATATTTTTTACATGCAAAAAAGATCATAAGAATCATTAGTATGAAAATACACAGTGAAATATTTGTACACAAAATACTATGGATTAAATATAAAAAAGTAGAATAATAGTGAAAAATTGTTCCATCTCCACTTTAGGACACCTACTGTAAATTTACAGCTTAGTTAGCTGTAGTTATGTGCCTCATTCTGTGAATTGCACCTAAGAAAAGTTGGGCTGCTGGTTGAAAAAAAATTTATAGTATGCAGCTGCTGTGAAAAGTATTAAAATAGGTAACTTAGAGAGAAACAGACTTATATAAAAAACCAACAGTAAGTCAATAGAGATATACTAGACCATTATGACAACAAAAATGGTATAAGTATTCATGTCTGGAAAATATTGCAAGTGCAACAAAATACTGGAAGATAAAGTTGTGTTTGGGGGGGGAGTGAAGTATAATAAAGTTGTCACAGTATGTCCTCCTGTAAACATTATTGTAATGCATAAACCTGAGGGACAGAGTTAAGTATGGGTACTGGGGGAGAAGAAGGGGGGGAATGACATAATTTTCCTGTAACCTGCCCTCCAAGCATAATTTTTCAGTTACCTGCTCCAATGCATCAATATTATTCTCCAAGTAATTTTAACCCTTTTTATTAGTAAAGGCATTTTTGCAAGTTTCACATCTAGTCTGCTAAATCATTGTAAAATACATTTACCCCTTCTATTAGGCACTGCTGTAGTGGATCTTATGTCAGTGGGTGCATCTACACAAGACACTAACTGCACAGTAGCCTAATAATATGCACAGTAGCTCGGCACAGCACAAACAGTGCTAATATGCTACTGTGCAGTATTATTAGGCTACTTCACAGTAGCATCACTGAAAAGATGTGCTGGTTACTGCACATTAATTAAGTACTTGGTTATACAAGTACTAAACTTAATGTACAGTAACTATGGCACACTAATAAATGTGAAAACATGCCCAGTATATTGTACAAAAGCCTATATCTCCTGTTGCCCTGTGGGGTCAGGCCAACTCTCAGGATCTCAATATTGCACTGTTAGACAGGAAGGCATGATATACAATTGCACAGGCACACAAAAATCAATTAGGTGCATACACACACTCTAAGCACATACACACACTCTAAGTGCATGCACCTCCACCAGGCATGCACGCGCGCGCGCGCACACACACACACACACACACACACACTACCAATTCAAGCACATACACATCCAAAATTACCAGCCTAGGCAAATGCACAGCTATCACCAATTCAAGCACCTACACACACTATACAGACCAAAATAAACTAGACCAGAATCAATTACCAATACCTGCACAGCCAATACACAGACATGGATCACTAATTCATATATCATGTACACAGTGACATACATGTATATTTGTTCACATACATACCACTCACCTACACATACACACAGGTGAGTTCCTAACTTGGGTGTTGTGGTGTGTATGTATGTGAAGTACCTGGGGGAAGGTTAAGGTAAGAGGGAGAGTGAAAGTGTAGGGGGTGAAAGTTGCCAGGACCAGGATTAGAACTGGTAGACTAGAGAGAGCTGGGCTGAGGAGCTTAGACTTGGGGTTACTTTAGGTTACTGCTAGGGAAGACTGAGATGAAAGTTGCTGGTGCCGGGATTAGAACGGGCAAACTGGAGAGAAGTTGGGGTAACTTAAGGTTAATTGGTGTTAATTGAAAGCAGAAAGCTGGCAGAGCAAAGGAGCAATGCTGGGGAGAACCCGGAGGCTGGAGTCAGAGCAAGGAGGCTACAGGGAAGCCAAGAGGAACGTGGGGAGAGGAAAACTGGGAGTTGGGCTGCAGTGGTGGGGGGGGTTGGCTGGAGAATACAGAGAGAGAGAGTGAAAGAGAAGGCAGAGAGAGATAGGGATTGGGAAGAAGTGGCAAGAGGCAAAAAGTGGTGGGAGTGAGGCTGAGAGCCTGCAGAAGAGGGACAGAGAGGAGCCAAAAAGTGGTGGGAACAGGGCTGAGAGCCGAGAGGGAGAGAGAGAGTGACAGAGACCAGAATTTAAGATAGGGAAGGGGCAGGGTCTCAGTAAAACACAACCCAACTCGGGGTTACAAGTGATAGTGGTTTTATTGAAAAGAGGAGATGGTGACATGATATTTTCTTTGTTCCTTTACACTCACACACAGACACCCACACAGACAATGGCAGCAGGGGTTAAAGAGGCTTCGTGCAGAACCTGAAGTCCAGGAGGAGAGAGATAGAGTCCAAATTGGAGGAGGAAATATGCAGGTGATATCTACCTATCCCAGGCTGAAAGTGGGTCCTCGATGGCCAGTCGGGGTCTCCTTCAGCTCAGTGTTGTCCAGAGGGGGGTCACCAGCAGGGCCTCTGGGGTGGATAGGTGGTATGATATGGAACTAGTCTGGTCCAGATAGAAATGGCATTCCCAAGGAATCAATCTTCACTACCCCTTTTATGGGGTAGACTACCTGTGATCTGCTATGGGAGGGCCTGTCCAGGCAATGTTAGTCCTGTTCCAGAGGATTCCAGGTGTTCTTACTGAGCATGTGCAGCCTTGGCACAATGGTGGGTTGCA
>NW_017729029.1:24784464-24793488 GCF_001723915.1 Gavialis gangeticus | reverse complement strand
TCTTATCTTTTTCGCTCATCTTATCTTATCTTATCTTTCGTATGTCCCTCTCATCAAGAGCTCTCAGTAATCTGCAGACCATAGTAATTTGTATAAACTGTTTGAAACCTGTACTCAGCAAGTCTGCAATCCACTGTAATCGCTGGGTGACAGAACATCTGCATGCTGTAACTAAGAAATCAACTGCTTCTGCCTATGCTGTAAGCCATCAGTAGCGTAAGTAAAATAAACTTTCTGTGTAACCAATGTGCTTTAAACCATCTGACTATCTGACTCCTGCTCGCCATTAACACCCGCCTGTCCGGTCATAAATCCCCCCTCGCGCCAAGCCGGTCATACCGACCCAGGCTTGCAGGTCAAGGGTGCACCGGCATCTGGGCGCGACAAGAAGGAGCTATTTTTAGACCTACTATCATTGTCTCTCAAGCACACTCATTCATCCCCATTCATTCAGGAACCAAGTTACATAGGAGGGGTAGTATGAGTCATAGGTTACATAACTGGGCATGGGGAGAAGATGGAGTCTTGATATTATAAGATGGAAACTTGACATGACTTATGCTAACTTACATATATAGGCCTGAAACAGTACTCATACAATATAAAAGCAGTAAAAAATCAGTACAAACATAATAATTCTCACTTATAAAACAGTGGATATCTATATCAAAATAGCAGAGCACTTATTTGCAGAGGGGAGAAAAATAAAACGTACTACCTAAAATAAATGTTAAAGCTTATCCTACATCTTAGCTTACTTATACTTATCTATAGGGAATAGAGAGGGAGAGACAAAGTCAGAAATAGTTGGGGAAGGGGAGGGAATGCATTTTAAAATAAAAAAATTAAAAAAAGAAAAACTGGCAGTTTTGCTACACTCCCACCTCTCTAAAGTATACACAGAACAAAAATGATAATATCTATAACCATCCTGTATTGATATTTTATTGTTCATATATACCAGTTACATCATACAGTTCTCCCTCATACAATCTCTTCCTTTTCCTCCAAAACACTTACCCCATCATTTCTGCTATTCGTTTATTGCCACTTCTACTAACATAAGCCCAGCCAAAACTCAAAAAAACAAAAACAAAAAAAAAGGGAGGGGGGGAAGCAACATAAAAATCATAGAATTGACGTACATAATCATGGCAATTTTTATTGTTTATGGAACCCTTTCTCTATTTGGGTTCTAAACTCTCCAGGGCAGAGGTTAACTACTACTCTGTGTTTACAGGACCTTACACCATGTGACTCTCTTTGCAGTTGGTCACAAGCACCAGCACGATAAACAAACAACAAACACGAAAACCTTCAGTACTAGAGAATGCCTTTGGCTGTCTTTTAGGGAGGGTGCACTACTACACACCCAGACTGATCAACATCAGCGTTTTTTTTTAAGAAGTGGCATGAAAATGCTACAAAACTCCCTAGACAATGCCCAATGTCCCTGCCTTATGCCACAATGCAATGCTTTGATCAATGTTTATCACAGAAAATGGATCTGAAAAGCTCACTAGGTTCAAATACCTGGAAGACTCTCATGTTCTCTAACCTTGACTAAGCAAAACTGATCATTTTCCATAATGAACTGCACTGCAAAGTCTAGACTTCTCTAAAACATACTTATGCTGATTAAAACTTCAAGAAGTTTGGAATGGAAGCAAGGTTCTGAGCAAAGACCCTCCAGTCTCAGGCTAACATGCAGCTTCCATACAAGCTGCCTCAGGGGCTAGCATCCTCTGAATCACTATATACCTTGCATGCCTCTTGTACCACAGATTGGCATCCTATGGCTAAATCTGGTGCATGAAGAAATTGAATCCAGCCTGAGGCAGCTCAGGAAATCCTCTGGAGCAGTAGAGGATGCATCCCAGGGGTACTACTGCTTCCCTTGTTCAATTTATTCCCTTCACAGGCACTGCTGCAGCAGAGGAGGTATCCTGCCTTGTTCTGTACACCCACCACAACAACTACCGATTGCTGTGGGATGCAGAGATTTGCAGCCTGTGGTAGGGGCTGAGTAGCAAGCAGCATCCCATAACAGCAAAATGTTGCTAACTCCTACCATTGAGTTGCATCCTGAGCACGCAAAACAATTGCACAGATGTAAAATGTATTGGCGACTATTGGTCATATCACTTTGTTTCATCTCCCTTGGTATGCACTTTTTTTCCTTCTCTTAATCTCAAATACTTGTGTCACCTGCATCATTCTTGTTTGGCACTTGATAGATTCTTTACCCTGGTTAGCACAGGTGGTTTTCTAGTTCCAAAGATCAGGATTATTTTGGTCCTCCACTTATTTAACTTTTGCTACAGACATTCTTTCCCGACCTCTGTCTTTCTTGGCTAGTCTTCAGTTGTGAGAACCACACTTCTAATACACTTTTTTAAACCAGGAGTGTATCATCTCATCTTACCAAACACCTGCAGCAGCCCAGTGTCTTTGTCAACATTGCTTTCTTTCTATGAAGAATTTAGTTTGAAACTTGGTCAGCCCAGGAAATTGAGGCTGTTCCTTTTACCCCTACCACTAATGGCTGTGGTGTCAGTTTGTCTTCCATTAATCTTTTTTGTATGTTACTGCAATTTTTGACATCGTAAAACATGAGATAGTGTTACGCTAAGTGAGACCTGATTCTCATGGGAACCTGTTCCTGTATTATCTTTCCTTTTGTGTGAAATGGTTACTAAAAATTGCCGTTTCTATATACAGTGCAGAAACCCAGATCTCCTGACAGAGGGCTGTTTCGTCAGTTTTTGTCTTCATGTAAACAGTAATTATGAATGTTATTCATTATCTATGATTAATTGATGTTCTGCTTTTCTATATGTCCTTCAGTCCTTAGAACTTTCCATGAGATATCCTGAATGCAAAATTACACAAGGCATCCCTGGTAGCATTTCTAATGATGGGACTTGAATGAACTGAGGCTTTTTACTGTTTACTGTCAATAAGGCATACAGCATGTAACAACTACTGGTTCCTGCACAGCAAGTGAAACAAAACTCTGCCCATTACTTGATGCATGATGAGTGTTTTGAAGAACTGAGCACTGCTGTGAAGAAATATGGTTTCTTTTTTGATTGATTTATAACACAACTGAGGTGCTAATCTTTGTGCTGTTTTTAAAACTTCTTATTTCAAAAGATCCATTAATAATGTACCCAAAAGTACAGATTTGCTCCTGCTGAGTCTCCACCCCATGTTTATAGTTTAACTGCATTTGCCAACACTACACTAGTTATGGGCATGACTGAGAATCTATTAGTAATTTCATTTGCTACTCAGGGACTTGTAAATCAGCCTTAGTATCTAAATTGGTATACACAGCTTAGACCATGGTAAAATGTATTTGTGCATTTTCTATTAAAAATCTTTTTGGATATTTTTAAGCTTAAATGGGAGGAAAATATAGCATTTATTGTTTTGGAATGAATTCAGTCCTGAAACATTTCAGAAGACTCTCTGGGCAAACATACACCTCCTAAGAAAGAACCTCTAGCAGGAGGAAGAAAGTAGTGCAGGAGTAGAATCTGCAGTTGGAAAATGCTTGGAAAAAGGTGTTCCAACCTTGAAACACACAGATCCAATGGACCTGTGGTGAAATCCAAGCTATCAGTAAAGACAAATGATTCCTTCATTCTGTTCCCCGTCTTTTGACAACAAATCTGCCTTAGGAACCTGGCTGCTACTGATTCCTCCTGCTTTGCATGCTGGAAATGTCTTCAGTCACCTAAGGGAAACTGCTCAACTATGAAGGCAGCAGGTTGCCTTTCCCACGACTGTCAGTACAGTTTGAAAGACTGAAATACCTTGCTTAAAGTCACATAATTGTGCCTAGTATATCATGTAATTGGGTCCTCTAGGGCTTCAATTGTGTTCACAGCTCTATGTATGCTTTGTTAATTTTTTAACAAATGAGCATATTGGCAGGAATGCTCATTGAAACCTTGAATCATTAGCAATTATTTGTGGAAAGAAAATTCTGGATTTGCATCTGCACTAGAATCCTAATTGTAAGTATTGTGCTTATCCAATCAGGGGATTTAAAAGCATTCTGTTACCAACATAATCAAAAGTAACCAGGATGTTTAACTACTAAATAGTCACATTGGACTGACTGCCTGACAATGAAATGCAATAAAAAAAAAAAAAAAAGAATAAGCCACAGAAACTCTTCAGCAAATAATTGCAAATAATTAGTAAATTTGAGAAAAATCTCTTCATGGGCAATTTGCAAATGCAAAAAACTAGTTAGTCAGACTCAATTGAAAGATATTAACAAAATGAAATATTTGTTTTTACTGATTCACCCAGCTTTGATTAAATTGAAGAACCACATTACATTAATTGTAGTGAAGTTTAAATATTGAATATTGCTATAGACTGCGTGCTAATCTTATATTGGATGTATGCAGGATTGGGGATCGGATTCTATAACTATCACCATTCAATAACTGGATTAACTGTTTAGATCAGGGGTCAACAACCCGTAGTAACCTGTGGTGGCCAATGGGCTCTGGCCTCCCAGCTGCTAGGGGCTCCGATGGAAGGAGGGCTCTCTCTGCACTATGTTTCAGTTAGACAGTATGGGTTTCAGCAGTTGGGGAGTCTCCCTGTACTACGCCACAGCCAGGCAGAAAGAAGACACAGTGAAGGTGGCCAGGTCCTAATGCCCGCCCATCTCCAGCCCAAGCTTAGTCATTGCAGTCCCCACCCGAAAACAGTCCCAACCCCTGGCTTAGATCTTATATTGGCACACATATTGTTTAAGAGCTTTCTAAGAGTAAAACAGCAATGAATCCTACTTTTTATTGGCTTACAAGCAGGAGGAGGATGCAGTATTTCTTGGGGTTATAAGGCAGAGTTTACTGAAGTTGCATTCTAATACTTGTTTTAAAAATACTCGTGGAATACCCTCTTCAGCCATTCAAATTTAGTATCACTCTACAAAGATACAAACCTGTGTGTCAGACACATAGCATGGAAAATGTCAACTGAATATATTAAAATTTGGTAAATGTTGTATTAATTAAAAACAGGGTAGCATAATGGAAACCAAGCAGGAGGCAGGGCAGGGTGGCACCTTATGAGGTAACTCATTAAGAGATGTATTGGATGGAAATTATTGAGCAACCTTAACTGTAGGCATCACTACCAGCTTCACCTATATTTGGGATCACTGAACTTCATGGAAATACTTCCATCCATACAGTGGAACACGTCACACCTACACAATGGTCCCTTATCTAATATGAGAGTGTGTCCTGGTATACATTTATCTTTGTACCTGATGAAGATCTAATTATAAGTCTTGATGTTGATCAGACCCCTAGGCAGTACCAGATTATAAACAATGAATAAGAATATGGTCAAACATGCTTCAATTTCTGTCACAAAAACTTAAAAAAACAAAAATGTTCCTGATCTAACGATCAGCAACTTTTGGGAGTTTGGGCAGTTTAAGTGACATTTTGCTACTTAGAGTGTATTAATTAATATAAATCTAGTACTATTCTTTCCTGTGCCCCAACCTTACTTCCCTGTGTTCATCCTTGAAATTCACAGCTACAGTTCTGCTATTGTTTCCTTTATTTTACTTCATGTAGCGTAAATTAAAGCCCAGGAATCACAGTTACCCAGGAATCACTCCTTCCAGGTTTACATTAGGTTCTTGGCATCCACAGAACAGACTTTCTACCTTATGCTAATTTATAAATCTTTCAAGAGTAAACTTCTGGAATTCGTGCCTCATTCAATGCATAAGTAATTCTACCTGTTCATTATGCTCTGTGGATAAAGTTATTTGCTTTGAGCTCCTTACAGTTGCAAATGTGAGGCTTATTTTGTATTTTCTGTGCTCCTATTGCCTCTTTTCAAGGGGTCTCAGAGATGCTGAAGTAAAAAAAAAAATTATTCAACAACTGTCTACCCTGCAGGTACTGCCATGCCTTCAGCTCATATAGGCATAGTTAATGTTTCTTTTAAGTAGCTTATAGCTGCCATTTAGACATGACAGCATAGAACTCAGCATAGGTTTTGCAACCTGTGCTGAGCTTCATTCTGCCCTAGTTAGATTCCTGAAAGTACCCTGGCCAGTTAGTTTAAATCTAAGTCAGTTATGTCAGCACCATCTGAAGTTACTTCACTATAGGCATAACTTTTCTTTCAAAGCCTTGTGTGGAAAAAGTTTGACATGGTGAATTTCTTTGCATTCTGACATGATGAATATCTAAGAACAAAAAGATTCACAGTGCACAGTGGTTTAATAAAAGCTTGATATGGGATTTGTGTGTTCACACTACCTTAGGCTCCTGGATGAACACAACAACTAGGGACAGATATTATATATAAACCGGTTTAAGTGATAAGAAACTGGTTTAAGCCTGTAACAGAAGGTAAGTTCAGCGCACATAAACCAGTTTCAAAATGGCTGAAAATGGTTTAAAATAAACCTTGTTGACTGTAGACTTAAGTGATTTGGGTCAAACCAGTTTATGCAATGTCTGTCCCAAACCCCTTCCTGGTTTAAGTTAAACCACAGTCCCCCAGCATCCCAGATGCTTTGCAGCCCTGAACTGGGCTTGGCTGTGCTGTGCCGTGCTGTCTGCTGCAGAGAACAGGACTGGCCCTGCTACCCTGTTCCCTATCAAGAGCTCTGGCAGAGACTTCAGGCACCCCACCCCTCCTCCCTGCTGGTTGATCAAGCAGGAATCCTCCCCTCCCATAGCACAGACCCCAGCCCCACAGACACAAGGCATGTAGTATGCTGAGAGGTCTCTGTGTGTGTGTGTGTGTGTGTGTGTGTCTCAAATTTCACTGGGACAGGCACACAGTGTCCACTTAGGGCTTTTTTGAGGTAATCAACAGGCCAGCTGGTAATGTCCCCCCTTCCTTCCTTGGAAAAAGCTGTTTAAAAGAACCTTTTCTTTTGTTGATGGGCTTATAAATGCTGTGTTATCATCCCCCTACTGGCTCCTTTGCCTGTCAGATTTGTAGAAAGTATGAAGAAGCAGGGAGAGAGAGATTGAAAAGCTCAATATCATTAACAGATTCATGCACTACAAACTCCCCCTTTGCCTCAGAGTGCTAGCCCAGGACTGAGGTCAGTGGCAACACTCCCGCCCCTTGTGCAGTGAGTGGGAAAACTCTGGGATGGTACTGGCAGGGTGGAGGTTTACACCCTGCCATGCCTTGATGTTAAGGAGGGGAAAATCTTCCTTATAAGGTCACAGGATCTCTCATGACAGAGTCTTTTCTAGGTCCCTTTGCATGCATCCTCCTATGGCTTCTTAACAGCTGGCCTATGACTTGCAATGTCCCTCAGGATTGTTCCAATCCATTACCCCTACTCAGTGTCCGCTGGGCCAACCCCAGCACCAGCATTTCCCAATCGCCTTCTAATAAACCGGCCTTACTTCCTGCCTATACTGTCTTGGTCTGGTTCTTTTAAGTCTGGCTTATTGCCAAGCCCACTCATAGCATCTGCTCTTTGGGTCCATCCTTAAAAACCTCTTCTGTCTTCTGCTACTATAGCACTTTTATATCTTTTACTGCTGGCCCAGCCCTTCTATCCCTATAAGGGCAGGGCTTCCCAGTCTGTGGTGCCCCTCTTAAAGGGCCCTTCCTTTTTCCCTTTCTTTCTTGGAATGGGGACCAAAGGGGACCTTGTTACAGATTTGTTCTCCTATTTCCTCTGGCAATTTTAACTGCAGATACTTCCATCTCCTCCCAGAAAGAATAGTTTTACTCCACTAAAAGAGAAGACCATATGAAAAGGAAAAAGTTAATACAAAAGTAGAAAAAAGTGAGACAGAAGTTTTCTTTCACTAAATCCCAGACGTGTTGAATTTGGATAAAATAGATATTTGAACATCTATTTTTAAAAATCTCTATTTTTTTCTCTATATACTTTTATACATGTTTTTCTTCATTTTAGTATGTCACTTATTTGATCCAGAGGATGGAAGCAAAGTGAGAAAGATGAAATCAGCTTGCTGTAAAACTTGAACTCTAGCTCAGACAACATATGGATCTGTGAAACTTGTAACAAGCTTTGTCACTCTGGAATTGGGCTTCTCGGCCCCAGGCAGATTCATCAGGACTAGACCTCTTACACATAACACCATGATCCAGAGGATCAATGCTTGCCATTTTATTAGGTGAAGATGCTTATTTCTCTAAATGCATGCTATGGTTAAAGACATTTGTTTTGGATACTATAAGCTGCATACTTTAATTGTTCCATTGATTTTTCCAATACTACAGAACTGAAAAAAAAGTGTTTCAACAAGGTAGTAGTTATGACATTTCCTATACAAAATGTCACTTTTAGATAATTGCCTAGCAAGATTTTTAAACATAATTTATACCCACATGTACCAATTTTGCTGTTATATGTATATGCTATATTGCCATACTGTTTACCAAAACAAATATTGTGTATGTAGAACTGTTTTGTAGTTTGACTATATTGTTTTCTAAAAAATAATAGTGTGAACAAGACAGACCTGATAGATCCATTCATGAATATTAAACAAAAGAAAAAACAAGCAAAAAAAATCTTTATAGATTGATTTTTTTTCTTGGTGATACACAGAACTTATACCACTCATTCCATACCTGATCTTTTGACCTTTCCACAAGTAGTCCCATCAATGCCAAGAAAATGGATAATACTCTCTGGACAATATAACCTCTCCCCCACTTACTGTAGCCCCAAACAGATTACTAGTACGATAACTAGACACTGCTTACAATTCTTATATACCTTGACTAGTAGGCATTTACCTGGGCCTTTGCTCATGGGTGAATTTCTTCCTGCATGCAATATTTCCCCCTTATCTTTTTCAATTACTGGATTGGTAATAAGTTACCAAACTTGTAACTTCTTCCCAAGATATACAAGATTATACTTTTTATTTTACAAATTATTTGATAAATTTGTGAGTTTTCCATCAGATTTTGAAAAAACTCAATTTCATCAAGAATAAAATAATTTTATACCACTTCAAA
>NW_017729029.1:24772020-24779464 GCF_001723915.1 Gavialis gangeticus | reverse complement strand
TTGATAAATTTGTGAGTTTTCCATCAGATTTTGAAAAAACTCAATTTCATCAAGAATAAAATAATTTTATACCACATCAAAACAGTGGTCCATTTTATCTGATGTCATTTACCTGGCTCTTTTGCACCTTACTACGTAAGATGCTAAGCTTATATCAATTCCAGGCACTTCCCCAGCAATGTGGGGCTGTGAAGGGAGGGCAGTGGTGGTGAAGAGTCCCTTGTGCATATCTCTGCTCCCTGTGGAACCAGGTCATGTGGCAGAGACCAGCACTGCCTGCCATGCAACCTGGATCTGCAGGGAGCAGAGACCCATGCTGGGGGTCTCCTCACCACTGCTGCCTGCCCCATGCAGCCCCACATTGCTGGGGCAATGCAGGGTGGGCAGTGGCAGTAAGGAGACCCTTGACGTGTATCTCTGTTCCCCGCAAAGCCAAGTCACATGGCAGGGCAGCAACGTACAGCTGTTTCTCTGCAAGCCCGGTTCTGAAACTTCAAAATTTCCTGAAATATTTCTGAAATGTTTTGGATGACTCGTTTCATTTTAGTGATGTTTCAGAGTCTTCCATTTTGATTTGGATTTGGTGTTTTGGGTGCTGAAATGGCTCAAAACACCTCTGAAATGAAACAGCTGCCAAAATTTAATACAGCCCTAATGCGTATATGGAAGAGGAGACGAAGCTTCACATCAATGCATTTGAAAATCTTTTTTCAAAAGCAAAAGGGATAATAACCCACTATGATATCCTATTATAATATATTACAGTATATAATATCTGCATATATTAATATATGTAATATAATATATTAATATAAGTACCACAGGCAGGATTTATTTTTCCAAATTGAGACATACTGCTCTCTTCCTTTTGTACCCAAACTGTCCTCTAAAGCCAATGGGAAGTTTGGAACATGACAGGACTTCAACAGAGCTTTTGTAGAGATTATTCCCCAATAACCTTTAGGATTGTGACCACTCTAGAAAGTTCAGGGAATGATTTTGCCCTTAGGAACAAGGCACTTACTTTTTCAACAAGATGTCCACAGACACTAGGGTCACGTACACAAATATTCTTGTATGATCAAGGCCTAGATTACAATTATAAAGATCTTGTAAGGTATACTCATCTGGCTCGATTGCAGAACTGGGGCATACCGTTTCAGTTATTTATTTGTATAATTCTACTTAACTGAAACATTAAGTAAAATATCAACTTAACATTTTTTTTAAATCTCTTTTTCCACCTACAACTGCATATCTAGGAGCTGGTGAATAAATATAATTTCCATTTAAAAATGAGTTTCTGATTTGCAGCTTCAAGATGCAACAATTATTTTGTATTTCTCATAAAATATTTTCTACGGAAAAAAATGTGTAGACTCCCCTCTTTATTCTTCATTCTTCTTTTTGCTATCATACACAATAACATGAATGATATATCCATGGCTTTGAGTTCAAGGGTTGCAGCAGAGATCAGTTTTTGTCTTTGATTTTTTTATTTTGCTATTTTGTAATCTTGGGGGGAAAATTCCAAATGTTAGAAACTGAGAGAAAAGAAAAAAATAATTAAACCAACCAACTCGAGGACTTTCCCAAAGTTGAAGATGTTTTCAGACATTACAGAAAGACAAAAAAAGTAGTGAAAAATCCGATGACATCATGAATTTGGTAACATCTGACAGCACTAAAGGAAGGAGCAAAGAGGGGAAACATTTGAAATATCATCCTATTAGTTTATGAAAATTAAAATAACATTTAGTTTTGTTTTGAAATTTTCCATACAAGAGTAATCAAAATGACATTTTCCATATTTTTTTTTTATTGCAATCCTACTTTTTAGCAGGATATTTTTTCTACTGAAAAATTTCAGCCAGCCCAAATCCTCACAATGTTCTTCTTTTAGTTGAAAAAAAATCTTAATTTCATTCTTAGAAAGATTAATTCATTCCCTTCTAAAATAATCACAGATTATGAGGCAGAATTGTAAGGTTAAAATTCTTTTCACAGGAGCAGAACACACACATAAATTACCCATCATTTTTAAAAATAAAAACTTACTGAAAATTTCTGAGTTAATGACTATTGCTGTATTGTGCGTAGCCAGCTTACAAAGCTGAAGAATACTTCCAAATAATTTTCCATCTTGCTTCTTTTTATGTAACCCATAAGAAATGATTCCTAGGGTTTAAAATGTCTCCCTGTGAAGTGCCGGGCCTTCGTCTCTCCACTTGGTCCGGCCTGGACGGACCCCTCTTGTTAGAGCGCGCTCTCACTTCCCGCAGTGCACCCATTGAACTCGCCTGCCACAACTTTGATGTTGTTCCGGTTCAGTATTGTTCCTCTGGTGCATGCACGTCTGGAAGTGAGACTCTGCGTATATGGGTCCCTGGGGTTGCAGAGGGCTCCTCCACCCCTACACCCTCGCCCTGGCTTCCGGTTGTGGGGTCCCCACTGGCCTAAATAGTCCTCAGATCAATTTTCCCTCTTCCCGTGGGGTTCAGCTTGCCCAGTTTTCCTCACTGGGCTGAGCCGCACTTTCTCCGGCGGAGTTCTGTCCGTGGGGTTCCTACAAGCCTGGTTCCCCGTGGAGTGTCCCTCTTCCCCTGGGACTTCAGGCGAAAGACAAATCTTCCCCCCTGTAGGGTTGTCGTCTGCTCACCGGATTGGTGAGCTGCTCCCTCCTTGCACCCTCCGCTCTGCCCCACTGTCTCCCCTGGCTTCTGAGGGGAACTGCCGGGCTGGGGTTTGTGCTCCCCACTGCCCCGAACTGGTCCCCTGCCGGGGTCTTACCCGCGCCCCAGAACGTGCGGGTTCGGTGCTGTGCGGATTGCCTCCGCCTGCCTCCTGCGTCGCCAGTGTCCGCCGCTTGTCCGGGCACTTCTGGTTCCGCCACCGCCGCCGTCTCGTGGACCGCTGGTCCTTTTAACTCCGGCTCTCGGCGATCCCAGCTGCAATCATTCTGTGAGTGCCCTGTCTCGCCGGGCAAGGGCGGGTCTGACACAGCGGTTATCCCGCTGCTGCTTTCCCTGGGGTCTCTGGGTTCTCTAGCTCCCGCACACTCCCCTTGATTAAGCAAAGATTCTATATTTTCATGAAATAATAGTAGCCCACTGCAAAAGCTGATGCAGGGAAGACACAGGAAGAAGAAAAAAAATAACACTTTCAATTTTGAATAAAATAGTAATAACTTACATTTAGAAAGCATCTTTTCTTCCAAAGTGATTTCCAAAGTTAAGTAATGAAAATGCAAGCCAGACATAGAAACCATCATCCAACCAATGAAATAGGAAATGGAGCAGTAGTTTAGCAGTGCCTGGAAACAATACGCACTTGTTAAAAGAAAAATATGAATCATACCATATCCAAGAGTACATACATGAATAGGTAAAGAATAATGGGACTTCATTTGAATTCATATCCTTACCTCCAGCTCTCGAGATAATGCTTGAATCACCATGCTATAGGATATTCTATTCCACTTTTCATACATAACTAAGCATTCTTGTTACAGGGTTTGGAACCCAGGTGAGCATACTAACGAACAGGCCATAACTCACTCTGTCTCAATGACTTTCAAGTATTTGATACAAAGAACAGTTCTAACAGGAGAATATGAACATCTTACAGCCTGGTGGTTAGAACACTCATCTGGGAAATGTGCATGTTCAAATCCCCTCAGGTGGAGAATGAAATAAACCTGAGTCTTCTACATTCTGGGTGAGGGCTATATACCCTGAGCTATTGGATAAAAGATAAACAATATGTCATCCTCTATCTGTTTTGGATTTAAAAAAGAAACACCATGTCATTCTCTTTCTAGCTCTTTATTTTCTTTTCTAACATGAGTCCAAGAATGAACCATGTCATTTCAAGTCAAATTGAACATTTCATTCAACACTAGACAACAATCTTGTTACTGTTTCAATAAATAGAAAAAAAATAGTTTGGTTCAATGTCTACTGACTTTCTGGTGTAGTTACTAAATCAAAAAAATGTATATTTCTACTTAGAGGCTTATCTATGTATGGAATCACTTCAGAATAGCTGCTCCAGAGCAAGAGTACTTTACTCCAAAATTGACATGGATATTTAACCTGGAATAAAAGTGTGTCCACACAACAAGCTAATCAGGAAATGCTATTCCTCTTTAATTTGTCAACCAAATTAATTCCCCTGTAAAGACAAATCCTAAGTAGAAGCAATAGGAAAAAGATAGAACACCTAATAAACAAATATGTATATGCAACCTTCAGAAATAGGATAGGGAAATGAAAGACACATTTAGATTATTCAGTTTGCTGGAGTACAGTGCATTACAGACAAGAGTGACAGCTTTTGAGTGACAATTAGCAACAAATAGCATTGAGTGCCTTGTGAATAGTTTTGTACCGACATTCACAAAAAAATTCAAAACAAATTTAATTTCTTTTACTGTAAAAAAAAAAAATTATGCAGAGTGCATTCTCACACTCCTGAGAAGTTTTGAACGGAATAAAACACTTTCAATTGAGATAACTGAGAACTCAATTCTCAATGAGCAGGTGGGCAATCCAAAATTTTTCATTTTCTAGTGCTCAGTGAAACACAAGGACAAATATCACTTCATTTTACATGGGCAACTTAAATTTCTGTGATTAAACTCCTTCAGAAATATCCAGATGACTGAACTTTAACTTCAGAGCACAAAAGCCACCCCTGCATACACTGTTATAAAATATGAAGGAGATAGGTTCAGAAGTAGCTTTTGGGAGCAGCTGGGATTGCAATAAAATGAAGGGAAAAAAGGGCTAAGAGTCAATGGGAAATACAGATATAGAAGATAAAACAATACTTTGTTAGCTACACATAATTATAATTTTGGTTGCCTGTAAAAGCAGCTCTCAACATATTAAGCAATCATCCCCATTTTAATTGAATTTTGTATTGCATGCCTCCTTTAATCTTTATCGGATAATTAACTGATTGCTTGTACTGAAGTACCCAAAGAAACGTCTGGATTTTAAATTAAAATGTTGCAAAGTTCATGCGAGTCTCCAATGGACAAAAAAAACATTGAAGAAAAGAAGGGACGTAATGGGGGAAGGGGAACTCAATATTGGAGAAACCAAAATTAATTGCGCTTTGTGACGATGTAATGCTCAAAATAATTTTATTTTATTTAATTAAATTTCAGTGGAGTCAGTATGCCTTTTATCTTTACTTTGTAATGGAGCCTGCATATAGTCTCAGCTGTAAGAGAAGTATGGGATTTGCAATGGTTTATGGAAAATAAATGAATATTTTAATTAAAAACTAAACTAAAGTTTTAAGGTCCTAAGCTCCCCTCCAGGGACATGTACAAAACACCCACACTAAGGGTGGTAGAACCACAGTTGTGCAGCTGCAGACAGAGAAAAGAGAAAGAAGTAACAAAATTCAGTTCAGATTAAGGCAGATTCAATATATTTTTCCTTTTCACCAAAAAAAAAAAACAACCTGAAAAAATAATTTTGCTCAATACAAAATGTTCCTTTCCCTCCAAAAGCAACTGTTTCATTGTGGTTACCTGTAAGAAAGGAATGAAGATCTAAGCTTTCATAATTGCCAGTGGAAAGCGATGTAGCATACCAAGAGCTTCCTCAGAACCTAGCATATGAGAGACCCAACTTTAATTCCCTTCTGTCTCTTTGGAATTGAGTTTACTATACTACTACTTTCTCCAAATGATGCCCCAACCTCTAAGTTATTGGGCATTCAGGATTGGGGTATTCTCATTTTCTACATTGTTCCATGTCCAAATCATTTCAAAATAAATATTCACTGGAGCAGGGAGTAGAAGGAAGAAATTCAACATGGACCTCTAGCATTCTAGGACAAAGCAACATTAATTCTCTTAATTAACCAGGATCTCATCCAAAGCCCATTTATGTCAATAGTCAATAGAAAGTCTCCCATTGGCTTCAGAGCCTTTTGCATCAGGGCCTCTACAAATTCCGTTATAGAGCTCTCTGAATGGAAGGCAATGACAGCACATCCACTGCTGGATTGAAAGAAGTTGGAGGAAGATGGAAAAATAATACTTTCTGTATTCATGTAGCTGATTGTAGAATGACTGAATTTTGGCCTACACTCTTCACAGATCATGAGGGAGTAGGGGAAAAGAACCAAACCCTGGGCATGGATCTGCTTTCCGTGTCAGTGGTCCCAAAGCTTTATGGTAAGTGCTGCTCCCATAACAATATGGCTGGGGATAGACATTATACATAAACCGGTTTAAGTTATCAGAAACTGGTTTAAACTTGTAACAGAAGATAAGTTCAGTGCACATAAACCAGTTTCAAAATGGCTGAAACTTTTTAAAGATAAGCTCGGTTGAATGTAGTATCAGACTTAAATATTTGGGTCAAACCAGTTTCTTCAGTGCCTGTCCCAGACCCCTTCCTGTTTTAAGTTAAACCACAATCCTCCAGCATCCAAGATGTTTTGCAGCCCTGGGCTGAGGTCTCTGTTCCAGAGAACAGGCTGGCCTTGACCATCTCTTCTCTAGCCAGAGCTCTGGAGGAGACTGCAGGCACAGCAGGGTCTGTCTGGTAGGCCTGTCTGAAGCGGATAGTATTCCCTTCGGATTTGGGTCTGGCCAATTCAAGGGACAGTGATTCAATTTGGCAATTCAAATCGCTGTCCCGAATCAATTCAGCCAAATCTGATTTGGAGATTCGGCTGCTGCCAAATCTCTAAATCACACAGGCCCATGCCCCGCCTGCTCTCTCAGACCTGGTAATGGCTGCCCCACCTACCCCACCTCCCAGCACTTTGAAAAAAAAAAGCCCCAACTCACCAAGTACTTCTGGGTGGGGGGGAAATCCCCACTGCCCTGCACTGCATGGAGGGCTCTGCACAAGTCCTGAGACCACTGCAGGAGCCCATGATTCTTGGGGTTTGAGGTGTTTTTTTTTTCCTTAAGGGGCTGCAGCTGGGGCAGGCAGGGCAGCCATGGGAGTGGGACTGAGATGACAGGAGGAGATCATGGGACTCATGGCAGAGTCCTCCATACAGTGTGGGGTACTCAGGGGCAGCAGGGATTGCCCCCCACAATCGGGCAACACCCAATGAGTGGGGGCTTTTTTTTAAAGGGCCAGGAGCTGGGGCCAGGCCAGGCAGCTATGGGAGGCAGGGGCTGGGAGATCAGGCAGGGGATGAGGCCTGGCAGGGGTCCCCCCATGGTCTCCTTTCCTCTCCTCCAGCCTCCCCTCCCCAGCCCCCTACTTACTAGCTCCAAATCCAGCTCCAGATTCCTGCTGCAGTGGGCGAGGACTGCCAAAATTGTTGAAGCTGTCCAAATCTTTTCTGAATTGATTTGAAGAGCTTTGAATCAATTCAGACCTTTTTATTGGTCCTCTGATTCAATTTGGATTTTGAGATTCAGCAACCTAATTGGGCCAAATCTCCTCCAAATCAAATTAGC
>NW_017729029.1:24766816-24767020 GCF_001723915.1 Gavialis gangeticus | reverse complement strand
CCTGGTGATTGGCAGCTCGGCCCATTTACCACCACCAGTAGCAGGCACCCTGGTGCCCTGCTACACCTCTCCCCTTCCCGGGGTTGAGCCTCCTTAGGAGTGGGGCGCGGGACGACAGTCTGTCCCTAGCCTATAAGGTTTTTTTGAATAATTATTGAATTCCTTCACTCTTGAAAGTACATGTGGAACAGAAAAACCTGACAT
>NW_017729029.1:24760967-24761816 GCF_001723915.1 Gavialis gangeticus | reverse complement strand
CTTAAGGGGCTGCAGCTGGGGCAGGCAGGGCAGCCATGGGAGGGGGGCTGAGATGACAGGAGGAGATCATGGGACTCATGGCAGAGTCCTCCATACAGTGTGGGGTACTCAGGGGCAGCAGGGATTGCCCCCCACAATCAGGCAACACCCAATGAGTGGGGGCTTTTTTTTAAAGGGCCAGGAGCTGGGGCCAGGCCAGGCAGCTATGGGAGGCAGGGGCTGGGAGATCAGGCAGGGGATGAGGCCTGGCAGGGGTCCCCCCATGGTCTCCTTTCCTCTCCTCCAGCCTCCCCTCCCCAGCCCCCTACTTACTAGCTCCAAATCCAGCTCCAGATTCCTGCTGCAGTGGGCGAGGACTGCCAAAATTGTTGAAGCTGTCCAAATCTTTTCTGAATTGATTTGAAGAGCTTTGAATCAATTCAGACCTTTTTATTGGTCCTCTGATTCAATTTGGATTTTGAGATTCAGCAACCTAATTGGGCCAAATCTCCTCCAAATCAAATTAGCACCTGAAGCTGCACAAAGCCCTACTGTCTGGCTTCCCTCACTGCTCAAGCAATTCCCCTCTTCCTTTCTCCCCTCTCCCCCAGCATGAACCCCAGCCCCATGGACCCTAGGCATGTGGTATGCTAGTTAATGCTGAAAGGTGTCTGTGTGCACTGCAGCTGCCTCCCCTTTGCCTCAGAGTGCTAGCTGGAGGCTGAGGTCTGGCCACACCCCCACCCCTCAGCTCAGCACTATGAAAGGGAAGGGAGAGCTCCTCTAGTGCCCCCAAGCTTCTAGCCTGAGCCACTGCAGTCATGTACCTGCATTTCAGTCCAGAGGGAATGTCTGTGCAGTTGCAAACTA
>NW_017729029.1:24751206-24755967 GCF_001723915.1 Gavialis gangeticus | reverse complement strand
CCTCTCCCCTTCCCGGGGTTGAGCCTCCTTAGGAGTGGGGCGCGGGACGACAGTCTGTCCCTAGCCTATAAGGTTTTTTTGAATAATTATTGAATTCCTTCACTCTTGAAAGTACATGTGGAACAGAAAAACCTGACATAAGCTGTAAATATTTGAGAGATACGGAATTGAGAGCTTTAAGAAATGCCAAAACTATGTTCAAAAGCATCTAAGTGATAAAATGGATTGTGTGTGCAGCTTTCCTCTTTATGCTTTAAATAACAACCTATTTGTGAAACTCCCAGAGCCTTCGAGAAGCCTTGAAATTGTGGATCAAGGTAAATACTATATTTAATTTATTTAAATAAACTAGTGCTCACCCACTCCTATACCCAAGGTAGCCTCCTTCAGCTCTTACAAAATTAATAGAGTAAATTAAAAAAAAATATTCCCTGATTGGGGACTTGTACTTAATTGAGTGAGTAGTTCCACTGTAGTCAATAGAAATTCAAGTAAGGATTCCAAGATAGAAACTTCATTTCTTTCTACCTAGAGCTTTCTAGCTTTAGCAGTCGCTATCTATTTGGTGCTACAGTTTCTTATAGATGCTCTAGGACATTTCTGGATTTTACCATGGAACTACTTCATTAAAGCAAGTGCTATGATAGCCCTCTGATTAAAGTAAAACCAAGTTCAATAACCATTAAAAGTTTCCTAAAGTCCTGATTTCTAGAAATCAGCTGTCAAACCATAACTCCAGAGCTGTGCAACATATCTTTAAAGCCAGTGATTTATTAGTAATGGAGAAGTCAGGGGAATTCTCTTTAACTATCTTTTACCTGACTCAAAAGTTTCAATAAATGTGTTCCTTGCATGGAATGTTTACTCACTTGTTATTTGTATTACGAATTAGCACTTGGTGTGTTCTCAGTTACCTCATTCTGCATTTTCAGAATTGTTATATGCCTTCCCATTTCCAGAAGTGTCCTAAATAAATCACTGTGTGAAATACTCTTGAAGAGAAAGCAGGCTGTACACCTCCATGCCTGCCCAGGTGACCTATGATATATCAGATGCTATTAGCACTCAAAGTTTGGAAGAGCTCCTGCTAATAAAGGAACTTATTACCCTGACCAGGTACAAATATGTCAGGCCCAGTCTTGAGACAGACAAAAATATCTGTGTTCAACACTTCCTTTTCCACACATAATGGAGGCCCAAACACTTCAATGGCACTCATTTTCTTTACTGAGACCTCTCTGTGCTGGGTAAGTTCTGCAGCAGGAAAGGGTGTTGACAGAAGGCAGATCCAAAGCAAAAAATGGGTGGGTCAGGGAAATTCCCATCATTCTCCATGGAGCACCTTTATAGAAACAAAAGAAGCCTAAGGGGTAAGGAGGTCATAATCTAACTTACCCTTCTACTTTAAAGAGTCTCTGGACAATGAGGTCTGAAGCAGCCCTGCTAGCACAATTCCAGGGGTGCATCAGTGTTAGGTAATAGTGGGAGAAGATGCCAGTGATGGGAGAACTGAGATGATAGCCGAGGGTCTTTGCATGAATTCCTGGAATCTGACCTCTCCTTTGTTGGGACAAACTCCATAATCCACGCAAGTTGATGTTATAGTATCTTTGTGAGGAAATCCTTGCAAAAAACTGCTCTGCCCTGTCCCCTCTCCTGCATTGTACTACTAGAGGAACTCAATTCAGGCATTGGAGTTATTTTTACAATATCTCCTTGCTCTAGTCTTTTAGACACTTCATAGGAATCTTAAAAGAAAACTCACACTATTTGACACAAATTGCATTACCTGCATCTGAAACTGTATTAACAGTGCTAGTCTTCACATCTTCAAGGAAATTATAAAGAAACATTTCTTAATTACACAATAGGCAATCTCCCATTAAATTATCCCCTCAATCGCAACCCATGTAAAGGAGGTTTGCATGTCCTATAGGCAGATTAGCAGTTGTTTGAGCTGTGCACATCACATATTTGGTACATGGATGTTTAAGTGGATTTAATGCCGAGCTAGCATCCAGAGATTTACTCTCAGCCTTTTATATTTATATATTTATTTAATTATATTTATACCTTTATTTATATTTGATATTTTACACTCACAAAACAATGCCAAAGGATCAGAGATAAAACACAGTTATTACCTCAGTTTGATTTTTCACAAGGTACCTGCATCAGTGGGAGAATGTCACCTGGAGAAGTGCTGGTACCTGCAGTTCTATAGTAAGTCTGAAGGGAGTGAGCCGCGCACACCAGTTGCAAGAAAACTTGGAGGTCTCCTTATCAAACTAATACTACATTCCTTAGCACACAAAATTTGAGAGGGGGAGTGAATTGTTCTAGCATTTGCTGTTATACCCACAGAGCAGCTATTACGTTTATTCTAATACAAAACAATATCAACGTTCTTCTCAAATCCTGGACTATATCCAATTCCCAGCAAAGTCCCCAGTCAAATAATCCAGTGGAAAATGAATTGGGCCACACTCACAGCATGAGCTCTTTTTCATGAGAAATTTATTATTTGCTTGCCACAAGTAGCCCTGATACTTGATGGGGCCCTAAATGCTGTTGTAATACAGATTAAGGAAAATACACATGAACACACATAGTTCACCTAACCCTTTCTGAGGAAGGCACCTGTAAGAAAGACATCTGCAAAACCATACCAAGCTATTACACAATAGGAAATAACTTTCTATTCAATAGAGGAAGTTTAGAAATGCAAAATCTAAGTAGCCTAAACTAGAGTTTGTCTTAGCATTTTCTCACACAAACAGTGCCATATGACCAGATATAAATGTGGTTCCTACCTCAGCTTGATTTTTCACCTACAATATATCTGCATCAGCAGGACATTGTCTCTTGCTGGCATGATTGATTCTACAGTAACTCAGAGGGGAATGAGCCAGATACACTGCTCCTAAGAAACTCAGAGGTCTCTATCCAACTAGACAGCATTTCTTAGTGTAACAGATCTGATAGGCTCATAGCACAGAAATGGTAAATCTCAAGTAAAAAAATCTCTATAAACATGGCTCAGATGTTTGTAACCATTTGTCTTTGTGCCACAAATGTCATGAAGACCTATTCATAGCTTCTGTTTGCAAGTCAGAGTGGCACCAACACTAGGTATTAAAAAATCTTTCAGCCATACATCTTCCAACTTCTTATACTTTTCTGTGTACACCAATGTGAGAAGATCTAATTATTGTTGTGTCATGGTGGCAGTCACCATTGTTATTACTCAGTGCTAGAGGTTAAAGAAACCATAAGTGCAAAAGGTGACATTAAAATCCAGCATTTTTTCACTTCTCCATGACCACTTCAATGGCATTTTTTCTATTCTGGGAATGGGAATATTCAGCTTCAGCATCTAACCTGGACTTGGGTACTGCCAGTTGCATTGCTGGGACAAGAGCCCAACAGCCACTTGTCCAGTATTATCCCGCTGCAGGAGAAACTGCCAGTAGCACAGCTCTAAAGTGCCAGCTTTTGCGTGGTTGACACCAGGCAAAAGAAAAGATTGTGAATTCAAGATGTTTCTACCCCAGTGATCTCTAGCTTTTGTATTGGCTCTGTGGAGCTGTTGGCAGCCATTAACTCTCATGACAGCCTTTAAACTGCTCTACATTAATCAAGGAATGAGCCAGCAAACAAGCAACTCACAACTGGTTGAGCAAATACACCTGCTATACAAATTGTTTTAACGTCTTCTACTGTTCCAATAATTTGGCCCTATGTCAGCACGTGCCTGTGGTGGGGAAGTCTTAAGTTTTTAATCACACACACATTAGTCAGAAATAGTAGTTTGCACTTTCAAATTCTCATTGCAATTCTCACAGTAACCATGTACAGCAAGAAGTATGAGCAAATTCTCACAATAACCATGTATGGCAAGAAGTATTTGCTTTTCACAGATGGGTCAAGTAAGCCACACAGGTATTAGAGGTCCCTAGTGCCAGATTGTCTGTATTACTGAATGGTTGGAATTCTTAAAAATGACTATAAAATTATCTTCAGCACTTCTTTTCCATAGGAGCTAGCATAGCAAGAATCATTCGTCATAACCAGGTTTTGCTAGTAAATTCACAAGCAGTCAATCTGGCTCATGCTGACAGAAGACTCCTTGAAAATTAAAAGTTTATTTTATAACATGCTAGTTTTTCATTTTCCTCCTAAAGCAATTCTCTTCCTGTTTTATCCCCTTAATTTGCCTAGGTAATTGCCAGTTCATTAGTGCTCATTAGAAATACAGAAAATGCATAATAAAATCCTGGAGAGATCAAGAGCAGAGTCTCCACTTTCAGACCACTGGCATGTATTGAATGGATTCAAAACTACAGATAAAAGAAGCAACCATGATAAATCTCTGACTCTGAAAAACACAAACCCAAACCACATTGTAAACACCAGACTTCTAACACACGTATAGACAAGTATATCTACACAAGTGCTTACCTATTTATAAATGTTTTCTTTAGACTTTTGTAAAAAAATGCCATTTTAGAAGTCTGAATGTTCAGAGAAATTATTATTACTACAGAAGCAAAATAGCCAACAAATGTGATTACCAACACTCACCATGTCTCTTCAGCTTCACATTAATTAGCTCCCACAGCAGATCAACTGTCAAGGTACATTGCTGTTGTAAATAAGAAACTAGGAAAAAATTGCTTAATGCTATTACTTGAATATATATATATTAAAAAAGGAATTGAAATGCAATGAACCAGCATGGGTTTTCCTCAGGTTAAACTC
>NW_017729029.1:24749487-24750771 GCF_001723915.1 Gavialis gangeticus | reverse complement strand
CTGCTCAGGAGGGGAGGGTCCCCTGCGTGCCCCCATGCACAGTGCATAGCACCCCCCCATACAGCAGCAGCAGCAGTCAGCCAGGCCATCAGGGCGCTCATGTCCTGCTGCTGGGAGAGACCCTTAGTGGTGCACAGTACATCCTGAGACCCTGGGGCAGCATGTGGAACATGGAGCCAGCCTGGTCTGCTGGTGCACACCTTCAAACAGGACCAGACTAGATCCTGTGGCCACCTGGCACTCCCAGTATTGCACATAGGAGCTGCGTGCCATCGGGTCAGGCTGGTTCTTGCCTCCATGGAGTCAGTCTAGCCCAATGTCATGCTGGTCACATACAGGTGGGAGCCAACCTGGCCCAAAAACATGTGGTTCCTGCATGCAGTGCTAAGAGCCCTGAGTGGCAGCAAGAGCTGGCCTGGTCCTGCTTGAAGGCGAGTACCAGTGGGCTGGGCTGGGTCCCATGTAGACCCTGGGTCTGAGGCAACACTGCACACCACTGAGGATCTCTGCCAGCAGCAGGCCATGAGTCCCCCAATGGCCCAGCTGTGTGGGGGGGGGGGGCAGGGGGGGGACTCACACCTCCTGAGAAGTCCCTCCTACCCAAGGTCCCTTCACCCACGTATCACTACTTACTGGGGACAGAGCCTGGGTCCAATCCATCACTGCCAGCCTTGCTCTGCTTCTATTTGCTCCAGCACACTGAAACAGCATGCTGGAGCAGCAAGGGCATGCGGCATTTAGATGCTCTGGCCCAGTACTAGTCTCTCTCTGGATCCTGGAGGCTCTAGTTGCACCATTTTTTCCAAAAAAATTTTTTTATACCAGGATGTCCTGGTATCAAATTTAGACACTGCACTGTGTAACATTTTTTTCATTCTTAGAATGTCTCTTGCAGTGGCTCAAACTGCTTTGAGATGCCACAACAGGCACATGTGTGCTTGTTTGGACACGGCCTTAATGCCTTCAGGTGGACTTTTGCCTGAGTACAAACTTCAGTTTGAGCCCCATTTCATGAGAAGAATCTGGTAGAATAAATATATTAAAGAAACTGATACCAGAATTACACACATTCAACTATTTGATTGTGCCAGTCATTAAAAGAAACTTGTATTATCCAACAGATGATCCAAAGTTCCTAAAGCCATGAAAAATAAATAAATGACAATACTTTCACTTTTAAACAATTCCATTTAATTATAAACAAATAAAACTTGTTTGAAGTTCACTTTCTGATCTTCAATATTTTCTAACTTTTCCAGGATCATTACTTTTTCTTTTCTTTTC
>NW_017729029.1:24742351-24744487 GCF_001723915.1 Gavialis gangeticus | reverse complement strand
ACTTTTAAACAATTCCATTTAATTATAAACAAATAAAACTTGTTTGAAGTTCACTTTCTGATCTTCAATATTTTCTAACTTTTCCAGGATCATTACTTTTTCTTTTCTTTTCTTTTTAAAAAATAAATCAGGGCAATGAGTTAATAGAAATAAAACCATGCTGGACAGATGGTTTTAGTAGTCAAGACTTCTTAAAACATGAATTGTGAATTCTTCTTAAATGACACCTGCCATTTTTTAAGAATCACTTCAAAGTTATGAAGGGGGGGAAAAGCCGCAGGTGGAAATTTCAAAAATATCTAAAAGGAATTAAGATCCGAAGTCCTATTTTCAAAAGTAATTTAGGTGTGTGTAGAAGCCCAAGTCCAATGGAGACTATGGTCCTAAGGCTATGTCTGCCAAAGGGGTATTTTACTGATAGAAAAATAATGTTGTACTATTCTGATGAAGCAGACTCAGGGCCCTATCACACAGGACACTTAGCACAGGTTTTATCTGAGATCATAATAAACATCCCCAAACCATATTAAAAGTTAGAATCTGTTCTGAGCTGTTGCATGCTAATGCTTACTATGATCTCAACCACTATAGACAGGGCTGGAACTCACTGTGCTTCCCACTCCCTAACAAATACTCACCCCAGCCCTAGATGCCACAACTTACACATTCACCTGTGAGGATATGCAACCCCCATGCCTGGAGCCCACATCACCCCTGCTGTGTGCCCAGCACTGCCCAGCCCAAGAGTCTGCCCCTGGCATGCCAGGGCAAGCCAGGTCTCTGCTGCTGATCGCAGGCAGAGGGAAACATGGGAAGCTGATCCTAGAAGAAGGTGCCACTCCTGCGAGTGGATCCATAGCTGCCACTAGGTTCACATGGTGAGCTGGGTCTCTGCATCTGCAGGCCTTCAGCTGATTCACGGTTCCAGCCCCTACACCACACCAGTCTTCAAATTGCATCATCTCTCTGATTAGTCATTCCATCCAGGAAGAGCCATCTTCCCACAAAAAAACCATAACTTCACAATGATGTCATTGCACTTAGCACATTGTACTGTTTAAATGAATGAACATTCACATTTTAAGGGTAGTTAACATATCCTAAGTGTAATGTACAGCATGTCCCTTACTGTGGACACAGCTATACTGTAGCTGTGTTTTTCACCAGTTTGGTAGGTTGCTCCGCTTCCAATACCCCACCCTACATGAGTGAAGCAGACTATCTTAAGCAGTTTTGTCAGTACAACTATATAGGATGGACTGATGTCTACATACAACTACCACAAACACTCTGATTCACATAGCTATGCAGGCAAAAGCCTGCAGTGCAGACCTAACCTAACTCAGGTGTTTTTGTAAATGTTATGGAAGGGAATGGTCACCCAAAATTGGTATCCTTCTTATCCCACTAACTGCCTTCTACAAATTCTGTGAGGTCCCTGTTCTTCTGCAAACTAGAAGTTGAAGGGACACATTCCCCAAACCCTCTCTGCTAATGATTTAACATCATTAACATTTAAATCACCCTACAGCTTCCACTAACACATGAAGATGAAAAAAGGACTTTGTACCTACATCTATTGATTCCAGTTCCCAGGTCTCCTGTACAGTTTATGGGCTAATTTAGCTAGTCAAGTGCAAGCCTTCCAGTATAGATGTCATTACTGGTTAGGATTATTTCAAATCAGTTTTGCTTAAAATTGGGGTGTTCAACATCTGGCCTACAGGCCAGATCTGGCTCACAGCCCCATATAATCTGGCCCATGGGTCTCCCTACGCGTCCAAAAATTTCACAATGGGAGAGTGGTGACACTGCTTCCCCACTAATAAATGCCTGGACCCATGGATAGCCCCAAGCCCTGTCCTCTGGATATGGGCCAGCATGCAGGGCAAGAAGTCAGCACCAGACCCCCAGGAACCAATCCTGGTGTGCAGGAGGCTGGAGAAGGTAGTGCTAGGCCCAATCCTAAAAGACAGTGAGAGGGAGGGGGCATCCCTGGGCACCCAGAAACCAACCCCAGTGCATGGGGGATGTAAGGAGGTGGTGCAAGACCCCCAGGACCCAATCGTGGCACACAAGGCAGGAAAGGGGTAGTGCCAGGGCTCTAGGGTCCAATTCTGATGTGCAGAGAGTGGA
>NW_017729029.1:24716459-24737351 GCF_001723915.1 Gavialis gangeticus | reverse complement strand
GAAAGGGGTAGTGCCAGGGCTCTAGGGTCCAATTCTGATGTGCAGAGTGTGGAAGGGAGTGATACCAAGCACCTGGGACTGAATCCCAGTGTGTGGAGCAGGAAGGGGGTGGCACCAGGGCTCTGCGGCCCAATGCAAGTACACTGGGTGTGGGAGGGAGTGGTGTGGGGCCTTTGGGGCCCAATCCCCCCATGTGGGGCAGGGAGGGGGTGGTGCTGAGCAGCAAGGCTTGATCCAACCTGCAAACCAGTTCCGCACCACTCATCTAGCCCACAGAGCCAAAAACACCACTGACTTAAAACTATTAAGAGACTTTAAATACACTGAACAAATTGAGAAATATGGTCTAGATTAAATTATTACAACATGCATAGATAAATGGCTGAACAACTACAAGCAAAGGATAATTACAGATGCTCCATTTTGGGGTGGCAATAGGTCTGGAGTAGGGTTCTACAGAAGCCCACCCTGTGTTTGGTGCTATTTAAGATGATTATTATTTATTTGGATGGTGTAGAGAGCTTTCTGAGCAAATTTGCAGATGACATGAAACAAGGAAGGACTGCAAATATGTTGGAGGAAAGTGGAAGAATTCAGAAAGATCTTGATAGATTGAAAAGCTGGGCTGGAGACACCAGGAAGAAATTAAATGTAGCACTTAAGAAAGAATAAATCAAAAGCATAAATACAGATGGGACAAAATACAGGATAAATACAGATAGGCTGAGTGATAGCAGTACTTAGGAGGACCTTGGGGTTTTGGTGAATCACAGACTTAACATGAACCAGCAAAGTACATGGGTGGATCTACATTTTTTTAAAGGGGGGGGGGCAAATGGTGAAATGCATCATTGCATATGAAAACACATATATTTCTCCTGTTAAAAATAATCTAAGAGCTTGACTAATATACGAGGTGTCTAGAGACGTTTTATTAAGATTGAAGAAGAAAAAAATAAAAATTAATAAGAATAAGTTAAAATCAATCTGCACAGCTGTGAAATAGAAGTTTCATTACCAGGAACAGCTACCAGACAGCAAAATTGAAGAACAAAGTCTACCTTGACTGGTAGAACATCAAGACCATTAAAAATAAAAGAGGGGTATTAATCTGTCTGAAATGAAGAGTTCAGTAGCAATGAGATAGTTTATAATGAGCCATGAAATCAATTGAATTCTTCAGCACTACCTGACTACAAATGCTGCTGCCACTGCCAGGCAGTTGGTTTTAAACTTTGGGTGGAATCAAAGTTAGGGGGTGCATGTGCATCAGTGCACCTCACCTCCTGAATCCTCCCCAGCAATGTGACGAAATCATAAATATAAGCAAATATAACTGCGGGCTGCATCAAACAGAGTATTTGGTGTAAAATACGGGATATGTCAGTGCCACCCCAGTCAGAGCTGGTTAGACCCCATTCAGACTGAGGACAGTTCTGGGATCCACATTTTAAGAAGGATCTGGAAAATTTAAAGAAAGTCCAGAGGCAAGCAAAAACATTTTGAGGACATACGAGGAAAGGGTGAGAAAACTAACCATATTTAGCTTGGAGGAAAGGTAATTAAGAGGGGTCACAACAGTCTTCAAATATCAGAACAACTGCAATAAGAATGAGGGAGCACAACAATTTTCCCTTGCTGCAAAAGGCAGGACATGAAGTAATAGCTTTAACTGCACCTAAGCAGATTTAGATTAGATATTAGGAAAAATGTCCTTGCTGAACAGCTGTGGTCTAACCAGCTCTGAGTGGGGTGGCACTGCCATCTCCCATATCTTACACCAAATACTCCTTTTGATGCAGCCCACAGTTATATTTGCTTATATTTATGATTTCATCACATTGTGAAGCCTTGGCATAGTCTACCCAGGGAAGCTGAAGAATCTTTTACAATGAAGACATTTGATAAGCATTACTTGGGATGATTTAGGAGTAGCATTCCCACGTTTATAAAAAAGTTTGGTATAGATGACCCATGAGGTCCCTTTAAACGCTAAGGTTTATGATTCAAGATAATCAGCCCATGAGGTGCCCACATATAAAGTTGCACTGGTTTAAAAGAAAAATTTTTAAGATACCACCTTTAGTTAACCCAGTACAGCTTTGCACATAGTCTACACTTCAGTCTGTAGTTGACTCAGCCAATCAGCAGCGTTCCACTCAGTTCATGTATAAAGGTGTTCTTTGCAATAAGCAAACTAGATCTAATTAAAGGTTAAAATTTTTGCCTGTGTTGTTCCCCTCTTTACTTGTAACATATTGGTTTGACTTTAATATTAGAGGTTGTTAAAACTGTTTTTACTGATGTATGTTAATACTATGCTGTACTTTACAGACAGTGATTTTAAGCCTGTCTTTTTCTCCTTGTGAAGTTTGAATTTAAAAGTAAAAATTAATAAAACCTAATAAAAAGGGATAAGTTAATCTTTTCAAATATTATTCAAGTTCATGAAAATAAGAGAGAGCTATGGGGTACAAGAAGGCACATTCTTTCCTTCTTCCCAAGTCTCATCAGCCACTGTACCTCTGCAGCTTTATAAAGAACGTATCTTTACTGCTTTTTAAGTAGGAGAAATTTGGAAGAGAAATTTTAATGAAGTACTTAAAATGAGAAGCCAGTTCCACACACACATTTCCATGCATGCATATACACAAAACTGATAATTACAGCTTCCCTTTATTCTGACACATTTGGTATCCAATTTTAAACCTGTCTCTCTTAAAAAGTGGCTTCAGATTCTTCAATTTTCTCTGAAGGGATAAAGTGGCACAGGTCACAGTGACCCACCTATGGTTCTCCAACAAGCTTCTTTCTGTTTCATGACAGGAAGCAGGAGTTGAAGTTTTAAATTCATGATTGTATTAGGTTTATTATGCAGAAAGACCAAAGAATTGAGAAAGAAGTGTTACTTAGTTTAAAAAGAAAAATTACAACTTGTGATACCAAAAATGTTAACACTTTTTTGCACTGATCATTGAATAGAAAAGAATCTGAAGAATAGGAAGCAGGAAACAGGTAGCTCACAGGTTCTGAGAAAACAATCTTGCACTTTAGCAGCGCTGCTTCGTAGTATATTAAAAAGCAACATAAATAAGAGTCATTCAGATTCATGAGTGTTTAACCCATTGCAGGGCTAGCTACATTGACACTTCTGGTGTAGCCTTTTAGAGCTATCAATTAGAAAACAGTAATTTTTAAAAATATTTCTATAGCCTAATCATAAAAAATAACATCTGAGTGAATTCTGAGTAATTGATGTCCAAAGATTTTTCCAATCAGTTGGTTAATTGATGGACTTGGATTCTCATAAAGGGATAAAAAGGAGTGATTTCACAGAAGTCAGTGTAAAATTGGTGAGAAAGATAAATGAAGATCCAGGATTTTAAGAATAAAAATGTAAGATTAAAATGTGCTATAATTACCAACCACCTTAATTGAGAAAATTAATTCCTCAGAAGAACTAGTCACAGAAATCTCACTTGAGTTTCATCCAGGATATGTCCCTAAATCCCTATTTAGTAGAGTGACCACATGTCCCAGTTTAGCTGGGACAGTCACAGATTTCAGAAGCTGGTCACAGCCAGCTGTTGAGAATTATAATGAGTGTCCTGGAAATGCAGAGGTACAGAGAAGAGTCTAGTCAGGATTTGGAGAAGCACAAAGTACCTTGCAAGTGGGCAGACAGGCATCACTGCCTGTTTGGCATGCCACACAGTCCCCACCAATTTGTGAGAGCACGGGGGAAAGGTGGGGAGAGACAGTGACTTACTTATGATCAGCCTGCTAATCAAGGGTGGATCCAGGAAAGATATGATGGTGTGGTCACCACACACCCCTTTGCTTTCAAGATCTTCCATATCAGTTGTCAAATGCATGCTCAGTGAGCCACCGCCTCTGCCACATCTCCTTTTTCAGCATCCTAGATTTGCTACTTCACCTAATAGACTGTTACTTGGGCTTGTGCATGATAAGATTAGCCAATAAATGTTTTAAAGGCATTTTACCTTTCTCTGATGAGTCGTTTAGTGATCTTGGAGGATGTGGGACATTATAAGCATGAGAAAAAAATCAGACATAGAAACATTAAATGCAGAGATTGTAAGACAGATCCTCAGTTGGTGTAAAACTCAATACACGTAATCAACTTCAATGGAGATACTGATCATTTAACCCACTGAGGGTCTAGTTGTAGTCAAGTGGTATCTCTTTCATGTGTACCACCTTCAATACATAACGGTGGCAATTGAACCAAATCACAAAAAACTTCTGTGTTTGTCCTAGCTGATGATGTTACTGTTTCCTTTCTCCTACTCCATCCACACTCAGCTCTGTAAGGTACAGTACAGAATCAAGTAAATGCCAATTAACACACCAAAAGAGCCATTTTATTGTCTTTTATATTTCCTCAGAATTTCAATTATTTCATTTCCACACCCTTTTAGATTTAATATATTTTATATAACAAACAATTTAGCAATAAGCCTACATGCCTGATACTATTGTGAGATACAGCTGTTTGGCACTAGGGAGATCAAGCAGAGTAGGGTGAGAGTTTAGAATTGTCAGTTATTAGGGGAAATAATATGGCCCTTGCAGATTTTGTTAAGGGAAGTAGGAATAAGAGTATTAGCCTAAGTAATGCTTTTGGGATGATGAGTACTTTACTTAGGATGAATTACATTTATAAGGAAGAAAAATTTAGAGCAACCCCCTTCTCATCACTCCAGCAACATCTCACTGTTCCAGTGGACATCTGAAATAACTGAATTCTATGCATATCACAGTAGGAGAATTTAGTTAATACAGATTTTTGTAGGAGTAACTATGGACTATATTTCATGGTATCAAGATAAAATATTGCCATTGTTCTTTACTTTTGTAATCTGCATTGTAGTATGATCAGGTAAATTTATCTGCAGTTTTGTCAACTCTAAAACTCAATTTTTTCTACATCTTTTAACTTTTCTGAATGATTAAATCAGGGGTACCAAGCGCATCCAACTCTGCAGCCAAATGAAGCACAAAGCTAGTATACAGGGTGGGGGGTAGTATACATGGGCCCACAGATTGATCCCATGTGCCAAAGCCAGCCCACAGTATGAATGCCGGTTCTAGCCCTGCATTAGGGCTGTGTGAAATGGTACTGTTCCATTTCAACCTGAGTTTTGAGGTTTTGACAGAACAGCATTTTGTTTTGAATTAGATTTTGAGTCAAAACAGATGTTCCATTTTGCTTCATCGAAAGTGAGGCTGTTTTGATGCTGTTTCAACATTTCAACCATTCTCTTTAATGGGAAAGCTCAAAACAGCCTCTCTCATCTGGCAGACAGATCGGGGTCCAACCCTGGAAGAGCTGCTGAGGCTGTGGCAGTCCTCCCGGGGCTGAGGGTCCCTGATCTGCCTGCCAGATGAGGGAGAGAAGCCGGTGCTGCTGCCTGGGACTAGGGAAGGAAACTGAGCCTGATTGTTCAGTTCCCCTCCCCAGCACTAGATTGGGCTGGGGAAAGGAAGTCAGCCCAGGTGGCCTGAGTTCCCATCCCCAGTGCTACAATCAGGCTGGGTAAACGAACTAAGCCCAGCTGGGCTGAGTTCTCAATCCCAGCATGACCATCGTTTCCCCAGCCTGATCATCAGGCTGGGATTGGGAACTGAGCCCAGCTGGTCTGAGTTTGTCTCCCCAGCAATCTCATCCGGCTGGGGTTGGGAACTGAGCCCAGCTGGGCTGAGTTCATTTCCCCAGCCTGATGGTCATGCTGTGGTTGGGAACTCAGCCCAGCTGGGATGAGTTGGCTGGGGAAGGAAACTGAGCAATCCAACTCAGTTTCCTTCCCCAGCCTGATTGCAGCGCTGGGGAAGGGAATAGAGCTGGGGCTCAGTTCCCTTCCCCTGTGATGTGATTGGCTTCCTGCACCCCAGCCATGGGAGGTGGGGAGAGCCAGGACTGTCCTCCCCACCTGGCTGAGCCTGGAGCCACTAGGAGCACAGCCCTCATTCTCCCTTGTATCTCTGTCCCAGGGACAACAAACCAGATGATCCAGGAACTGAGCCCACAGAACCCAGCGAAGACAAATACAGAAAGAAAAAGAAAAATGATTACTTACCTATAGGAAACATAATGCTGGAGGGACAGAAGAGTGAGCCCACATGGTTTACAAGCCACACCTTTATTCAATTAAGGCCAGTGGATGACGTCAGATGGAATCATCAGCTGGCAGGAATAAAGGCGGGTGCCTGCAAAGAAGCAGAGAAAGGGAGAGAGGCAGTGGAGGCTCGTCACACTGGTAGCATGCTGCGCTGGCGTGATCAAAGCCAACCCAGTCAGGGAGTGGCAGCAGAGGCTGTGGAAGCTCCCTGCACCAAGAAAAAAAATAAAATCAAACCCTGAACAGGGGAGACAGCTCAGGGCAATGAGCCCCAGACACTGCCAAGGGAACGCTGCGTTGGAAGCTCCGATTGATGGACAGGCAGGGATGGAGATCTGGGGAGAGAGACTGCAACCGACCCTGAGGATTTAAAATCCCATCTGCCCATTTACCCTCAGGTATTGGACTGTGGAGATGGGCTGAGGATGCAGAAGGAAGAGACATGTCGGGGGAGCGACATCGGGGAAAACCTTGCCAGGCAAGAGAACTAAGGGGATCAACTCCTACAACCCCAGAATTGCAAAGTTCTTCTTCTTTTTCTCTTTTCTCTTCTTCCTTTTATTTACTGGTTCAAGGGTGCCTGAAGGGGCCTCAGGAGTATAACCTACCAGTAGCAGGGGACTCGAAACACAGGGGCTAGGCTGATTCAATGTCTCACTCACAGAAAGCGAGGGGACAATAGCCTAGAGCCTTGAAGAGGTGACAAAGCTCAAGAACATGCACACTGGAGGAATGGTCGCCTTAAGACTTGGCATCCCATTGGAGGTTGGCATTAGATTTGGGGTGTAGGGGAGGTGGAGCCCCATAAACATATTGCTGATGATGTGACCACTCCTGAGGGTCCTCTAGAGGCTACTCCCAGCACTGGGGTAACATTCAAAGTCATGGCAAGTGAGTCTGGGGGTGGTCCTCGAGGCAACTGACACCCACCTCAGGGGTTTCATGAAGCAGTCGTTTGTATCCCCCTTATGGTGCAGACTAAGGCTACACGTGAGCGGGCATTCAAAGCCAGATGGACACAAAGTGGTGCATTGGCCAGGAAGTGAATTGAAACCCTGGACCACCAAAGGCATTTCGACATGCAGTCGGTGCCTATGGCACCTCCAGACATGCTGAGGCAGAATTTGCAAGCCCTAACACAGATTCTTGATGCTCAGCAACAAATGATGGAGTGGCAGCACGATTGGTTACAGCATGGTTTGACAGCATTCAAGATGCCAAAAATGACAAAAGAGGATGATCTGGAGGCTTACATTGAGGCTTTCGAGCAACATGCCATAATGACTGGCCCAGACAAGGGATACCAGTCTAGTCAACTTGGGGCTCTTATAGTCGGTAAAGCCCAAGCCACATATCAAGCCCTTCCTAGGAACAAGGACCGTTACTATGACCAGGTTAAGGCCACCAACCTTTACTGGTTGGAAATTAACCCAGAACACTATAAGTAATTATTCTTAGCTAAGAAAGGACTTGAAGAGAAACAGCCCCGACTCCTTTTGCAGCTACTATGAGATCTCTTCAATAAATGGATTAACCCCACATCCTGTGATCAGGACACCCTAGCCGATCAGATACTGCTTGAGCAGTTCCTTAATGACCTGGAGGAGCACACACAGCAGTGGGTGCACCAACATTCCCCCCATAATTGTGAAGAAGCACTGAAGTTAGCAGAAGCTTTTGCAGCCTCCAAAGTTGACTACAGTTGGGAGAGACATAATACCACCACCATTATGTGAAGTCCAAGAGAACAGGAGTAGAGGTGACATGCTTTCAGGGGCACGGCCTGAGAAATGGTCTGTTTACACTGTGGGAAGATTGGTCACTTCTCCAAGAGCTGTTGAGATGACCCAGTGGAGCAATGGCACCCCAATAAGTTAACTAGGGGGCTGATTGAGGGACAGAAAGGAGAAGACCAGGCCAAAACCATGGATTACAGTTACATCACTGGTGGAGAGAGTGCCATATGGGGACGGCCAGTAGTTAAGTCTTGTATCAGAGATCGACTGGTTCAAGGTGTCCTGGATTCTGGGTGTGCCCAATCTTTGGTGAGGGCAGGTTTGGTCACCCCTCAGTGGAGCCATGAGGTGGAGCTGGTGATGGTATCATGCCTTCATGGGGAAACCAGGCATGTTGACCATCAGTGGATACGCCTCACGGTCATGGAGAATGAAGGAAGATTGTTAATGGGGGTAGTGCCCCACTTAGCCCGTGATACGTTATTAGGACGCGGTTGGACATCTATATATGATGCTCTTGAGAGGTTTTGTGATGCCAAGATGGTGGGCAGGAGCCTATGGAATAGGGAAGACTGACTCGGAGCACTTGAGGACAGTGAGGAGTCCATGGATGACACGGATGTACTTGATTTGCATGATATAACCAGTAATCACAAATTCCATGAGAAGCAAGAAGAGGATGCTGAGCTTCAGGAGCTGTGGGCCCTGGCCCTGGATCCCTCAGCTGTGCAAGTGGCGAGACCAGAAGACGCTCCTTGATTCAAGGTAAGGAATCAGCTTTTATATCATATTCAACCTGGAAGGGTAGGAGAACCCAAAAAAACACAACTTGTGGTACCCACCTGCTTCTGACATCCCATCTGGTGCCTTGCCCATTCCAACCCCACCAGGGGTTGTATGGGCCGAGACATGACTACCATACAGATATCCCAGTGGGTTTTTTTGGCCAGGATTGGGGGAGGATGTAGCCCACCATTGTGCGGCATGCCCCAAATGCCAGAAGGCTAAGGAGGATTGCCCAGCGAAGGCACCTCTTCAGCCTCTGCCTGTGATTGATGTACCCTTTTCTAGAGTAGTCATGGATGTCATTGGGCCACTTCCTTGTTCTAGCACCGGCCACTGGTACATATTGGTGTTCATTGACTGCTACTTGGTATCCAGAGGCTGTACCCCTATGAGCGGTGACTGCCCCATGAATCACGGAGGAGCTTATAAAGTGGATAGCTAGGATGGGGATCCTCCAAGAGATCCTTACTGACCAGGGGCACAACTTCATGTCAGGGGTATTATGAGTAGTATGCCGTATTCTACAAATAAAACATCTTCACACCTCGGTGTACCAACCACAGACAAATGGGTTGGTGGAATGACTTAACGGAACAATCAAAAGGATGTTACACTGTTGCATAGGGGAGGACCCTCAAAGATGGGATCTACTCCTCTCTCTGGTCCTATGCGTTCTGAGGGACACTCCCCAGGACTCACTGAAGTATTCCCCCTTCGAACTGGTGTTGGGCCACCACCCCAAAAACCTACTACAAACACTGAGAGAGGATTGGGAACATGATACCAGGGAAACAAGAGACCCAGCCTTGTATCAATGGGAGTTTCAAAGAAGAATACAACTGGCCCAAAATTTAGCCAAGGATAATTTGCAAGAAGCACAGCACTGCCAAAAGGAATGGTACAATGCCCATACCAAAGAATGAGAATTTGAACCAGGACCCAATGGCAAGGCCCTTTTGAAGTAATCTGCCAAGTAGGCCCAGCAGATTATGAGATGCAGCGCCCTGGTCATCTTTGTGAAAAGGAAATATACCATGTTAATCTTCTACGCAAGTGGTGTGGGCCCGAGGGATGGGCTGCCTTTTTAGAAGCAAAGATAGAAGACTTGGATGTGCAAGGCACAGCACTGGGAGGAGCCACGTTGAGAACAGAGGATCAGATCCAGATGAGAGAAGAGCTATTTGCAATGCAAAGAGATGAAGTGAAAACCCTGGTCACAGAATTCAGGGACGTATTCAAGGAAGAGCCTGGATGGGCCTGAGGGGCCTGCCATTCAATACAGATGCCACCAGGGGCTATAGTACAGGAAAAGTGGTTGCTGGTGCCCCATCACCTCTCCAGGGAAATATGTAAGGAGATTAAAAAAATGATCAAACAAGGAATCATACGCCCATCCTGGAGCCCCTGGCATAGCCTGCTAGTTCCGGTTCCTAAGCCTGATGGCTCCTTCCAGATATACATCTATTACTGATGGCTGAATGCTATAGCAGTCTTTGATGCGTTTCCCATGCCCCACGTCACAGAGCTGGTAGAATGCATTGGAAACGCCCTGTATATTTCAACCCTAGATCTAGCGAAGGGGTACTGGCAAATCCCAGCAGCACATAGAGACTGACACAAGACCGCTTTCAGGATGTCATGGGGTTTATACAAATTTGTCCTCATGTCATTCAGTCTTCATGGGGCAGCTGCAACTTTCCAGTACTTGAGGGATCAAATGTTAGCCCCACACACTAAATATACCGCTGCCTGCATAGGTGACATCGTGGTGTTCACGCAAACGTGGGCCCAACACAAAAGAGCCCTTCGAACAGTACTCATCAAATTGAGGAAAATGGACCTGACAGCTAATCTAAAAAAGTGTGGACTAGCCCAGAAACAAACTAAATACTTAGGGTTTCTGGTCGGACAGGGCACAATAAGGCCTATAGATGATAAGGTAGAAACTATCTGCAAATTGCAGGTGCCCCAGACCAGCAAACAACTAAGATCCTTTTCAGGTTTAAACCAATTACTATCAGTGGTTCATGCCCCAGTTTGCTGAGCTAGCAGCACCCCTCTCAGAAGCATTGAAAGGACAATGTGCAGGAGGGATAAAATGGACAGACCAAATGACACAGAATTTCAAGCTACTAAAGAAAGGCCTATATGAAGATATGGTAATGCACACTCCTGACTTCCATAAACCTTTTATATGACAGACGGATGTGTCAGAAACAACTGTGGGGGCCGTACTCACCCAAGAGGATGCCAGAATGGAGAGAAGGAAGTAGGAAGTTGCTGCCTGCGGAAACACGGTATGCCACTGTAGAAGGAGACTGCTTGGCTATCCGCTGGGCAGTAGAACACTTTAGGTATTACCTGACGGGGAGAGAGTTTACACTAGTAATGGATCATGCCCCCTTAAACTGATTAAGCATGACCAAAACTGACAATACTCGCATCATGAAGTGGGCCCTTGCACTCCAACCATTCAAATTTCACATATTACATCAACCAGGAAAAAATAATGTAAAACCGGATTTTCTATCAGGATGCATTGATGACCCCAGATACGGCAGCAACAAACAAACGTCAGGAGGAATATCCAATGTAACAGGTAGGATCCCAATACAAGAATTTAAAATGTCCCAAGGCAGCTTAAAAAGGGGGGTTGTGTTCCAGGGACAACAAGCCAGACGATCCAGGAACCATGCCTGCAGGACCCGGCAAAGACAAATACAGAAAGAAAAGAAAAATGTTTACTTACCTGTAGGAGACATAATGCTGGAGGGGTGGAGGAGTGAGCCCACATGGTTTACAAGCCGCACCTTTATTCAGTTAAGCCCGGCGGGTGATATCAGAGGGAATCACCAGCCAGCAGGAATAAAGGCAGACGCCGACAAAGAAGCAGAGAGAGGGACAGAGGTGGTGGAGGCTTCTCACACCGGTAGCATGCTGCACCAGTCTGATCAAAGCCAACCCAGGCAGGGAGTGGCAACAGAGGCTGTGGAAGCTCCCTGCACCAAGAAAAAAAAAAAAATCAAACCCTGAACAGGGGAGACAGCTCAGGGCAATGAGCTCCGGACACCGCCGAGGGAACACTGCGTTGGAAGCTCCGATTGATGGACAGGCAGGGATGGAGATCCAGGGAGAGAGACTGCAACCGACCCTGAGGATTTAAAATCCCATCTACCCATTTACCCTCAGGTATTGGGCTGTGGAGAAGGGCTGGGGATGCAGAAGGAAGGAAGATGTTGGGGGAGCAACGTCAGGGAAAACCTTGCCAGGTACCGGCAAGAGAGCTAAGGGGATCAACTCCTACAACCCCAGTATTGTGGAGTTCTTCTTCGTGTTCTCTTTTTTCTTCTTTCTTTTATTCATTGGTGCAAGGGTGCCCAAAGGGGCCTCAGGAGTATAACCTACCAGTAGCAGGGGACTCGAGACACAGGGGCCAGGCTGATTCAATGTCTCACTCACGGGAAGCGAGAAGACAATAGCTTAGAGCCTTGAAGAGGTGACAGAGCTCAAGAACATCTACACTGGAGGAATGGTTGCCTTAAGACTTGGTGCCCCCATCAGTGGTTGGCATTAGGTTTAGGTTGTAGGGGAGGTGGAGACCCATAAACATGCAGCTGGTGATGTGACCATTCCTGAGGGTCCTCTAGAGGCTACTCCCTCCACTGGGGTAACATTCAAAGTCAGGGTAGGCAAGTTTGGGGGTGGTCCTCGAGGCAACTGACACCCACCTCAGGGGTTTCACAAAGCAGTTGATTGTGTCCCCCTTACAGTGCAGACTAAGGCCACATGTGAGCGGGCATTTGAAGCCAGACAGGTGCACTTTCACCACCTGGCTGATGGCTGGTTCAAAACTTGAAATGTTTTGAAACTTTTGAAACATTTTTACTAGCCTCTTTTTATTTTGAGTCTGTTTCAAAGCCCTTTGTTTTGTTTTGTTTTTGCTGTTACAAGCTCGAAATGAGTTGAAATAGTGTTGAAACAAAACGGCCAGCAAAATTTCGCACAACCCTACCCTGCATACTGCATGTAGCATGCACAGGCTGCAGTCTAGGGTGGGTCAAGCCAGTCCAGGGTGCATGCTACACACTGTGTGCATGGCCAGTCCAGGGCCAGTCCAGGACATGAAATGTATGTGTTGTTCATGACCCTGTGAACTGGATGCAGCATGTGTTTCTGATACATAGGACTGCCTGTGGACCAAGGAAGGAGAGCCAGTCCATCATAGGCACCACGTGCAGCACAGTCGGGCCCTGCATGCAGCATATGGCACACATACCAGCTCCAGCCCCCATGCTACATGCAGCCCATGCCAAATGGGTTCTGCATGCATTTTGCAGCACAGGGGTCCAAGGCCAGTCCATTTTCTTTTAAAAGACACAATTATTAATAATTTGTTTTTAACATAAGAAAGTATTTGTTTTAATATACATTGAATAGTATGTTGTCTTGGTTAATAGTAAGAGTAGCATCCCTATTATATCTCAGACATTTGTTTTTTATCTTCTCATCATTTTCTGTTGATTAATATTTGTGTGTCTTACAGATATGTGCTAATATGTCACTACGGGCTTTACCCAAAGTCTACTGAAGTCAATACAAATCTGTCAACTGAATTCTGTGGACTGTTCATAAGGCCCATAATGCATGGGGCACATATGTTTCTACAATCTCATTGATTTGTTTGCTTGTTTTCTTACATTGGCCCTTAATCATCCTCTCTCTCTCTCTTTTTTTTTTTTTTGAGATTATTTCTACCAACACTGCTGTTGTATGAGTTACGAACATACACTTATCAACCTCTACAGCTGCCTGCCTAGCCTTAACACAGGAGTTTTGGAGAAGCATCTGGATTTGTTTACTTCCAGATATTTAGCAGGAGTCTGGAAAGCAAGCTAGATGTACAACCAGAAGAACAATAAACACTAAAATCTCCTAAAGCAGTCATTCTAAAGTGAGTTTGCTTGAAATGGCAGTGTGGCAGGGCACTGTTCATGCCTGCCACTTTAGGGCCTGGAGCTGGCAGCTGCCAGGTGCCTGATGAGGGCACCCATTTTGAACCTAGGGCTGCCCATATAAACAGGGCAGTTCTGCTGCTGGAAGCCAGGCAACAACATCGCCTGGCCGGAGGGCTGCTGGTATCATCTGGAGGTAAGGGAGGAGCTGTAGGGGACGGTAAGGAAGCTCCTGGTCCTGGGTATGACCAAAATCTCCTGTCAGGAGTGGGTGGCCTGGTGGCCCTCCCAGTGGTGTGGGAGCCCCCAGGAAATGCCAAGCCAGTTACCACCCTGGTGAAAGGCGGGTTGGGATGCCTTAACCCCTAGCCCCCACAACCGGGTAGGTTAGCCATTGTTTGGAAGGTCTGGAGGGTGGACTGTCAGAGAGAGAGAGAAAGGCCTATAGACTCACACCTGTCTGGACTTCCCCTGAATGGTCCATGCTGGGGCCAGGACCGTAAGGGTCAAAAGGCCAGGGGCCCACCACGAGGAATGCCCAAGATCTGTATGCCTGGAGTTCTGACTAGCCTGGAGGTGGGCCAGGGCTAATGAGCCAAAGGTCCCGGGGAAGCGGTTCAGGGAGCTATGCTGCCTAGAATGAAAGTGGATGAGACTGCCTGAGGAGAGGAATCCAGGTGGGGTTCAATTAGAAGGATTCTGGGGCCCGGTGTGGGGGGAGGTGATTATGATAACATCTAGATGCTGTCTGTGAGACTTGGGCTGTGGTGTAGAGGAGGAATGGAGCCGCAGGTAGCACCCCCTGGCATTGGGGCAGGAAATGGGCAACCTCCCACTTAATTACATCAATGAACTAATTAACAACAAGGTGTGGCAGGTAAGAAGGCAGGCGGTTAAGCCAGAAACAGTTAAATCGGCCTTGAGAATGTGACCTGTTACAGGCAGCGATGAAAGCAAATATACAATGCAAAAAACTTAATTCAAGCTTTGGATTTCTAACAAGCCAGTCATAAAAATCATGGTTGCAACAGATACATGATAATACAAGTAGAAAAATAGGTTGTTAGGGGCAAGAAGAGTCAGGTACAGGTAAAAAATGGCACACTGTATATATTGAAAACTACAAGTCACACATGGAGTTCACACAGAAGCAAATACAGTAGAGTTTTGAATTCTAATTGATAGTAATAACATAAGAATAGTATAAAAATAGAACCACCAAGTTGATATAAATAAATAAATACAAGTTTTGATCTGAATCAGACTATGCTTATCTATGCCATCGAGTGCATGTGAATATACAGAGAAGTGAGCAAGATAATTTACCAATAGTACCCATGAAACCCTAATAGAAACCAAAAAAAACAAACAAACTCTTTTTAAACAACCCTCCCAACTAGTGACATCAAAAATTCGAGCATAGAATACTAACATCCAAGACGTGACAAGCGGGAAAGTCGGGGTACCAACGGTTCATTGGCTGATTAGAGAGAGTGGTAAAAGGAGACATCCTAAGTGCAACCACCACAGTGAAGGATTGGCCAGGAACTCCAACAATGGCCTGATTGAAGGACAATATGGAGAGAAAACCGAACCCCATGGGGAGTCCAGAACCTCTACAACAAACCCTACATTTGGTAGGTCAATTATTACAATAAAAACCACAAGCCACTTGACAAATCCAGAGGAGGGCCACTCGTATGATCAAGGGACAGCAGGGTAGGTCCTATGAGTAAAGGTTGCGGGATCTGAACCTGTTCAGCCTTCAAAAGAGAAGGCTGAGGGGGGATCTTGTGGCCTGTTATAAACTAGTCAGGGGGGATCAGCAGGCGCTAGGGGAGTCCCTGTTCCCCCGAGCGCCGTAAGGAGTGACCAGGAACAACGGTCACAAGCTGGTGGAGGGAAGGTTTAAGTTGGACATCAGGAGGCGCTACTTCACGGTCAGGGCAGCTAGGGTCTGGAACCAGCTTCCAAGTGAGGTGGTGCAGGCTCCCACCCTGGGGGTTTTTAAGAGGAGGTTGGATGACCACCTTACTGGGGTCATTTGACCCCAGTGCTCTTCCTGCCATGGCAGGGGGTCAGACTAGATGATCTGCTCAGGTCCCTTCTGACCCTAGAAACTATGAAACTATGAAATCGCACTTGAATAAAAATGGATACAACAACAGGCATGGGCTTAATGGCACCAAGTTGAATTAAGAGTCCTGAAGATGACCCTGCAAGATGACCCAGAGGCCTTCCTAGAAAGCTTTGAAAGAGCAGCATTAGCATCAGAGTTAGAGTGAAACTGTTGTGCTAGCCAATTAGGTGTGCTCTTGATAGGCAAAGCACAAGCCACCTATTGGGCTATGGCATGAGGCGAAGTGACAGACTATGACAAGGTTAAGAAAAAAATCAGCCCGGAAAAATACCGACAAGTGTTCCAGATGAAAAAGAAATCGAAGAGAAATCCCCACAGATTCTGTTACAGCAATTGGCTGATTTGTTAGAAAAGTGGTTAAAGCCATAAGAGGTATCCAAGGTGGAGTTATGCAACCAGATCCTGTTAGAGTAGTTCTTAATAGATTTGGATGAAAATACCCAACATTGGGTAAGGTCATCGCCCAAAGTCATCAGCAGAAGCTCTAAGCTTGGCCAAAGATTTTGATAGTGCACAGATGGATAGCAACCAAGAGAGGGCCCCAAAGGCTGGACCAGCTCAAATAGCATGACAGAATGAACAAAAAGAAGTATGAGAATGGAGAAGAGCAACCATCGTATGCTTCAGATATGGAAGAGTCGGAAACATCGCAAGGGAATGTACAAGACATCCTTGCCCAAGTCTGTGACCAAGGGAAACCCCATCTGACAACAAGCAGGTGGAAATGATGGACTGCGGCATTGGGAAAACACATTGGGAGGTGTTAAAGGAAAAGCCCATCATTTGGGCCCGGGTTGGAGGAAAGAAGATAAGAGTCATAGTTGATGTAGGCTGCACCCAAATGTTGATTAGAACCGACATAGCTCCTTGAGTTTGGGCTCCAAGTGCAAATACCGTAAGTATAGTTTGTATGCATGGGCAGCCTTCAATATACCCTCACAGGAAATAACTGGTGGAAATCTTAGATACCACCCACAAGATGCCAGTGGCTCTGGCCAATGACATACCTTACCCAATGATATTGGGCAGAGATTGGGAAGCAATTTATGAAGTCCTAGACACCATGAGGAAGCCAGGAGACAAGATAGAAAGCTTAGCCAGAGAGGACAATGAAACTTACACAGAGTCTGATGCATTGGATCTGAAGAATTTAGCAAACAACTCATGTTTTTGAAAGGCTCAGCAAGAGGAAGACCTGTTTCAATCAATAAGGCAAACTGAGTTGGCCAAGCAAGATGATCAGGTAATATGCTCAGAGTGATGTTGCACATTTCCCTGGTATGAGCTAAGAAAAGGCCTCCTATATAGAGTAAAGGTGGGACAAATAGAAGGAACAGAGGTACTGCAACTGTTGATACCTCAAATCTACCAGGAACCCCTCCTGAAACTAACTTATGCGAACCCACTAGGAGGGCACATGGGAAGGGCCAAAACAGAGGCCAGGTTAACTAGGTGGTGTTTCTGGCCAAGGCTATATGAATAAGTCAAAGACTACTGCAGGGCCTGCCCAAGTTGCCAGAGCATCAGTCCTCAAAAGCCACCGTGAGTGCCCTTACAACCCATGCTGGTGATAGAAGAACCTTTCTCCTGTATAGCCCAAGATGCTATTGGACCACTACTGAAAAGTGTGACTCGTTTCCAGTTTGTACTCATCATGATAGACTATGCCACTAGGTTCCCAGAAACCATCCCATTGAGGACAGTCACAGGGACTCAAATAGCAGAATAATTGCTTAAATGGGTATCCCGCTTTGGTATTCCTAGGGAAATCATTACAGACCAAGGGACAAATTTTATGTCCCATGTTAAGCAGATTCTGTGTCAGGCATTAAAAATAAGACATTTGCAAGCCATGGTATACCATCCCCAAACTAACAGGTTAGTAGAGAGATTCAATGGGACCCTCAAAAACATGATGCACAGATGCACGCAGGAAGAACCACGGAAGTGGGACTTAGTCATGCCACCTCTGTTGTTTGTGGTATGGGAAGCTCCACAATCCTCCTTAGGGTTTCACCATTCAAGATGGTGGTGTATTGGCATCAACCCCGGAGTCTGATGGATGTAGTCTGAGAGAGATAGGAAAAAGGAGAGACTCCAGGGGTGAGGCCCTCCGAGTATGTCAGAGAATTGAGGGAAAGACTAGGAAAGGCAGAAAATTTAGTATCTCCTCCCGGATACTGCGAGTAAGTTTTAACTTGTTGGCAAGGTCCATTCATGATATCCAGGCATGTTGGACCAGTTGACTATGAGATCCTTCACCTTGGACAAAAAAAGCAAAAACAAATCTTTCATGTCTAAAATTATGGAAGGAACAAGAAGGCTTAGTAGCTTCCACTATGGGAGGGAAGGCAGAATGTGAGAGTGTAATAAACAGGGAACAGCAAAAACATTTGACAGTTCAAGAAGTCTGTCTAGGAACTCAATTGACAGCAAAGCAAAGAGATCAATTAAAACTTCTCGTACAGGACTTTAGAGATGTGTTTAATGAGAAACCTGGCTGTGCTACCGGGATAAGTCATAACATCATTGCACCAGAGGGCAGTGTGATCGGGGAAAGATTGTGGAGAATACCATATCATAGGTACAAAGTAGTAAGAGTAGAGACAGACAAAATGTTAAAGCAAGGAATAATAACAGAGTCATGGAGTCCATGGCAAAGTCCATTGACTTGTGCCTAAACAAGACGGGTCCTTCCGTTTATGTGTTGACTTCCAAAAATTAAATGCAATTTTGAGATTCGACGCTTTTCCCATGACCCCAATCAGTGAACTACTGGGGAGAGTAGGCCAGGCCAAGTACCTATCCACCCAAGCTTTGACAAAATGTTATTGGCAAATACCTGTACGTAAAAAAGACCAAGCCAAAACTGCTTTTGACACCCCTGGGGTTTGTACAAATTTAAGCAAATGCCATTTGGTCTACATGGAGCTACAGCCAACTTCCAAAGACACACTGATTGGGCCTTAGCACCCCACCAACAATACGCTGCAGCATACAAAGATGACATTATAATATATACCGAAGAATGGGAAAAACATCTGAAAGCTCTATGTGCCATCCTCCAAGAGCTCAGACAAACAGGCCTCACAGCCAACCCAGGGAAATGTGCTTTAGGCAAGGCAGAAACTAAATACCTGGGCTTTGTGGTAGGGCAAGGGCACCTGGGCCCCTTAGTAGACAAAGTGGAAACAATATGGGACTACTGTCCTCCACAGATGAGAAAACAGATGCATACCTTCCTTGGCATAGCTAGTTATTACCACAGGTTCATACCACATTTCATGGAGATAATAGCCCCCTTAACTGACCTACTAAAAGGACGTGACAATGGGCCTATAAAGTGGGAAGAGAAACATTTAGAAGCCTTTCATGAGATTCAACAAGTTTTATGTGACGATGCAATCCTTCATACACCTGACTTTACACGTCCTTTCATCTTGCAGGCAGACACTTCAAATCATGCCACGGGTACTGTGTTGACACAGGAAGTGGAAGGAATAGAGCCCCTGATTGCCTATGCTAGCTGGAAACTTAATCCACCAGAAAAAAGGTATGCCACCATTGAACAGGAACGTCTGGCAATAAAATGGGGAGTAGAATATTTTTGGTATAATCTCCTGGGCCATAGATTCACTTTGATTTCCATTCATGAACCCTTGAAGTGGTTGAAGACCACCCAGATGGATAATACCTAAATCACACGGTGGGCTTTGGCCTTACAACCTTTTCACTTTGATATCAAATACAGGCCTGGGCAGGTGAATGTAGCGGCAGACTTTCTCTTTTGATGTCTTCTGGATATGCAATCACCAGGGACCTCAGATGCCCAGGGCGGTGCAACCCCTCATCACCTCAAGGGCCCAGATAAACAACAAAAGGTGCCTAGTGGAGTCTTAAAGGGGAAGGTGTGTGAAGGAGCAAGTGCAGCAGCAGTGAAAGGAGGATCCAGATAGCTAACCAAAGACTGCAGCCCTGGTGTCATCGGGAAGGCTGTGGCTTCCATGACCACAGCCCACTCTTTGACAAGAGAGGCAGCGAGCTGCTGGGAAGAGATGGCCTCCACCTCTCTTCCCTGGGAAGGAGGCTTTTCTTGGCCAGACTGGCTGATCTGCTCCACCAGGCTTTAAACTAAGCCCGCTGGGGTGTGGGGGGACTACCGCCACTGCTGGCCCGCTGATCAACCCTTGCAAAGCAAGCAGGCCAAGGCACTTGAGGGAGCTCACCCCTACCCCTGCCTCAGCCCTGGTACAATCTGTGGGCAAGGCAAGAGCCTCCAAGGGGACACTTGCCTCCCTGTACACAAATGCCAGCAGCTTGGAGAAGAAGCAGAAGGAACTCATCCTCCTGCTTAATGCAAATAATTACAACATCATAGGGATAATGAAGACCTGGTGGGACTCCACCCATGACTGGACCATGGATATAGATGGCTATCCCCTGTACAGGAGGGATCAAGTAGATAAAAGGGGTGGTGGCGTAGCTCTCTATGTTAAGGAAAGCTACGTGTCCCTGCAAGCTGATATTGGTGACCACGGTGGCCAACTGGAGACCCTCTGGGTTAAAATCTGTGGGGAACATGGCACAGGGGACACAACAGTGGGAGTCTACTACAGACCTCCCACCCAAAGTCAAGAGTTTGACCAGTAGTTTGCCCAGGAACTGGCTAAGGCAGTTTGGTCCTCCAGGACCATGGTTGTCATGGGTGACTTCAATTAACCGGACATCTTGTGGGAAGATCACTCAGCAAAATCCGAGCGGTCGCAAAGCTTCCTATCGTACATGGATGCCCTCTACCTGACTCAAGAAATCTATGGGCCAACGACAGGTAAAGCACTGCTTGACCTGGTACTGGCTACTGGGGATGACCTAATCAGTGACCTAGTGATCAACGGGAAGCTGGGTGACAGCAACCATGAGCTGATTACCTTCACCATCTGCTGTAAAGCTGGAAAGTCAGTCCGCAACACTGAACTCCTTGACTTCAGAAAAGCCAACTTTGACAAGCTCAGGAGGCTTATCAGTGAGGCCCTAAGGGACCACAACCCAAGGGGGAGGGGAGTTCAGGAAGAGGGGTTGGTCCTTAAGGGAGCGATCCTCAATGCACAAGCTAATTCGATTCCATCTCAGAGGAA
>NW_017729029.1:24716227-24716447 GCF_001723915.1 Gavialis gangeticus | reverse complement strand
GGCCCTAAGGGACCACAACCCAAGGGGGAGGGGAGTTCAGGAAGAGGGGTTGGTCCTTAAGGGAGCGATCCTCAATGCACAAGCTAATTCGATTCCATCTCAGAGGAAAGGCAGCAAGAGGGCACAGCAGCCACCTTGGCTCTCCAGGGGTCTAGAAGACCTCCTGAGGCTAAAAAGTAAGGCCTATAAAGGTTGGAGGATGGGATTCAGCTTTAAGGAG
>NW_017729029.1:24708933-24711227 GCF_001723915.1 Gavialis gangeticus | reverse complement strand
TGGTCCGATCCTGCAGGGAGCAAACCAGGAAAGCCAAGGCTGCAACTGAACTCCAACTAGCTTCGAGCATCAAGGACAATAAAAAGCCCTTTTTCAGATATGTAGGGAGCCAGAGGAAAAGCAATGTTGGATCCCTGCTGAACCAGATGGGACAACTGATGCCCAGGAAAAAGCCAACTAATTAAATGGTTACTTTGTGTTGGTCTTTCATCAGTCCCATGGGACGCCCATGCCCACTATTGGACAGGGAGGTCCCAGTGAGGGAGATCCCCTCCCCTCCAACAATGTTGACCTCATGAAGGAATGCCTTGAGAGGCTGGATACCTTCAAATCAGCCAGCCCTGACAACCTACACCCCAGGGTACTCAAGGAGCTGGTGAGCGTCATAGCCCAGCCTCTGGCACGGATCTCTGAAAACTCCTAGTGCTCTGGTGTAGTGACCAAAGACTGGAAGAAGGCCAATGTGTTGCCTATCTTCAAGAAAAGGAGGAAGGCAGATTCGGCAAACTATAGACCCATCAGCCTGACTTCTATCCCAGGGAAGATCTTAGAAAAGTTTATTAAAGAGGCCATCCTTAATGGACTGGCTGACACCAACAACCTGAGGGATAGCCAGCATGGGTTTGTTGCGGGTAGGTCTTGCTTAACCATCTCATTTCCTTCTATGACCAGGTGACCAATCACCTGGAAAAGGGAGAAGAGATTGATGTCATATATCGTGACTTCAAAAAAGCCTTCAATCTGGTGTCCTGTGATCACCTCTTGGCAAAACTGGCCAATTGTGGCCTTGGGTTCACCATGATCCACTGGCTGGGAAATTGGCTCCATGGTCAGACACAGTGGTTAGTAATTGACGGAAGTCAAACGACATGGTGCTCTGTGACCAGTGAGGTCCCCCAAGGCTCTGTCCTTGGACCCATATTGTTCAACATCTTCATTAGTGATGTGGACGTTGGAGTCAGATTTGGACTGGCCAAGTTTGCCGATGACACCAAACTTTGGGGCAAAGCATACACACCAGAAGAAGGGAGGGCGATCTGGGCTGACCTGAACAGACTCAGCAAATGGGCAGACAAGAACCTGATGGTGTTTAACACTGAAAAATGCAGGTTCTCCACATGGGGAAGAAAAACCTGCAGCATCCTTAGAGGCTTGGCAGTGCTATGCTGGCTAGCACTACGGGAGAAAGAGTCTTGGGGGTCATCACTGACTACAAGATGAACATGAGCCTGCAATGCAATGCTGCAGCTAGTAAAGTGACCAAAATGCTGGCTTTCATCCATAGAGGCTTCTCAAGCAAATCCCGGGACGTCATTGTCCCGTTGTACTCGGCCTTGGTGAGGCCACAGCTGGAGTACTGTGTCCAGTTTTGGGCTCCACAATTCAAAAAGGATGTGGAGAAGCTTGAAAGGGTGCAGAGGAGAGCCACGTGCATGATCAGAGGTCAGGAAAACAGACCTTATGATGAGAGGCTGAGAGCCATGGGGCTCTTTAGCCTCGAAAAGTGCAGGCTAAGGAGTGATCTGATGACCACCTTTAAGTTTATCAGGGGTGACCACCAGTATCTGGGGGAACGTTTGTTCACCAGAGCGCCCCAAGGGATGACGAGGTCGAACGGTCATAAACTACTGCAAGACCATTTCAGGCTGGACATAAGGAAGAATTTCTTTACTGTCTGAGCCCCCAAGGGCTCAGACTGCCATCGGAGGTGGTTCAAGTAAAAAAGGCTTACTCCGATGGCAGGCTGCTCCAGACCTTGGGATCCTATGACCCCAGCTGACTTCCTGCCCTTTGGGCGGGGGGCTGAATTCGATGATCTTCTGAGGTCCCTTCCAGCCTAATGTCTATGAAATCTATTAATACTAGGTTCCATTCAGTCAAATTGATAGTAATAGCATAAGAACAGTATATAAATAGGAGTCACCAAGTTGATATAAATAAATAAATACAAGTTTTGATCTGAATCAGACTACAATTATCTATACCGTCAAGTGCATGTGAATATACAAAGGAGTGAGCGAGATAACTTACTGATAATACCCATGAAACCCTAATAGAAACCAAAAAAAAGAAAAACCCAAAAAACCTCTCTTTCTAAACAACCCTCCCAAGTAGTGACATAAAAAATTTGAGCATAGAATAATAACATCCAAGACATGGCAGGTGGGAAAGTCGGGGTGCCAACTATTCATTGGGTGACTATAGAGTGTGGTAAAAGGAGACATCCTAAACACAACCACCACAGGAGACTTGGTGATAGAGAAGGTAGGAAAGGAGGGGGGTGGCAATCTATG
>NW_017729029.1:24702306-24708922 GCF_001723915.1 Gavialis gangeticus | reverse complement strand
GTCCCTTCTGACCCTTAATCTATGAATCTATGAATCTATGACTTGGGGAGGAAACTGAGGGGTTGGAAGGTGACACTTTTCCAATCACCATCAGGACGAGAATGGTGATCAGCATGTGACCCAGGACCTGTAGATCCTGTTGGTTTTGAGTATTATTTTTTTTTTCCTTGCTTAATCTCACAAAGCGCACCCATGACACTTCCCACTAACCGATGAACCTGTTGGATGAGTTTTTTGATACATTCTGTGCATTCATTCATGCTCTTCACAATTTGATAAATGTGCACATCAGGAGCCCTGTTGGTCCTCCTAATTGTTCCCGGGAGACAGGTAGCAATCAGAACTGTACCATGAAATACATGCGATTGAACCGTTTCATTTTTTAAAAGGTAGAACCCTTGCTGAAACATAGCTGTCTCAATATTGCCAAAGCTGCCTGTGAGTGTCTGCATCCCTCAAGTTTTCCAAAGAGACAAGTCAACACCATGATTAAGTGGAACTTTAAAAAAGCAGCAGGCTAATTATCACCTGGTAGTGTACTCTCCATTTTGACATATGACATCACCAGCAGCTTTTTAACGCCATGGAAAAATCACACTGGCAAACCTGCCCAGTTCACCACATACATGGACTCTCCAAATTATTAGGCAACATACCTTGTATGTTTTTCCACATCATTGTTGAAGTGTGGCACCCAGAATTGGAAACAGTACTCCAGCTGCAACCTATATTATGGCACTATAGTGTTCAATATAGTTTGAACTCTAGCACCCTGGGGGTTGGGGGGCAATGTAACTTGGTCTGTGTCTGGTATGTGTTTCTGTGGGTGAGTGGGGTAAATCGATTTATGCATGGAGAGATGAGGAGACAGTGCCATGATCTGCTAGTGTTCCTGGTGTCAGGGGCTAGGCTATGGTCCTGGAAATGGGGGACATGCCTGGGTGACCAGTGCGGTGACCCTAGTGCATTGTCCAGTGAGGCAGTTGTTAATTGTGGGGATTAACCCCATGTAGTATTTGAGGTGTGGGGGAGGAGGTTGGTTTTGGTTGAGAGTGCTCAAGCAGACAGGCAATTTCTATTAAAGACAGACAAGCATAACCTACCTTTTTGGGGGGGTGTTAAGCACATCAAATGTGAATTCCCAGAAGGTAAGGAAGGATTGGGGATTTTGTAGAACTGACAATTTTGACAGCTCTTTTCACCCAGAACAGGAAAGAGGCAGGGAGGAATTGCAAGAGGACCTAGTTTGTGTAGCTATTAACATGTAAATGATGTGAGTGGTTTCATGCTAATATAGGACTGTTGCAGGCTTTAGGCACCAGGGTACAGAGGTAGAATTAGGTGTGTGTGGCCTGCTTGCTAAAAACCGTGGCTTCCTTGATTCCTAATGGACTAAGTAGAAAGCAGAGGTTAATCTTGATGGCCATAGAAGATTTACATTGCAGAAGTATGATTATAGAAAAGAAAATTATGAAGTTGATGGAACTGTGCTGTTGTCTGGTAAAACTCTGCAAATACAACTTCAGATTTCTGACTTCAAGAAAAGATTCTGGATTGAACCGCACAAGGTGTTCTCGTATTGTGAAAAAGATAAATCGTGGTTTCATAAGACTATGTTGGCTTGCTGGCCATACATTAAGGACAAGCATCATCAGATATGAGCACACAAAAGCAGCCTGGAGCGATGGGAAAGAATCATCATGTTGATGATGATGATAGTGGAATGATGAGCTATGGCTGCAAATATTAAGAATGAGCAAAAAAAGTTCTTCCACATGGTTAGTATGCTGGCACCACACACTGAGCGCCAGACAACTGTCATGCAGCAGCCGATGAGCCCAGAGAAGCATGTTTCCATGGCTGTGATGAAACTGTTCACTCCAACAAGCCTGAACCATATTGCAAATCAGTTTGGTGTGGCTCCCTGCACTGCTGATGGCACTCAAAGAAGTATGCCAGCTGCTGCAGGAGCTGGCAGCAAACAAATTCATCTGTCTGAGTATCCCAAGGGAGGTGGTGGAAAGATTCTGGGCAATGGGCTTCCTGAACTCCATGGGAGCACTTGACAGAACACACATTCCCATCCTAAAACTGTTCCAGGACAACCAGTCATTCGATTTCCTTCAGTCATTGTCCGAGCTGTAGTAGATAACCAAGGAAGATTTACAAATATTTACACAAGATGAGAAGGAAGTGCCCACAATGCACATGTATTTTGAAACTCACCACCAACTGGGATGATAGAGAAGGGTCAATTTGCCCTGGGACTGGAGGAGATTGTCATTCAGGGTGTTTCAGTGCCTGCCACCCAGTAATTGCTGATGCAGCTTACCCGCTCCTGCCCTGGCTCATGAAGCCCTGCGGGGCAAGTGACTGACCCAGAAAAAATTTTTGTTCAACCAGCACCTAAACAAGTGCCTTATGAGCACAGAGTGTGCTTTTGGGCACTTGAAAGCCCATTGAAGGTCACTGAACTACAGGTTGGAGGTCGACGTGGAGAACATCACCTCTTTCATAGTAGCAGCATTCATGCAGCATAATATCTGTGTGACAAGCGGGGAGGTTCTCAGTCAGTCTTGGAATGAACACTTAAGGGAAACAAGAGAAGCCACAAGATGTAGTAGCCACGGAGAGCAGCAGGGCGAGGCTGGGGGTTCAACATTCAGGCAAACAGTAGAAGGGGAACTGTGATCAAAGATGGCCTGGTAGCACGCATCATGGCTGCTGAGGCAGGGGAATCTGCTCTGTAATTGTGTAACTGAATCCTTATTATATTTCATTTTGTGTCTCCTATCAGTTTGTAATAGAATAAAGTCTTTCTGAGAGAAAGTTTTGAATATGTGCTTCATAATGGGCTCTGGGGGAGGTCTAGGTATGGGATGGGAAGAGGGCATCCTCCATGCTGTGGGTGTGGGGGATGGGGGTCTGGGGTGCTTTGGGGTGTTAAGTTAGACAGGCAACTCGAGAAGAAAGGAGTCTTTACAGAAAACCAAGGAGGGGTTGGGTACATGACTGTGGGCAGTGACTGGCAATGCAGGATGGAGGATTGACATGCAGACAGGGTAAATCATAAGACAATGCCTCTAACTGAGCTGAAAAAGCTTCAAAAGACCTCCCAATAAATTGTGCTTATGCAAGGTGTTTGCCAAACATAGGACCCCACCTTGCTGCCCCAAGGACATCCAACCATGCACCCCGCATTTTTCTGTGGCCAGGGTGGTGGCTGAAAGCCTCCAAAGAGGCTTTGCACAACAGGCAAGCATTCCTTTCAGTGTGCGAATTCAGAGCTGTACCAATCAAGAAAAGATAAGCTGTGTTTTCATGGGTTACAAATGTGTTACCTGAGGCAGAATTACAAGCATGCTTAAAGTTTGGGGGTTTTTAAAGCATACAAGGAGGGTTCCCACATTTGGGTGCTGGAATCAGGGGATGCAGTGCCCACACGACCCAGCAGTGCAGGGAGAGAGTTTACCAAAAAGAGCACTCCCCACCCCACCCAATGTCAGTGCCTGGCCCAAAGTGACTTCACCTGGTGAGGAACAATATCTTTTGGGCTGCAAATTAGGGTCTCCCCTGGAAAGCCCGAGACCACTCCCCACGATGGGAGGGGGGAAAGGGGATACTATGTACATTTTGTTGGGGAGGGGGCCAGGAAAGTAGCTGACAGTGAAGAGATGGCTGAAAGGGAGACTTGCTTATTGAATTCCAAACCCCCGCAAAAATGTGTCTCTCTCAAGCCAAGCCACCGATAACCCCCCAACAAAAACAATGCAACCCAATCCCAAAAAATAAACCAAACAATCACAACCCTATCCTAAACTGTTCCCTGCAGTAACTTACTACTGGGAGGTCAAGAGTTTAAAATTGTTATGAGCGTCCCAAGCGTTTTTTTTACTAGTAATAGCATATTAACCCATAATAAAATTTAAACCCGCTACATAATGTACACATTACGTCATTCAGCATGGTACATTGCAGCAGTGAAAAAACCAGGAACATCTTTAGCTAGAAAAAACTGATAAGTGGACAAGTGCCCCTAGGCATCCTGGACTCATTAAAAAACAAAAAAACAATCAATCTGTGACTGTGGGTCCAATTTTCAAACTTAGAATCCTAAGCCATAGTGAACATACATTACTTTATTGCTCATACTAACACTGTGATGCCCCAAAGAAGTGTTTTGGCATCTGAGTATTGATCTGAATGTCCAGAGATGAAACTGACTGACTTACAGTAAGCATTCAAGCTACAGATTCAGGCTTGGTTTGTGAAGACAAGCCTTATTAATACCCTCCTGCCCTTCAGTTTCTTATTATATTCTGAGTTATGTTCCTTCCCCCAGTTTCATTTAATTTGATTATGTGAATATCCAGTTTCTCTTTTCTTTTAAAAAAAAATGTCATATTTAGGAATATTGTACTATGAGAAGCTGTTATTTATAATCTAAATTAAGCACATATTTAAAAAAAATTTCAAATCCCTGAAATCTTTTATGTATCAGCATCTAAATCAGAAAAAAAGAAAATGATACTGCAAGGCAGCATGAAAGTACCATCTAATATCTTTCTGTGCACATGGGATTCACTTATTAAAGCATAATCTTAATGGAAAGGAACCTCTGAAGCTGCCTACCCACCCCCCGCGCCCACATAAAGTGAAATCTGCATAGCTGCTTCTCATGTATATGCGGTATTCATATATCTTCTTTGCTTGTGATGGACAGTATTTTGTTAACAAAAATTTAGAAACCCATAGTCTGCTCTCTGTTTATTATTTCGGCCCATCACTCTGGGAAGAACAGATACACAAACTAACTTAACTGCACATGTCTTAAAACAATAGCATGGAGAGTTCTAATGCCTCACAAAACACATGTTAAAGTATTCAAAAAACAAGTATTAAAATGCACTGACTTCTCTCAGCAGGACTCAAATTCATATTCTATAATATTGTTATAGACATTAAAACAACTCATATGCATTCATACTTTGTCTACTCAACACACTTCTTCTGCTGAGTAAAGTTGCAGGTTTTGCCTTTTCTTTCTCCTGCTACACGTTGTAAGGCACTTTTCATTGTAGAAACTGTGAAATCACAGTGGGATGCTTGGCACATTCTATAGCTAGAACGTGCTTCCAAATTACTCCTATTTCAGATCTGCCAGCCTCCCTTTGACAAAAATAAAACCCAATAGATTGCAAATATGCATAAACATTCATATATTTGCATATAATCAGATTCAAACCTTCAGAAGTGTATGCCATCTCACTTGAGAGGTATGTTATAAACTTCAACATGGAGAAAATAACTGCACGAATTTGTGTGCATGTGCCCTGTCACCATTATTATCATCATAAAGAACTTAATAAGCAAAAAAATACAATAAATCAGTGAAGTATTCTTTCCATAGCAATTCCTATTCTTTTTCATAGGACAAACAAATATGATGAAAAAGGAAGAGTGCCTGTGAGAACTTAATCATAGATGAACTACTACTTAATTAACCATGTGTCAAACCACACCATTTTTGGTGTTGGGGTCACATACCTAGTACACTGGAGCTACAAAAAGTAATACAAATTAGTAACTAAGACCATGTACAAGATATTCACTCTCAGGATAGAATCTGTCCTCTAAACATCTAGCCACCTGGGCTAGAGACAGAAAGTACACATAAACAGGTATAAGTGATCAGAAACTGATTCAATCTGTAACACAACAAAAGTTCAGTGCACATAAACCACTTTCAAAATAGCCAAAACCAGTTTAAGATAAACCATATCAGACTTAACTGATTTAGAGTAAATCAGTTTATTGGACTTACGTCCCAGGTTTCCTCCAGATTCAAGTTAATTCACTGGCTCCCCGCTGTAACTGAGAATAGTTTGTGTGAAGCATTCTGAGTCACAGTGATCCCTCAGACCAAACAGAAGTTCACTGGTTTTTTTCAGGGGGAGGAGAATCTAGCTGCTGGCTGAGCCTGCAGCTGGTTTACTCTAGCAATGGCCCATCCTCCCTCCCACCTTGTCTCTGTTTTCAGAACAGGAGTGGGGGAAAGGAGGAGAATTAGCTCATTCTAGGGGTTCCCCAGCCAGTGACAGAGGTTGGGGTGGGTGAATTGGAGGCCCTGCACCTCAGGGGGGCTCCAATACACCTGTCCCACCCTCCAGCAGCAGCTGAAAAAAACCCAGACTGAACTTTCTCCGCTCCCTTTCCCTCTTCCCATTCTGAAAACACCTTGGAGGCTGGAAGACAGACAGACATAAGTTACAAAAGACTCTGTGTTTTCAAATGTCTTCATCCAAACCCTCAAAGGTTGAGATTTTTGTGAGATAGGGACCTTTTAAAGCCCTTTGCACCCATGCACTTCTGTTTGAGCACTTTCAGGCAAAAATGTCACTTCTGTCTGCATCCACAGTCCCCCAGCATCTCAGGATGCTTTGCACCTCCCCTGCACCTCCCTTCCTCAGAGAGTGGGCCAGCTAGCCCTGGCCCAAGCTGTCTGCTTCAGCCAAGCAAGGAGATGTGCTCTAGCACCCCCTGGCTTCTGGCCTCAGCCACTGCAGGCATGTGGCTCCTTTTCTGAACTCAATAGTGATAGTTCTGTACACTTGCT
>NW_017729029.1:24691635-24697306 GCF_001723915.1 Gavialis gangeticus | reverse complement strand
CTCTAGCACCCCCTGGCTTCTGGCCTCAGCCACTGCAGGCATGTGGCTCCTTTTCTGAACTCAATAGTGATAGTTCTGTACACTTGCTTATCAACTCAATCTATGCAGCTGAGACTACCATGCAAAGATTGAATCGATTCAGCCTCAGGCATTTTGACTGTCTGTACTTAGCCCCGATGTTAGAATGCCCAATCTGTATTTCCTGAGTGTTAGAGATGTACAAAACCTGATATAAATACAACACTAGTTTTAGATGGGAGTAATTCCATTCAACTGATTTAACACCAGAGTGAGAATAGAATCAGGTTCATACAGCAATATGTTTCAAAGAATGTCTAAAAACTTGGCAAACACTGACTTTGGCATCATGTGCCATGCTCCAAAGTCATGCACGTATAAATTACTTAATCAGCTCATGCCCTGTGACATACTGTTACTGATAAGAAGAATGTCACTAACAATTTTCTTTACAATAGTAACTGATCCACAAGCCCATGTCAGTTTATAATGCTATCCCTACATGGACATAAAGAGGGAAACTGAAGCAGAAAAGCCAAGTTTCTCAAAAGTATTTAGAATCCAAACTCCACTGAATCTTTAAGGATCTGGGTCTAAGTGACTCACCCTTGACTCTGCATTCATTCTTCGGAGCAACTTTCCTTATATCCACCTGTGTTTAAAGATCCTAAAATAACCACAGGACTCCAAAAAAAAATGCACGTATGAGCCATTTGGTTCTGCTTTAAATGCCGTTCACAGTTGCAAGCTGAGTATTTTTATCTTTTCACAGCATAAAAAATGTGCAATCCATTTCCTCAAAGAGCAATAAGGCAACTCTGAGGGATAAAGTTATCATAATATTAATCAAAACCCTGGTGGAATAAAAAGACACAAGTCTGTGCCCTGAACTTAGTGATAACTCAGTGATGTATGTATCTCATGATATCCATACCTTCTTTGGAGACTTGCAATTTCACTGGCACTACACTGCAGCATCTTCCATCAAGGAGTTAGGTGTCTGGGGTTAAAATACTCTGTACATCATATATCTAAAAAAAATTGTAATTTGAAAAAAGAGAGAGAGAGAGAACAGATGTCATTTTTGCCTTAATTCTGTGGCTTAAAAAAGGCAAAGTAACATTTACAAAAATACAATAAAAATAAATAAAAACAAGAGGAAAACTTTTGAATATACATAGCAGCAGATTTTATGTTCTTGCAAAATATTTAATTCTACTATGCTAGGGGACCTGGCATTCACATGAAGAGTCACCAAAGTTACTGGGCTTTTATCTGCTTAGATCTGATTACCCTTTTTAATATTTCAAGTCAGAAAATAATTTTTGTGTTTGTATAGAAGGATGGAGGCCCAGGAATAAAGTGTTTTTACATTACACATGTTCTCTACCACCTTGAAACACCTACAAGTGGGACTAACTGGTATTCTCAATTGAACCCAGGTACCTTGTGTCCCTGACCCACGTAAGCAAATAAGCACTAAGTCAATCTCAAGTACTGCTAGCTCAGAACTGCAGTATTTTACATTCAGTTCAGAAAAGGTGAGCAAGTGACTACAACTGTTTATTGCAGCAGAAAAACCAAGACCTATACGCCTGGAAACAATACTGGAGAAAATCTGGGCCTGCTATCTTCACAGAGCTAATGATCTCACCAGAGCCAACAGATAATGACTATAAAATCAGGCACTGAAAAAATAAAATATAAGGTTTGCAGGCTACTAGGCTCAGGTCAAAGTTTCTTAAATAAGGAAACTGATTGACTAAGTCCCACTGCTTAAGTGTTTTCCTATTTCAGGGACTCTGACTCAAAAACTGTTGCAATGTTATATTTGAGTCCAAAAAGGACCCTGAAATAATAACATGGCATAAGCCAAGATGTTACATAAGAACCTAGCTACTGATACTAGGGCAATATAAAATGTGGGAAAAGACAGGCATATTTAATGCTAAAGGAAAGAAATGTTTTATCCTCTCCATTCTATTTAAGTATCACTTGGTCATTTCAGCCCCCAAATCCAAAAATTCATACTGTCTATATTTTCCTCTGTGGTAGGTCACTCTGCAGCATATCTTTCAAAAGAAAAAGTGGAAGAAATTCTGCAGTATGTCAAGTGTCTCCTATGCTGTGACCCTATTGTGGTTGCTTTCCTCTGAGCTCAGATTGCAAATCTTCAATCAAGTCAGTCCTCAATATGAAATAAATAAAAACTTAATTAAAGTCCTGAGCAGACTCCTGCTTGTCCTATCCTTCTCACTATCACCTTTTTCTCTGAGCACACAATACAATAATCCAAGTTCAGTTCAATGTAAAGTTAAAAAAAATAGGTAGCAACTAGAGTTGAGTAGCTCTGTAGGATTTTTGTCCTTTGCAATGATGCCTCTCTATTATTTCCTCTGCAGGGCCATACTTGCTTGCAAAGCTTCTGACGGTTTTCATAGCAGACGGTTATATTACATCTCTTCTTTCACAAAGGCTCACTTTTTCTGTAATGAATAAAGCTGGTTTATACAGAGTAAGTTTTGCTTAAAGCTGTTACCTAATCTAGCTAATGTATACTGGAAAAAAACTTGTTGTTTAGTGCTGGAGACAAAAATGAAAATATTCCATATAAACAGCACCATTTTAACAACAAAAACCCTGATTTTTAAAACAACAAAGTTATGGGTACCAATAAAGAACACCATAGTAATGCATTTCAGATAGGCTTGCCCTTGACTCTGCAGATCACCTACTTTAGGTCCATCCATCTATGTATTTCTACCATCTAATCATTGTATCTTGTGTGCTAAACAGAAGATAAAATAAATGCACCACAACCATCCAAGTACAGCTCATCTTCTCTGACCCTCATGCAACACAGTGATACCAGGCAGGGAAGAATTTAGGTAACAAGAGAGGAAGACTTCAAACTATAATAGATATGTGAATTCAGACAGATAACCTTCAGCAAAAACGTTATTTTGCTGATATCACTGGATAATTCATTCATGATCAAACCAAACCATCATGTAAATTGATACAATACTACTGTAATTAATACAACTTACTTACTTGCAGTTAAGCACGTGCAAAGGTATATTGCTGGATCAAGATGAGAATGCTTTGCAACTGGCATGGGAAAGTCCCCAAAAACACATCTACTAAATATGTATTTGTGGACGTGGACAAAAACAAAACCCTGAATCCAACTTCTCTCTTTTAAATCTGAGATAAAGTAACTATGACAAACACCCCTCCATAGTTTGCAAAAGATTTTCTACCATGGAATCTAACAAAACCCTGAGTCCAGACACTTTTGAACTTGAGTGGTATGAAATATAACTGCAACTGGACTCCATTATCCACATATGCTCAAAGTAAATGAAAGCTGGCTAATCAAAGTTGTGATAGAAATTAAGCCTTAAAATCCTTTTATTTAATTTTTTTCTGAATCACTGTCTCTTATCATTGCCAGGTAATACTCCTATCACATCATTTATTTCCTGGTGGTGATTGGGGATTTTTGATATTTAAAAAAAAAAAAAAGAAAGAAAACTGGTAAGTAGATACAAAACTCCCTAATGGCGCAGCTTGTCATTTTTCCTTTTCCCTGTCTCAGACATACAGCTGCAACTGTGCTACATTATCAAAAAATTAAATCAAAAATTAAAACATCAGGGAGTCTGAATGTCTGGTTACAGTGACACACCACTTAGTCAATATCTATCTTTTCAATTTGCTAGCAGAGCTTACATTTTACTGCAATGTTTAATAGTTTCAGTGTTAAATTATATCTAAAGTATAAAAAGGCCAATGCAACAACGCTGCTTTGTAAAGTGAGCTTTGTGTCTCTGCAACTCTAATTCCATACAGATCAATTAAAAGATCAATAACCAAATAAATTACGTATCAATATCTTCTTTTCTTCTACAAAATTACTACAAAGCATGGAAAGGGTTGTGGCACTGAAAAAGGAAAATGCCATGGGGATTGTATCCAAATGGAATATTTATTAATTTTGGAGAGTTTTTTTAAGCAAATTACTTAATCCAAATTGTATGCATCACTGAAGTAATAATATAAACAAGGCTGTTTATATTACAGTTTTGTAGTCTATCTAAAGAAGGCAGAATATCACAAATACTCAAAACATATGAAAACATAAATGCTGCTTTCAAACCTGAAAGTCTTCCATCAGCTGAACCTCAACTGCACTGGTGGTCTTTATACAAAGGACTGGACCCCCTACCAAAAATGCATTGCCTCTATCCTACATATAGACTTTCTGACTCTCAATTATGGCTGGGATTATAGGCAATCTCACAATGGTGCTGGGAAAAGCTTTATCCCTCTGTCAGTTTCTTTTGATCTGGAGGGAAGCCTCTCTGGCTGCCATCCTCATTCACTGCCTCCTGGCAGGACCAGGCAGGAACACACAAAACCTCTTCTCACCAGAGCCTGAGTTCTTCTGGGGCATTAGGAAAGGAAGTGTGCAAGCTGCAGCTAACACCTTCATAAGGAAGGATGGATTTTGACTTTTTAACTACTTTATTCAAGGGTTCAAGGATACAAAAAGGTTGGCCGCTTACAAAGCAAAAACAAACAAATTACTACCAAACCAAGAACATCATATCATTGCATTCATCACATCACACAGTGACAGACACCTTCGGTACATTCCACATCGTGTCTTACATGCTAGTTATGCAGTCAGAACGCCGACCACACGGTCATAACTATAAATAAAAAATTCGTACCCTGCTCTATCCAGTCATACACGTGACAAAACCTTCAACTTCCCACACAAAAAGAAAGCAAAAAAGCAGCCTGGTGAGGGCCCAGGATGTGGCATGAGCGGGAAGTCGTAGTCTGACACCGAGCCAGCCCAGTCACCCAGACCGGTCATGACATCAGAGCACGTATTTGAGACAGCCATTCTCCACATGGCACAGTGCTCCCTCAAGGACCCAGCATGTCTCAAAGGCAGGCACTGCCTGCCAGAGTACAGAATACTCAAACTGCAGTGAGAGGTGTGCCTGCACCAGGACACAGAAAAGCCACAGAGCATCATCTGAGCTGGTCCCAGCAAGCCAGTTTTGGTGGCTCCTGAGGATGGCCATCTTGGCCTGACCCAGTAAAAACTTGGCCAGACAGACGGGGCCCTTCTCAGCTGCCCAGTATGGGTAGGAGCACACATAGGTGGTCTCTGAGAGGCTCCTGCCCAGCGCTCACCACAGCGGCTCACGGGTGACAAAGAGCCAGTGGGGACAGTTGAGGAAGGCATGAAAAATACCCGCCAGGCAGAAGAGACAGACCGTCAAGGCGGCTGGGTCAAAGTGGGACACAATCATACCAGTGGCTAGGATGCCATGCAGCAACCACCACTGCAGGTTGCCAGTCTTCTTGGCACTTGGTGGCTTATACAATGTGTGCCATGCTGGGTGGGCCAGTGGGGAATCTGGAGGCCCCAGGCGCCATCGCCATGGTGTATCGGGGCTGCCCGCCAGCACTTGGGCATGGCAGACAGGAACCACCCAGGCAGATAGGCTTCTATGTGACACAAAAGGAAAGGCGCAACCCATGTCTCTGTCAGGAGGGTGCCAGGTCTGCTGGCTACATTGCCAGCCATGACAGGATGAGCCTCAAGAAGAGCCCTCCACTGCTGAGTGGC
>NW_017729029.1:24690112-24691624 GCF_001723915.1 Gavialis gangeticus | reverse complement strand
GGAATCACTCAGATAAATCATCGGGACCGTGTTGACACGACCTGCGTAACGTATGGTATGCTGTCCCAAGAGACTAGTAAGGGCATCTATGCAGACCTCAACCCTGATGAAGGGAGGGGTATGAACCCTCAAACCATGGGTAATGAGGAGGTTCTGGGAGGCATCCTCATGCCAGCTGCTGGGTGTAGGAGCAGCCATTCCTGTTAGAACGGGGTTAATTTCCAACTATAACTAAGCAAAGACAACAACAACAAAATTTTATACTAACTAAAAAAGATAAGCGTCTGGGAAAGCGGCCACTCTAGATGGGAGGGGGGAAAGGGGTGGAGGAAAAAAAAAAGTGGCTAGGTTTTGAAAAAAGGAAAAAAAATAGAAAAACAAAAAGGGGGGGGAAGAAAGGGATAATTAAGAGCAACTCGTGGAAGGCAAGCTAATGGAAGATAACTCCCCACTACAAGCAAACAGAAAAGAAAAGAGAGAAAGAAAGGAAAAGAGACCGTAAGAAAGAAGGCTGTGAAGACAAAGAAACTGCAAGTATGGGGGGGATGGGACAGAGGGGAGAGAAATAGGGGGAAGCTACAAAAAAGCAAGAAAAGAATCAGAAGACAAGATAAACAAAGGCTAGAGACCTTTAGACATGTGGGAGTCAGAAAAGAAAAGAGATAGGAAGCCGGGGAGTCTTACGCTCAGGATTGCCCCACCCTCTCCAAGCAAGCCTGGTCCAGTGCATCCAAAGTGGAAGAAAGGAAGGAAGGAAGGAAGGGATGTATGCATGCATGTATGAATGCTGCCTTCTTCCATTCTGTGAAAAAGGTCTGTCTGCTCTTTCGATTTTCCCAAACCTGAGAAGGGAAGGAGGGTTAGCAATCCTTGGAGCTCCACTCCAACATCCTGGCCTGAAAAGGGCAAAAAGAGATCCAATGAAGTTTACCAGATTTGGTAATAGGAAATATAGAGGAGGAGCAGAAGTGAGGTAGAGGAGATTGTCAAACTAAAATAAGCACCTTGTTTTGGGATTACAGAATGTAGAAAGATAATTGTTTTTCCAGCAAAGGTTTACTGTATGGAAACAGAGTACCCAGGATGTGTGGCACCCCAGCAGACAATCTGGGTAAGGGAACAGGAACTTCCTGGTGTGGCAGGATAGCAATAAAGCTAGGCCCAGACCCTTGTAAGGGCAGTAGTGAGACTTCCTTTTTCTTACTGTAGATAGCTATTTCCATAAGATGCTGTAAATAACAGAGTATTGATCAACACCACAAGCCTCATCAAACATATTACAGACTGCTTACAACAGCTTACTCTCCCTCAGTTCAGTGACTTTTTAGCTGAACACTACCATCACATGAGTGTGTGAACTCCACCCCTGTTGTTTGCTGCTCCAGGGAGAAGGGCAGCCAGCCTGGTAACCAATTTGGCATAGTATGTGCTCAATCTATTGTGCCCTGCTTCTATACCAGCAAAGAAAAATCTGCTTCCTTACTTAGGAATTATTAGGGCTAGGGACAAAAC
>NW_017729029.1:24657610-24685112 GCF_001723915.1 Gavialis gangeticus | reverse complement strand
CCAAGGTGGAGAACCTTGCATTTTTCAGTGTTAAACACCCCCAGGTTCTCATCCACCCACTTGCTGAGCCTGTCCAGGTAAGCCTGGATCGCCCTTCCATCTTCTGGTGTGTATGCTTTGCCCCGAAGTTTGGTGTCATCAGCAAACTTGGCCAGTCCACTTCTGACTCCAATGTCCACATCATTAATGAAGATGTTGAACAATATGGGTTGACGGACAGAGCCTTGGGGGATCTCACTGGTCACAGGGCACCATGACAATTGACTTCCATCAATTACCACCATCTGGGTCCACCCACAGAGCCAATTTCCCAGCCAGCGGATCATGGTGAACCCAAGACCACAATTGGCCAGTTTTGCCAAGAGGTGATCATGGGATACCAGTTTGAAGGCTTTTTTTGAAGTCAAGATATGTGACATCAATCTCTTCTCCCTTGTCCAGGTTATAGGTCACCTGGTCATAAAAAGAAGATGGAGAGAGAAAGAGAGAGAGAAGATGGCAAAGGCTGTTAAAAAACAAACCCAAAGAAGACCTTTTTTAGTTTTTATCTGCTTTTGGGAGGTCAATCTCATTTCTGAAGGATCTACTTAAATTGTTTTTTAACTACTAGGTTTCAATACACCTTATTCACGGGGAAATAACAGGGCAAAGCATGTAGAACTATTTTCTGCCTACAGCATGAAAAGCAAAGAATTATAGAATCAAAGGGCTGGAAGGGACCCCAAAGGATCATTGGGTCCAGCCTCCTGCATGAGGAGGGAAGACATCTGGGGTCAGGTGATCCCAGCCAGGTGACCGTCAAGTCTTCTATTGAAGACATCTAGGGTGGATGATTTCACCACCTCTGGGGGGAGCTTGTTCCATAGCCTGGACACCCTAGCTGTGAAGAAGTTTTTCCCTAATGTTCAGGCTGAAACTATCTTCCCGGAGTTTGTGGCCATTGTTTCTAGTTTTTCCCCAGGGTGTCCTGGTGAATTGTTCACCAAGCCTCTGATGTATGTCTCTGATACAGCGGTAAGCTGCAATCAGGTCCCTCTCAGCCTTCTTTTGTTTAGGCTGAACAGTCCAAGATACCTTAGCCTCTCCTCATATGGCTTGCTGTGCAAGACCCTGATCATATGGGTGGCCCTTCTTGGGACCCTCTCGAGCTTTAGTATATCATTGTTGAAGTGGGACATCTAGAACTGGATGCAATACTCCAGCTGCGGCCTCACCAATGTTGAGTAAAGTGGGAGAGTCACTTCTTTCATTTTACTGAAGATGCATCGATTGATGCATGCCAGAGTTTTATTGTCCCTAGCGGTTACTACATCTCATTGCTGGCTCATATTCATGCTGGGGTCTATTGTTACCCACAGATCCCTTTCATTTGTAGTGCTGGTTAGGTTAGTGTTGCCCAACCTGTAGATGTGATGGGGGTTCTTCCTTCCCAGATACAGCACTTTGCATTTCTCTATGTTGAACCTCATCTGGTTCTGTTCTGCCCAACATGACAGCCTGTCTAGGTCTGCTTGTATCCACAGGCTAATCTGCAGGTGTGTCTGCACAACTTGGCCAATGGTGTCATCTGCGAACTTGGCCAACGGGCTTTTCACCCTCTCATCCAGATCATTGATGAAGATGTTGAACAGCTGCACCAAAATGAAATCAAAAGGAAAACATACTACACAAGTTCAGAACCAGTCTGAAATAGGCACTTAAGAAACTGATCTTCAAATCTTATATGCCAGCACTGAGGGATGTTTTAAAAAATAGTTTATAATTGTTTTAAATTATTTATACACCCCAGCTTCCTACTAACTTGTATAGCTATTTTAGCTTTCTACATTCAAAGTTTCTGTTTCTGTTTTCTGTGATGTGATTATCTAATACTGTCTACATATATGAAACTGTATTTGACACACAAAGTACAATAGATAACAGTTTCCAAAAATTCAGCTTTAATATGTCCATGCTCCCACTAACAGGGAGTTTTAATCATGGGGGTTTAGACAAGTGAGATGAGTAAACTAGGAGGAGGAGGCAGGAACATACAACAGTGGCCAGTTTAACTCTATAACAATGGTTTTAAAATATTTTTTCATTTGCGGATCCCTAAACATTTTTGAATGGAGGTGCGGAACCCTATGAATTATAAGTCTGGGTATTCACATACTTTTGATTGATCATAGCCATCTTTCTCAGAATCTTAGACAGTCTGAAGACCCCCAGACTGCTCCAGAATGTTGTTTTTTCCCTGCCTCTAGCTAGTTGTTGTATAAGGCCCAGTCTACAGCTGACATTTGCTGACAATTAAGATAAAGTATGAATTTAATATGCAATAATTAGTGCTGAATAACTAGATGTTGACAAGCCCTACATTAGTAAAGCCTTTGTTTCACATAGAGGAACCCTGGCTTAGGTCTTCCCAGTAAACAGGAAGCTATTTTCAGCCCACACCAAGTTTTATTGGTCCAGCCAAACCCAGACTCTATATTATATATTTGTGACAGGGCACAAAGTCTGTCCCATCACAGAACTCCAGGGGAGTGAAGGGAAACTGAGAACTTACCTTAGTAATGAGTCTGAGGAGATAAAGGGGTGGGGATACCCAGATGGAGGAGAGAGGGACCCAGATAAAAACAAACAAAGAGCAGAATGTGTGGAGGAGGGAGGAGAGAGTGCTGGCTGCAAGAGAAGCAGGAGACAGCCCGAAGGAGCTGAGAATTAGATCTTGAAAAGAGAAGAATCCAACAAGAAATAGGGAAAGACTGCAAGAGACAGACAACAGATGACAGAGAGAAGGGAACAGAAGAAGTGTCCTGGAGAGAGACTTACCTGGGAAGCTGATGTGAAGGAACAAGGGAGACCTCTGAGCTGGTGAGTCTGATACCTGAGGAAATTGGGTAACATCCCAGAGACCTAAAAAAGAGAAAGGAATGAGAGTGTATGAAGATTAACAAAGAGAAGAGAACCCCACATAGTGATATCAGTAGAAAATACAAGGTGGCATAGAATTCCATTTGCTTGCACCTGTGCAGAGGAGAACGGGACAAACAACCAAGAAATTGAGAGCTCCTAAAGAGAGAGGGAACTAAATATATCTAAAGATGTTAGTTATCTAAGATAGACATAATTGTGCAGAAGAGTTATTTTTGCTGAACCGCAGACATGATATCTTCTTCATCGCTCAGGACTGTGTTTATTTCCTTACCTTATTCCATCAAAGTCATGGCAGGAAAGAAATAAAGGAAATTAACTAGTTCATATTAAAACAAGAGATTGTGATTTATTTTTGTGGATGTAGCTTACCTCTCACAATGGTGCATTGGGCAGGAAGTTGAAACAATCTGGAAAATTATGAGGTCTCATCCTTAATCTGAGGAGACAGTAATGGAGAGTGCTGCAACCCATGTGGCAATGGCTGCTTCAAAAGATTGACAGCAAGCCCATCAAGTGGTGATGCAGACAATGCAAGCTCAACAGGTACAGCTGGAGAAATTAATACAAGTAAGGAGCCAGGAGACTGATGCAAGATTGGCAGTGCTTAGTTGACAACAAGAACTCAGTGAGAAGATAGAGAATCAACAAGCAGCCGTATTAGGGACATCAGAGAAATTCTGAATCCCTAAAATAACGGGAGAGGATGACATAGAAGCCTACCTGCAGGCTTTTGAGAGAACCACTATTGCAGCTGGATGGGATCCAACCCAGTGAGCCTCTTTGTTAGGACCTCTACTGATAGGGCAATCACAAGCAGCTTACAGGGTACTTTCCTGAGCAAAGGCCAGTGTAGAAATCTATTTTGTATCAATTAGAAATATCCCCCAAACTCTACAGGCAACAATTCTGTACCCCTAAGAAACAAGAAGAGAAGTGACCCAGGATACTGGCTCAGATTCTGAGAGACATGGTAGAACGTTGGATCCAACTAATGGGAAGACCGTGAGTGATGTAATCAAGATATTTACTCTAGAATAATTTCTTGAAGACCTTGATGCGACATCAACCCCGAGATATGGAACAAGCTTTGCAACTTGCAGAAGCTTTCTCAACAGCTGAGAAACTTGGAACAAAGGGAAAGGACTCTAAAACAGCAGTAGTGGTAAAGAAAATGGAAAAGGTATTCTGACCAGGGAAGACACCAGCAGAATGTGAAATAATATGCTTTAGGTCTGGTGGATCCAGTCATATCACCCAGCAGTCCCCTAAAAGACTGAGAGATTGGTGACCCTGGGAAACGTGGTCTAAAAGAGAGAGGGAAAGGTCCAGAACTGGATCATGAACAAATGGATTGTAGCTTTGGAAGGCTTAACAGAACAAGTGGGGTACCAAAACCCATAATACTAATCTGGGTCAGTTCAGTGATTATCCTAGCTTTACTGGGCTCAGGTTCTGCACAAACAATGATATGAGAAGGAGTAATTGACCCTTGAGAGGGCAACCCAGATACAAATATCAACATGGTATGCATCCGCAGGGAATCATATACATATCCCCAGAAATGATTTACGATTACTGTTATGAATAAATCAGAAGAAATGTCAGTAGATTTTGCCCGAACACTCCTGTGTCCAATGTTATTAGGAAGGGATTGGCCTTACTTTTATGAAGTACCAGATCAAGTTCAAGGAAGAAGGGTGCAAGATAAGATGGGGACAGCAAGAGAAGATGAATTAGAAGATGGTTTCCATGGAGAAGAGACTCAGTCTCCAGATCAAGTGAACAACCATCCCGACATCAATCTAGAAGAGATCATCAGTGAAAACTTTAGGGAGAAACAAGCCACAGAACCTGCTTTCTGGCAGGTATATGCAGTAAGCATTGCTAAACAAGAAGGAATAGTGGAACGGCTACAATTACTGACAAGTTATCCTCACTTTGAGGTAAGGGATCATATTATCTACTGCATAGATAAAAGAAAGGTAGCCAGGGAGGCAGTGGAGCAGATCTTGGCACCCCATCAATACCAGAGGGATTTGATAAGAATAGTCCACACACTACCCCTAGGTGGACATCTGGGTCAAGATAAAACAATTATGCAGCTCACACTACAAGTGTATTGGCCAGGCCTACATAAACAAGTGGAACAATTCTGCCAATCCTGTCCTGAATGTTAGTGGTATTCAGACCGGTTACCAGCCCAGGCCCCTTTACAACCATTAGATCACCATGGACATTGTTGGCCTGCTTCCTAAAAGCATTGCCGGCTACCAGTTTGTCTTTGTGTTTGTTGGTTATGCAACTCGCTACCCCGATGCAGTACCCATGAAAGTTGTGACAGCCCCAAAAGTAGCAGAAGAGTTGGTCAGGTGAATTACCCAATTGGGTATACCTTGGGAGATACTATCAGACCAAGGTATGAATTTTATGTCCTGAATAATCAAAAGAGTGTGTGATACTTTTAAGATACAACACCTTAGGACATCAATATATCACCCACAGACTAATGGTGTATTCGAGAGGTTTACTCAAACATTAAAGGTGATGATCTAGAAAAGTATTCAAGGGGATACTAAGCGGTAAGAACTGTGTCTTCCCTCTCCTGCGTTTGCGGTATGAGAAGTGCCCCAAGCATCCTTAGGATGCTCTCCATTTCAGCTGACATACAGACATAAGCCACAAGGCCTGATCAACATCATATGTGAAGGTTAGAAGGAAAGTGAACCTATGTATGAACAGGACCCTCAAAAAGTCATAGAGTTGTAAGAACAGTTAGAGAAAGCAAGACAGATCATCCAATATAACTTAGAAAGAAGTCAAGCAATTAAAAAAAAAAAAAAGATATGACCAGAGTACTAGAGAAACAGAAATCCAAGAGTGTGTAATTCCTAGTAATGTTGCCAGATCACACCAGTAAAATATCCTCCAAATGGCAGGGTCCTTTCAGGATAAGTAGATGGGTAGGTCCCACAAATTATGAAGTAGAATGTTCTGGGCCATGTAAAATGAAACTAGTTTATCATGTGAATCTGTTAAAGGAATGGGAGGAATGTGAAAAATACTTGATGGACTCTAGAGAGATAGAAGATGAATGGGCACCAGAGATTATGGAGGCACAAGGAAAGAATTGTACAGTACCCATTATTGAGACCCAGATGCCAGAAGGGGGAAAAAAACAACTGGAAAAGTTGGCTAGGGAATTTAAGGTGTGTTCACAGAAGTGCCGGGCAAAGCACAAGGAATTTATCACCGATAGTGACAAATATCATTATTTGTCACTGATAGTGGTGAAGGTTGCCACAGTCCCTGTATATACCAGTCAGACACGAAATTGAGCAAATGTTAAACTGGGGCATCATCAAAGAATCCCAGAGTCCATGGAGGAGTCCCTTGGTGATAGTACCAAAACCAGATGGGGCCATCCAACTCTATATTGATTTCAGAAAGGTGAACTCAATTTCATCTTTTGATGCTTTCCTGATGCCAAACATCGAAGAAATGCTGGAAAAGATAGGGCAAGCCAAACGGAAAGCAGCACAAGCTAATTATGCCTCTTCCTTCTCAGACACCATCAGTTGTCTGAGGGTATAACAGCACAGGGATGATTCATGTTACCTGGAGACTCCCCCTTTTCCTGGAAGAGTTCTCAGATGACTGTTTTTGACAACTACATGCATCCTTTGTGTGATGGAAATGAAAAGATGGCATTGCGGATGTTAAGGATTGAGCTATCTAAGTTCCTCTCTGCTACATGGTAAAATACAGGCATAAATAAAGATGAAAATGAAAGTAGCTAATCTAATGTGCACAGAAGTTTTGCAACCTGTGTTTTAGCCTAGAGTTATATAGTATTTTGAGAACCTATTCAGTTTTCTGTGTTGTTATACTAGCATCACTGAAATTCCTTATGTTACAATTGTGTCAGTCTTTCCATTATAACACTGTTTTTTGTGAGCTTATAACTCAGCCAGATATGTTGGCTCTGGGCTAAAGCCACACATATAAAGTATGAAGAAGAGTTATATTTTTCCAAATTTGGATGGCAAAAATCCATTCCATCAGTTATATGGATGAAAAATAAAGAAAAAAAAGAAGTCTGGACTTTTGGGGTAAGGTGCTGGGGATGGGGGTGATTAAAAAAAAAATGTTTAATCAAGAAGTTAGGACCAAACATTGTTCATCCTGTTAAAAGGAAAAAAGGCAGAGAATTGTTTTCAAAACTCAAGTTACATTGTGTGATGGGGAATTTCTTTTTCCCCAGAAAATGCCTCCTGTCTGTTTGGAACATATGTCTTACCTTAAGAGATGTATTTACTTTCAATTACATTTAGTGCTCATGAAAGCAATTGGTTGACAGCCCTGGAGATCAAAGCCCTTTTTCTGTCACACAGATACAGCACAGGCAACAGCCTCTTCTCCATCTATCTGCCTTCCATGTTATGGAGGTCACAGAGCATCAATAAAGCCTTATCTACATACAGTCCTTTTCCACTTAAGTTTCCACTGGTTATTCTTTTGCCACCTCCAGTGGTAGTATCTTGTAATGTAGATTGCATACTCTGATAACTAGTATGTTATCCAACATGCCATCAGTCTGTCAAGAGTCTCTGGGTGAGGGGGGAGAGCAACAAGGATGATGTCATGGTGAGGGTCTGCTGTAGACCGGCAGACCAGGAGGAAGTGGCAGATAAGGCTTTCTTCAAACAGCTAGTGGAAGTTTCCTGATCACAGGCCCTGGTTCTAATGGGGGACTTCAATCACCCCGACATCTGCTGGGAGGGCAATACAGCAGTGTGCAGGCAATCCAGGACATTTTTGAAGAGTACTGGGGACAATTTTCTTGTGCAAGTGCTGGGGCAGCCAACTAGAGGCCATGCTTTTCTTGACCTGCTGCTCACAAACAGGGATGAATTGGTGGGGAATGTCATAGTGGATGGCAACTTGGGCAGCAGTGACCATGAGATGATACAGTTCAGGATCCTGAAGAAAAGAAGGAAGGAGAGCAGCAGAGTAAGGACCCTGGGCTTCAGAAAAGCAGACTTTGACTCGCTCAGGAAACTCATAGGCAGAATCCCATGGAAAGCCAGTCTGAGGGGGGGAGAAGTCCAGAAGAGCTGGCTCTACTTTATGCTGGGTTTCCCTCCCCAGAGAAAGGGTCCCAAGTGTCACGGTGGAACCCGAACGAACAGGCTGGGTCTAGCGGCGGTGGAGTTCTGAGTGACACGGAAGCTGGATGTTCTTTAATTGAATGGGTTTATTAACTTACGCTTGGTAGAGCGCAGGTACGGAGTCTTCAGTTACAGTTAGTAACGCACAACAGGGGGAGCCTGTTGTCCCACGGGGTTCGCCGACAGGCCCTTGCTTTCTACTCCCGGTGCCGGAGCCCGGGAATAGGTGCGGCTGCCTGTCAGGTAAGTCCCAGGGATGGTCAACAGTTTATAAAGGAAGACAAATAACAAACAGAACTGTAACGCGTCGGTGTCGCCAGTCCACAGAACAGTTGGGTAGCCGAGATGATTGCCGAAGTCAGGAGCCAGGTAAGTCACGCCGAGGTTGAAGTCAAAGTCCGTAAGGGTGATCCGGAATCGTGGTCGAAGATAGTTGGAAGCCGAAGATCAGTACAGTTAACGATACAGAATGCCAGGCGGGGAGAGAGGCCAATAGGCCCAAGGGCCTAACTGAAGGACAGTCCCTGAAGGAGTCAGCCTCTGTCCCCAGTTACGCGGGTCTCTCTCTCTGTCTCTCTCTTTCTCTCTCTCTGTCTCTCCTTCCTGTCTCTCCTTCCTGTGGGAGGGGGCTCACTAGGCTTTTATCAGAATTTAGGTAGCCAATCAGAATGTAAACTCCACAGAACTTTCTAGTCTCATTATATAACATAACTGGGCATGCGCACTGTTATCCTCCCTCACACTGGGCATGCGTCTGACAGGGAAACTAGGTCACCCTAGAGTGACAGGCCCAGAGGTCATGCAAAGGCCACGTGCAGGGCCTGTTACTATGACGCTTACAAGAGAGCCTCTGCACTGGCAGCACTAACAGAGCAAATTTCCAAGACACTTTAAAGAAGCCTTACTGAGAGTGCAGTAACAAAACAGCCCAATGCACAGGAAGAGTAGCACGAATGGCAGAAGACCAGCTTGGCTTAGCAGGAACTCTTCAGTAAATTAAATCACAAAAAGGAATATAAGTGGAAACTTGGACAAACAACTAAGGAGGTGTATAGGAGTATTGCTTAGGCATTCAGGGATAAAGTCAGGAAGGCCAAAGCACAACTGGAGTTGCAGCTAGAAAGGAATGTGAAGAGTAACCAGAAGGGTTACTATAGGGATGTCAGCAGCAAGAGGAGGATCAGGGAAAGTGTGGGTTCCTTACTGAATGCGAGAGGCAACCTTGTGGCAGAGGGTGCAAAAAAGGCCAAACTCCTCAATGCCTTTTTTGCCTCAGTCTTCACAGGCAAGTACAGCTCCCAGACTACTGCACTGGGCAGCACAGCTTGGGGAGGAGGTTAGCAGCCCTCAGTGATGAAAGAGCACATTAGGGGCTATTTAGAAAAGCTGGATATGTACAAGTCCATGGGGCTGCATGGGATGCACCTGATGGTGCTGAAGGAGTTGGCTGATGTGATTGTAGTGCCACTTTGAAAACTCATGATGAACAGGTAAGGTCCCAGATGATTGGAAAGGGACAAACATAGTGCCCATATTTAAGAAAGGGAAGAAAGAGGATCCAGAGAACTACAGACCAGACAGCCTCACCTCGGTCCCCAGACAAAGTTATGGAGAAGATCCTCAAGGAATCCATTTCTAAGCACTTGGAGGAGAAAAAGATGGTTAGGAACAGTTAGCATGGATTCACCATGGGAAATTCATGCCTGACCAACCTGATTGCTTTCTATGAAGAGGTGACTAGATCTGTAGATGTGGGGAGACAGATGGATGTGGTGGACCTTGATTTTAGCAAGGTTTTTGATACAGTCTCCCACAACATTCTTGCAGGCAAGCTAAGGAAGTATGGGAAGTATGGGACTGTAAGGTGGATAGAATGCTGGCTGGAGCATTGGGCTTAGAGGGTAGTAGTCAATGGCCTAATGTCTAGTTGGCAGCTGGCATCAAGTGGAGTGTCCCGGAGGTTGGTCCTGGGGCTGGTTTTGTTCAACGTCTTCAATCAACAACCTGGAAGATGGCACAGAGTGCATCCTCAGCAAGTTTGCAGATGACACGAAGCTGGGAGGAGTAGGAGAAACATTGGAGGATAGGGATAGTGTAGCAAAACCCCCAGTTTTTCTTTTTTTTATTTTAAAATGCATTCCCTCTCCTTCCCCAACCATTTCTGACTTTTTCTCTCCCTCTCTATTCCCTATAGATAAATAAAGTAAACTAAGATGTAGGATAAGCTTTAACATCTTATTTTAGGTAGTAAGTTTTACTTTTCTCTCCCCTCTTTGCAAATAAGTGCCCTGTTATTTTGATATAGATATCCACTGTTTAATAAGTGATAATTATTATGTTTGTGCTGATTTTTTTTACTGCTTTTATATTGTGTGATTACTGTTTTAGGCCTATATATGTAAGTTAGTATAAGTCATGTCAAGTTTCCATCTTATAATATCAAGCCTCCATCTTCTCCCCATGCCCGGTTGTGTAACCTATGACTCACACTACCCCTTCTATGTAACTTGGTTCCTGAATGAATGGGGATGAATGAGGGTGTTTGAGAGACAATGGCAGTAGGTCTAAAAATAGCTGTCTCTGAATGACTGAACCATCAACACCAATACCAGGACCAATGACCCAGCCCTTGAAACCACCCTCACCATTCCAGAAACAAAAGATGAGGCAAACCACCATTGTGCCAGGCTGCACATGCTCAGTAAGAACACCTGGAGCCCTCTGGAAAAGGACCGACTTTGCCTGGACAGGCTGCCCCCTTGGAAATCAGAGGTAGTCTGCCCCACAAAAAGGGGTAGCGAAGACTGACTTCTTGGAATGCCTTCTCCATCTGGACCAGCACCACGCCATACCACCTATCCAGGCGGAGGCCCTGCCAATGACCCCTCTCTGGACAACACCTACTGGATGAAGACCCCTTTCCAGCTTAGATAGGTAGCTATCACCCTCCACCCCCTCTTCAACGAAGGACTTGGACTCCAACCCTTCCACTGAGTCTCTTTCTCCTGCTGCCATTCTGAGTGAGTGAGTGAGTGAGTGAGTGAGTGAGTGAGTGAGAGAGAGAGAGAGAGAGAGAGAGAACCAATAACTTCATGGGTCTGTGTAGCACATTGTCTGTTTAATAAACCTGTTATTTGGACCCCTGAATTGGGTTTTTGCTTTACTATGGTTTGGCCCTACTCCAATCTCTGCTCTTATCTCTGCTCCTCGCCCCTCTAACTTCTGTCTCATTTCTCCCTCTCCTGCTTCTGGCTCACTGCCACCTCCAATATCTGTCCTGAGCTCCTCTCTGCCTCCAAACCCCGTTTCCTTACCACTGTCTTATCCCCACTGCTTTTCCCCCTAAGCAACCAGGTTTCTGCTTCCATTTTTTTCCTGGCTGTCTCCACCTTGCCACCACTTATCTGTGCCCCCCAAAAGTATCTCAGCTGTCTGCCTCAGTTTCCAGCCCCAAGCTCCCAGGTTCCTGTCTCTCTCTCTTTCCTGGCTTTCTCCTCCTTGCCTCCAGGCTTTTTTTCCCCCACTTGTACCAGTGACTTCGAGTAACCCTGGGGCCACTTGATCATAAGTAAATCTAAGTCTCAGTTCCTCAGCCAGCCTCTCTCTAGTCCACTGGTTCTAATCCTGGTTCTGGCAAATTTCACTCCCTACACTTTAACTCTCTCTCTCTCATCTTAACTTTCCCCCAAGTATCCCAGGTACCCTAAGTGCACACATGCACACTGTACCATCCAAGTTAGGAACTTACCTGTGTGTATGTGTAGGTGGGTTGTGTGTGTGTGAACTGGTGAGTGTGTGTGTGTGTGTATATACATATATGTCATTGAGTGCATAATATATGAATAAGTGATCTGTGTATGCATACTGAGTGTGCGGGTATGGATAATTGATTTTTGTCTAACTTTTGGGGTGTATAGTGTATGTGCTTGAATTGGTGATAGGTATGCATGTGCCTAGGCTGCTTTGGATGTGTATGTGCCTGCATTGGTGGTGGTGTGTGTGTGTATGCACCTAATTGATTTGTATGTTTGTATATCTGCAATTGTGTGATAGGGCAACACTAGGATTCAGAGTGACCTAGACAAATTAGAGGATTGGGCGAAAAAGAATCTCATGAGTTCAAGGACAAGTGCAGTGTCCTGCACTTAGGCTGGAACAATCCCATGAAGCAGTACAGACTGGGGGTGGGCTAACTGGGCAGCAGCTCTGCAGAAAATAATCTGGGGTTTACAATGGACAATAAGCTGAACATGAGCCAGCAGTGTGACCTTGTTGCCAAGAAGGATAATGGCATTGGTAGGTGTACTGCCAGTAGGTCAAGGGAAGTGATTATTCCCCTCTACTCAGCACTGGTGAGGCTACATCTGGAGTAATGTGTTCACTTTTGGGACCCCCACTACAGAAAAGATGTAGAAAAATTAGAATTAGTCCAGCAGAGGGCAACAAAAATGGTGTGGGGCACTTGATTTATGAGGACAGGCTGAGGGAGCTGAGAGTATTTAGTCTACAGAAAAGAAGACTAAGGGGGTATTTAATAGCAATCTCCATTTACCTGAAGAGGGGTTAAAAGAGGACGGAGCTGGACTGCTGTCAGTAGTGGCAGATGACATAACAAGAAGCAACTGTCTCAAGCTGCAGCAAGGAGAGTTAGATTAGATATTAGGAAGAATTTTCTCACTAGGAGGGTAGTAAAACACTGGAACAGGTTATCCAGACAGGCTGTGGGCTTTCCATCCTTGGAGGTCTTTAAGAACCAGCTAGAGCAGGGGGTTGGACTAGATGCCCTCCTGAGCTCCCTTCCAATCCTAATTTTCTATGATTCTATAATCAACCCTTTCTCTGATCAAGTGATTTAAATATCAGTGAACCTTCCACCACAGCAGTACTGTCACTGCTACCAGCAGTGGGAAATTTTAGGGGGAAAAAAAACTTTAATTTTAAATGAAAAGGTTATTAAAGTCTGGGCGTAGAAAGATAATTCAGTATCCAGGCTCATTTAATTCTTGGCTTTGATTAAGAGTGCTAAAAGGGATCCCTATAGTTGGCTATATTTTTGGTTACTTGTTTACTAGACTCTGAATTATATCATAAATTCATCATCAACTCAGCCAGCAGAAAGGGTGATTCTGTAATCACTTCCAGCCAGAGTTATATCTGAATCTGCTGCCTTGACATGAAGGACATAAGACCCAACTCTTTTTAATGATTTTTATCAGGAGGATTCAAAGTGCTTTACAGAGGAGGTTTGCTTGCATCATTAGTTCTAGGGAAACTGGGGCAGTAGTGTAAAGCAATTTGCATACTATCAATAGAGCCATGAATAAACCCCAGTACACCTGGTCCCAATCCAGTTTAACCATTCCTTTGCTGTTCAAATCTCAGACAATGTGGGGGTGCTTTATCCACCAACCATTCTGCCCCCTCATTCTGTTACTCATTACAGGGTCTGTTGCACATAGCATTTTCTTTTAGCTACCAGGAAATTGTCCAGCCTAGGCAGTGGTCAGCTAATACTTTTAAACTCTGGAACCAGATCTAATCCAGCTCCCCAAGCTGCCAAAGTAACCCAAATTAGAAGCAAATGTCCATCACAGACTACACAAAAGAACATGATATAGACAAAACATCATATACTTCTTGGCTATTGCAATTATTTAAATACAGACGGGTTTTCCTTTTTCATTTAGAATTCTGTTTTTAGTACAGTACAAACCAGCAACCTATTTAGTAGCATCTCAGATAGAATTTCTAACCCTGAATTAATAGAAAATACTTTTACCTTCAAATGTCCTAAACACATTCAAATACACATAAATATATTCTGATTGGGTTTCTATGGGCACCAAGCCAGAAGACTTAAAGGAAGGCATTTGTAGAAGTTCATCATACTGATCTCATTTGCATTTAAATGTGTATTTTAAAAAATGAGCATAAAGTTATGGATCCTTGATAAAGCTCTAAGCTTACACATGATGATATCAAAAAATGTTAAGTATATTTCATAATCCAGCCTGTATGGTACAGCAAAGTAATGTGTCAACATACAATGACTTCATGTCAGTCAAGAAGAAATATTTCTTGGCACTGAGATATCTGTAGCTTTGTAAGCTTGAACTGCTCAGGCTTACCATTCTCCTTTTCTCCACAGCAAATGAAAATGACCTCTGTGATGGGCAGAGACAGGCAAAGTCCCTTTGTGGCCTGCAGGCCCAAATAATTACCCACCTTTGATTTAAAGTTTTCTTCATAAATGCTAGGGACAGACCTTCAAAAAGCCTGAATTGATTCAATCTCTGCAGATTTGTCTAACCTGCCTAGGTTGAACCAGTTTTCAACTGCACAGACATTCCCTCTGGACTGAGGAAATACAGGCACATGCCTGCAGTGACTTAGGCTAGAAGCGAACAGGTACAATAGCAGCTCTCCCTTCCCTTCTACAGTGCTGAGCTGGGGGGGAGGGGGCATGGCCAGGGCCCAGCAGGATGCTCTGATTAAGGATAGGTTTAAACCCCCACCTTGCCTGCAGTCCCAGGCTTTTCCCCACTCTTTGCTCAAGGGGCTGGAGTGTCGCCAGACCCCAGCCCTTGGCTAGCACTCTGAGGCAAAGGGTGTGTGCAGTGCATGCATCTGTTGATGATATAATCTTTCTTTCCCTGCCTCTTCATACTGTCTGCAAACCTGACAGGTGAGGGAGCCAGCAGGGGGCTGATAACACAGTGTTTATCAGCCCATAAACAAAACAAAAGCTTCTCTTATTAGTTCAAGCTCTTCTTAAATAACTTTTTCCAAGGAAGGAAGGAGGGACATTACCAGCTGACCTGTTCATTAGCTCCAAAAAGCTCTAGGTGGACACTGTCCTGTTTGCCTTTGTCATGCCCCAGTGAAATTGGACATGCACACAGACACCTTTCAACATTAACTAGCATACCACATGCCATCTAGGGTCTGTGTTGCTGGGGTCCATGCTGTGGGATATAGGAGGGAGAGACGGAGGGATACCTGCTTGAGCAGTGAGTGGTGAGGGGTGCGGGGGGACACCCTGCTATGCCTACAGTCTTTGCCAGACCTCTGGCTAGGGAGCAGAGAGGAAAGGACAGCCCTGTTCTCTGGAGCAGACAGCACAGCACAGCACAGCACAGTACAGGGCTGCAAAGTATCTGGGATGCTGGAGGGCTGTGATTTAACTTAAACCAGGAAGGGGTCTGGGACAGATATTGCATACATCAGGTTGACCCAAATCAATTAAGTCTGGTACCACATTCAACCAGGTTTATCTTAAACCAGTTTCAGCCATTTTGAAACTGGTTTATGAGCACTGAACTTATTTTCTGTTATTGGTTTAAACCAGTTTCTGATCATTTAAACCCATTTATGTGTAATGTCAGTTCCTAGCCAAAGTGATCATCATCTCTGCCTAATAGGCCATCTTCTTAGAATACCTCCCTAAGGTTGAAGTAACAAAATCCCTGCACATGACATCATCTTCGTAGATACATGTTGATCTCTAGGATATATATGCCCCTGACTGGGCCTTCACCTTTGATGAATACTGTCTATTCCACTCTTGTTCTCATAGCCCTGTTGTCACTTTTGATTGACTCAGGGTCACCCTTGGTAGCATCTCTAGTGCCCATAAGGATGAACAGCATAGTTCTCAATAGGTCCACTCGATACACAGGTGCCTCCATTCCTCCTCCTTCCCACCCCACAGGAGTGGGTTACCAATGACCAAAACCCTTAACTCCTTCTCTGGAGTTGGCTGCCTCAAAATTCGTAGCCTGTGAGGTGCATGGCTTTACCTCTTCCACCTTCTCACCTTATCTCAGGACTTTGTACCTATACTTCACCTTGATGGTTAGGGATTAAGAAACAAAGCACTGCCTACTGCCGGAGGTGACCACCTGTAAGCCTCCATGTTCCTGAGCAGCTAGTTCCTCCTTGCTCCCAGTGTCTTTTCTAGCTGGTTTTCTGCGATGACCTCTGTAATGGGGGCCTTCTCACAGCCAATTTAACTGTGGCCCACCCACCTGTTTCTGGGCTAACCGCCCACCTTCTCATCTGCCACACCTTGTTGGTAATTAGTTAAATGATGTAATTAAGCAGGAGGCTGCCCATTTTCTGCCCCGATGCCAGATGGCACTATCTGTAGCTCCATTTCTCCCACACACCACAGCCCAAGCCTCGCAGATGGTATTTGAAAATTCCTCTTTATGTTGGGGTCTAGGCCACTGTAAGCCTACCCCTTTTTCCTCTCTCTAGCTAGGCCTGTCAGTCAAAAAAAAACAAAAAACAAAAAAAACCCACTATTCAGGGTTTGACTCCCAGGCTTTAGCTCTCAAAAAAAAAAAAACCTTCACTTGGGCTCTTGCCCCTCTGTGGCGCTGGGTTCTACTCACCCCTAAAATTCTGCACCCACTCTGGCGCCAGGGTCGGTGCACCCAAAATGCTGCGTCCTCTCTGGCTCCGGGGTCCCCACACTGCAGTGGGCCCCAATGAGGCCTCCTCCCTCCCCAAAATAGCCTCACCCAAACCACCAGTTGTTAATATTAAACAAGGGAGGCAACATGCCTGCTTACTTTAGATGATCATAATGATGGCTCCGGGCATGATGTAATCTTCCAACAGAGCCTGCAGCTGCAGCACAATAGTCATTTGGAGTCCACCTCCCTGCTGCCTCTGGCCTTCTCCACTCACCATTTGTAGCATCCTGGACTTTCTCTTCCTGTCACTTGACTGGCTGGCAGGGCTTCAGCCTTAACCCCTACTTGACTGGACAGCCATGCCTGAAAGGTTCTGGACTTAAAAGGGCCACCCTGTCTCTTAGTAATAGGGTTAGGGTTCCCTGTTACAACCTCCTAATTGGATTGTGTACTGGAGGTCTCCTAATACATCATGTCAATAAAGTCTTTGTGTTTATGGATATATCTTAGCTTGCCCACCTCCTCTGGGCACCACCTCTGTTATTTCCTCATGGAATCTACCAGTTGGTACTTCATATACTATCTTTGGCAGACATGCAGGTCACATTCCCAACAATGCTAAATTATGATCTCGATGGAAGCCTTGGAGATCAGAGGCCTTGTCTGGACAGAGTTCACACAGGTTCAGGCAGAGGAAGACTAACAGGGGCAGTGGTTTTGGCATTGTGCCAAAAATGATAGACATTACTGTGTTTCTCCTTGTGGTATCTTCTAGAATAAAAAGACTCCCTCTTTCCCTGATTCCACTACACTGCTAGTGCTTAGTCACCTTCCACTAAAAATGGGTACTGCAACACAGATGGGAGAAATGCCTCCTGTAAACTCCCACTCAAATTCCCCTGTTAGCTGGCTCCTGATTTCATTTGTCCCTTGTGTCATATACACATTATTAAAAGGAGCTCCATGAGTTCTCTGATAGTAGGTGTGAATCCCTTGTTTTAGAACAACTTGTTGTACTAAAATTGTATGGCTTTAAAAACAAACATTAAAAAAGTCAGGGGTTAGGAGGAAAGAAGGTGATCATATTTTAGGTCCACCAACTTTTTTAAAAGGCACTTTTCAAAACAGAGCTAGAGGGGATAGTGGAGAAGATACTAAATTAATTCCTAGTAAATTATTTTAGCAAAAAATTACAATAAATAAGAATAGCACTTTTTCCCCTTAAATTTTTAAAAACATCTTGTGTATGTGTTCTTATCACAACACATTGCCACTTATTTATAGCATATTCTCTGCATAAATTTGGCTTCAGTAGAACATCAACCCTTCTTATTTCCTTGTCACATTAGAGTGATTGGGAACAATCCAACCTTTTATAAGATTTTTTCCAATGATTTAAAAAAGAAACACTACTTTGGACTTCAGAGCTATTATGAGCTATTCAGTTTCTATGGCTCATTTCTATTGGGGCTTAATTTGCTATTTATAGAAATATGAATAAAACAAGCATTATGGTTTGCTTTTCTCTTTCACCACCATTTCTTAACCTTTTTTAATATAACATTAATAATCGGGGCAAAGTTTTTAGTCTTCAAGGTCTAAGCAGTGTATGCTTAGACCTGTCTACAACTGTGTGTGAAAAGGAGTGGACTTTTAAACTATAAACAATTAAAAATATGTACCTATATCATGGTAAATGTAAAAACAAGTTTTTTTAAAGAATTCTAGCCTCCCTCATTAACAGATTGGTCTATACGGTGGCAGAGAAGCTGTTTCAATGCCCGTTTCAATCAGAAGAAAGATTCTCATCCATTTTCCTGAGTGTTGGCTCAGACTTATGAAAACATTATTTGTTATAACAGCATTTTGCATTTGGTTCTCTACATATGCAGGTGCCAACAGGCACTGTCTAGCTGGGGTGGGGCGCAGAAAGGAGCTGTGAGCAGCTTGTTTGGGGGGGGGGTGTAGGGATGGGGAAAGGGTGGCTTCTTCCACTGCGTGCACTTCCAGGCAAGCATGGGGGGGCAGGGCATGTGCCCCCTCCAGGATGAGGCAGACTGCCTCTACAGGCTTTGACCTGGGTGTTAAACTGGCACTGGTTAAATGTATATTAGGAGCAAACAGACGTTCTTAGCACTATTAGGTGTGAAAGCACTTCACAAATGTTACCTATTCAAACTTCCCCCACCCCACTTCTTCACCATTTCTTGGTAAAGAATGTCAATAGCAGTGACTTCAGCAGTGGCCACAGATGTGATAAGTTGGATCACCTGAGTTCTTTGCTACTCACTCTTTACTACTATACAGCTCATGGTTCAAACGTTTCATACCACTTCAGGGACAAGGATTCAATCTTTGCTGTTTCACCCTACTTTCCTCAAGGTCAAGCATACTATTCACATAACATCCTCTGCTGGGTCCCTGTATTTGGGAAGCAAGCTAAGCAACCAGTTTACTCTAATACCATTTGTCTAGACATCATATGTTGAAAAGCCAGCAGCCAAATAGATTATCGCACTTTAGTCTTGTCCTCACTACTCAAAAAGCTGTGTTTTTATTGTGGAGTTAAAGCCCAGTGGAAAAAAAGAAGAAAATGTTAGGTATACCATAGGATAACCCTATTGAGAGAAACATTATCTTGGCAAGTTTACTACACAGTAAAACTAACTTCTCCACCACGTGCTTTTTACCTTGGGATAACTCATGCATGTTAGCTACTCTGTGATCAAAAAGCTATTTTTTTTAAGTAGTGAAGACAAGTCTTTACTCAGTGCTTCCCACAGTGAACTCTCTAGCTACCTGCCAGAAGAGTGTGGGAGTTTAAGGGGGTTTTTTTCCTATAAGAAAATGTGGTCTTGAGGGAAAAAAAATTGCCACAAACAAGGATAGCTTACTTCTTTGAGACTACATGCTGGTACCCTTGTGCAGTTGTATAGTAGCTAGAAAATAAAAGGCTTTTTTAAACTGGAAGGTATTACTCAGTGCAAATAGAAAGATCTTATTCATGCCTTCATTCACAAAATAAATAAATAAATAAATAAATAAATCCATGCTCCTAATATTTCTCATACTTTTTTTTTCTTCCCTCTCCTACTTTTTAATGGAACCATAATGATACCTGCCTCTTTGTGTTGAGGCATTCTGTCTTCCCGGTTATTAAAAAAATGCTGCTTTTTGTGTAAAGGGGGTTGTAAATTAATTATTTATCATACTCAAAAGTCCCTTCTTTAACTAAAGATATTCTTTTAAATGAATTTTTTATATAAACTCAACACCAGAAGTTATCACAATAAAAGATCTATTGATTTTGGATCTTTATCATGGGTAAGGTTTTCTTTTCAGGACCTGTTTCTTTGGTTTTTGTTTCTATTTCCTGGAACTTCCATTTAGAATATGAATGTTCCTCAATATTCAAGCCTATCTCAGGACAAACTTTTTTGGACTGTATTACATGATAGGAAAGGAAAAGAGGCGTGTTGACATTCAGTTTCCTGTACCATTATACCCTATCAAAGAGCATCAAAATGCTATTTATGTTCAAGTTTGAAATAAAAACTTTGGTTGACATTTGATTGCCTATCAGGTGATCTTACATTTTGGAAATATCCCTATGTATTATATAGGGAAAAAATATTTTTGACAGCTTGCATTTGTAAAGGTCTTATTGGTTTTGTTTCCTTGGGTTTAAATGTTAACTAATTTGTGCTTAAATGATGTAATAGCAAGCAGTTATTAGAGGAATATATTGAGAATCTTGCTTAATACTAAGTCTGATCTATTGCAGAGATTTTTGTTCAGAGATTTTCGTTATCTTAGGTGCATCCCATTAAAATGTCATAATTGCACATATAAGAATGTTTTCTGCAACCCAAGTGCTATCCTGTATTGTTCCAACCAATCCACTAATTTTTCAAAAAGCATACATGACTTTTCAGCACACTTTTTACTATTGACTTTACTTCTCTGTTCTCTGTCTCTGGAACCATATATTGTATATAAACATAACTGCATATATTTGTGTTTTACTTTTATGCAGTTTAACTGTTACAGTATTATATATAAAAATTGCATTGATAGAGCATAAAGGTTGCAAAGTTGAACATTCATAAGTTAAGACATGTTTAGAATTTACATTTTTTGCACAGCCTTAAATTACTTCCCTTGTGCCTACATATTTTGAAAGAAACAAATTATTTGATCATGTACTTTTTTCACCATGACCCCTGTCTCTATCAGGGATGGAACACAGATTGTACAATGCTCACTGAATTATTCAATATTTTCTGTTATCCACATTGTTAAAAATATGCATACCATTCCAATCCAGTTCTAAAGCAGAATTATTAATTGCTTTGATATGATTTTTTATGACACTCATCACAATAGTATCTGAATGCTTCACATATATTAATTAATAAATAAAAAATAATGTATTAATTAATATATGTGAAGCATTCAGATACTACTGTGATGAGTGTCATAAAAAGCCTATAAAGAAATTAATAATTCTGCTTTAGAATTGGATTGGAATTATATATATGCAACACATATGAATGAATCAAGAAAGTTGTGGACAATTTAGGAAGAGTCCACCAGAAAGTGACAAAAATTATTTGAGGCCTCAGAAAAATGATTTATCAGAGAAGGCTGAAAGAACTAGGATTATTTAGTGTGGAGAAGAAAAGACTTGAGAGGGGATTTGATTCCAGTCTTCAAATATTTGAAAGGTGCCTTATAAAGATGACAGAGAGACTTTTCTTTCTGGATTTAGGGAACAGGACAAACAGCAATAACTTCAAACTTTTCTTTGTGGAGAAAGGTGCAGGGGTTTCTGGGAAACTGCACCTTAGGCTGCTGAGAAGCAAAACGTGTGATATGGGTGACAGTGCGTGTATAGATCTGGGGCATCTACACAACATGGTAGTGTGCCCCAATGAGGCCTCCTCTCCCCTACATTCTCAGTATGGTCCACCACTTTAAATGACAACAGGTAAAATAATAACTTAGTGAGCAGCAGTACAGTAGCACCAGCAGCATCTCAGGCAGCCAAACTCTGACAGAGCCTTTCTTTCCTCTCCTGCAGGAGCTTCTTCTGCAGCAGCTGCCAGAAAACTCTCCCTGCCAGCCCCAGCCCTGAGGCTTAGATATACCCAGGGCCCTACCTCCTTCCGGTTGTGTGCTAGGGGTGTTGGTCTAAGGACATGGCACTGGCAGAAAAGATCCTTTCCTCTGGGTCAATCTAACCAACTGAATAGTTACAGGAATATATTTTAGCAAGCTTTTGGGCTGAAAAACCCATTGTCAGGCTGAGGAAGCACCTGCAGTTGGTGTATGTGTGTGCTGTTCCTGGATGGAAGGAATAGTAAAGCAGCCAGAGGCTGGTATGCAATGCAAGCAAAAAAGCCAGTCAGTGAAAATGGAAATGGAGGTGTCAGGCTGGGGTAGCAGGGGGCCCTTTGGACGCGAGCAGCACAGCCAGGCAGAAGGGCAGGGGGGAGGACTAGAGGGGGCTTTTCCCCCAAGCAGGGGGCAGCTCCGAGATAGTCTCTTAGGGTGGTGTTGCCTGCCACCCTAGGAACCCTGGGATCCCAGCGGGAGGGTCAGTAGGGGGTGGGGCTGCCAGCAGGCACTTCCAGGGTAGCTGGGATGCCTGATTGGCTGTAGGGCCAGCCATAGGAATTTCAAACTGCAAGCTTTAAAAAACCATGGTTTGTAAGAATCCCCGGCAGTTGATGGTCAGGAACGGAGGAAGCAGGGTGCACGTGTGCCTTACACACATGCGTGTCCCCTTACCTCAGCAGCGGCAGCAGCAGAGGCAGCGGAGGGGGCAGCAGCAGTTGATCCCCCTAATGTAAGTGGAGCAGAGGGTGCAGTGCAGCTGAGGCAGATCTGAAGGGGAAGCCCTTCAGACACCTCTTAGTTCACCCAACAGGGAGCCATGCTCCCGAGCTGCATGTGAACACTGCTCACAAACAGGTGTGCTCTGTAAGGGCGTGCCGGCGTTTGCGCTGGTATTTGCATAAGGCAGGCATGCAGTAACAGCTCAGAAGGGCACCTCCAACAAGCTAGACATGGTGCAGACATGGACTGCAACTGCTAGGGGCCCCACCCCAGTGCTGCCACCTTCCCTGGGCTCTTCTGAGGCCTCCACCCAGATGGAGCTTATGGTAGGGTCGGCGGCCCCTTGCTCCCTTGTCTGTGGGGGAGGCTCAGTGGAGTCCTGGCAGACAGTGGGGTGGGTGGGGCCTGGGGGTTCCCTTGCCTGTCCCTCCTGTGCCTGACTTAGGGCCCTGGAGGGGCAGTTGAGGGAGCTCCAGGCTGAGGTGAGCAGGCTGAGGGGGATCAGGGCTGCAGAGGATGAAATCGACTCTGATTTCTGTTCACTGCAGGCCTAGTCGTCCACCGTACAACCCCCTCAGGAGATGTGTCCAACACAGGAGTGGCAGCTGCCCACCAGATCCAGAGCTGCTCAGGCTAGAGTGGTGGAGACTCCCCTGGTACAACTGGGGAACAGGTGCGAGGCCCTGGCAGCCGTGACAGAGAACGATGAAGGGGATGCCTCCAGCAGAGACAATGACACTCTCCACACAACACAGATGGAGCAGAGAATGAACACCAGCAGGAAGAAATGCTGGGTCCTTGTCATCAGGGACTCCATCCTATGGGGACTGGAGGGTCCCATCTGCCCTCCCAACCCCATGGCACATGAGGTCTGCTTCATGCCTGGGGCTCGGGTTTGGGACATCACGGAGAAGATCCCAGCCTACATCCAACCCACAGACCAGTACCCCATGGTTCTCATTCACATGGGAACAAATGATGTGGCCAGGGGCAAACCAAACCACATCATGAAGGACTTTGAGGCTCTCAGAGCCAAGCTTAAGGAGACGGGGGCACAGGTGGTATTCTCCTGGTGAGTAGGAGTGGACAGCAACACAAGGCCTGCATTGGTGAGGTCAACCAGTGGTTACGGAGTTGGTGCTGCCAGGCAGGCCTCAGGTTCCTGGATAACGATTCATGCTTTCATGCAGGGGATTTGCTTGGGCAGGATGGGCTACACCTGTCTCCTAAAGGCAAGCGTGTCTTCTCTTTCAGGTTGGCTGATCTCATGTGGTGAGCTTTAAACTAGCTTCACAGGGAGATGGGGCCACAGGAAAACTTAAGGACACCTCCCAACCAAGACAGGTGACATATGCAAGGAATGCTCAAGTATGTAACAGGGGTCCAGATAGTCTTGCAAATCAGGGGGTGGCACATGCAGCAATCCAAGGCCTTAAATGCCTCTATAAAAATGCTTATAGTATGGGAAATAAGCCATGAGGAACTCACCCTCTGAAGAGCCTGTTCAAACCCAGACATAGTAGGGCTCACAGAAACCTGGTGGGATTCATCCCACGACTGTGTAGTTAACATTAGGGGCTATAGGCTTTACAGGTGAGACAGAACAGGAAGGAAAGGTGGGGGTGTGGTACTCTACATCAAAGAGCAATACACATCCTCTACCAGCAGGATGGGGTCAAAGGAGGAGCAGGCTGAAGTGCTCTGGGTCAGGATACAGGGGGGTCATGAGGAAAAGGACTTAACGGTGGGGGTCTACTACAGACCCCCCAACCAAGGGGAAGAGCTGCACTGCGAATTCTTGGGTCAGCTTGCAGAGGCACTTAAGGCAAGGGCTGTAGTTGCCATGGGTGATATAAATTACCCGGACATCTGCTGGGAGGAGCAGTCAGCCAGGTCAGACTGCTCATGGAGGTTCCTGGTTGAGATACAGGACCTCCACTTAAGCCAGGAGGTACACAGTCCTACAAGGGGGAATGCCCTGCTGGAACTGGTTCTGGCCACAGGCAATGGTCTGGTAAGAGGGCTTCAGGTCCTTGACCACCTGGGTGATAGCGTTCATCGCTTGCTGGAATTCACCATCCAACACAGGGTGTCAAGGGCCTGCAGCAAGTCAGTAGCCCTAGACTTTAAAAGGGCCAACTTCAATGAGTTGAGATTAGTGGGAGAGACACTGGGGTCCTCAAGAGTAGGCAAACTCAGTGCCCAAGATGAGTGGCCATTCCTTAAGACGACGATACTCAGAGCCCAAGGGGTGACAAGCCCAACAAGAAGCAAGGGGGGCAAGAGTGCCCAAAAGCCCCCCAGCTCACCAAAGGCATTTGTGAATGCCTGATTGCCAAAAAGGAGGCGTACACCCAGTGGAAGGGAGGGGCTATCACCAAAGAGGAGTATACCCCCACCGCTCAGGTCTGTAGGGGGGTTGTTAGAAAAGCTAAGCCAGATACAGAGCTAAGGCTAGGATCAAAGATAATAAAAAGTCCTTTTTTTAACATATAGGTAGAATGAAGAAGGCACCGGGTAATGTGGAGCCCCTGCAGGATATGCTTGGCAATCTGGTGGTTGCACCAAAGGAGAAAGCAGACCTCTTTAACAAATTCTTCACCTCCATTTTCTTGTGCAGGGACTGAGATTCCCGGACCAAGATTCCAGATGGACTTGGGAGAAATGCTGCCAGGCCTAAGGTCGGGAAGGACTGGGTTAGAGAGCTTCTGGAGGGGCTGGATGTGTTCAAATCAGCAGGTCCAGATGCTCTCCACCCCAGGGTGTTGAGGGAATTGGCAGGGGTTATTAAGGGGCCCCTGGCATGGCTTTATGAGCACTCACAGTGCTCTGGCCAGGTGCCAGATGATTGGAAGAAAGCCAACATGGTCCCCATTTTTAAAAAAGGGAAGATGGAGGACCCGGACAACTATAGGCCTATTAGTCTTAATTCAATCCTGGGGAAATTCTTTGAAAAGATTATCAAGGAGTACATCTGTGATGGGTCAGCAGCAGGGATGATGCTCAAGGGCAACTAGCACAGTTTCATTAGCGGTACGTCCTGTCATACCAACCTGATTGCCTTCTACGATCAAGTCACAAAAGCATTGGATGCAGGTGTTGCAGTGGATGTAGTCTCCATACCTTTTCATTAAAAAACTAGGCGACTGTGGCATTGATGCCTACACAGTCAGATGGATTGCAAATTGGCTGAAGGGTCATACTCAGAGGGCAGTGGTGGATGGGTCTTTTTCAACCTGGAGGGAAATGGGCAGTGGAGTCCCCCAGGGCTCAGTCCTTGGGCCCGCACTGTTCAATTTCTTTATTAGTGACCTGGATGATGGGGTGAAAAGCAGCCTGTTTGCTGATGATACCAATATTTGGGGTGAGATAGGCACACTAGTAGGAAAGGACAGATTACAGCAGGACCTGGACAGGTTATGGAGTGGGCTAACGAAAATAAGTTGGGTTTCAATACTGACAAGTGCGCAGTACTGCACTTGGGCAGTAGGAACTAGCAGTACACTTATAAGCTGGGAAACTCCATTCTCGAGACCATGGTGGCAGAAAGAGATCTTGGAGTCATTGTTGACTCCAAGATGAACATGGGCTGACAATGCGAGGTCAAGGTCAGAAGAGCTAACCATACCTTGTTGTGCATCCACAGATGCATCTCAAGCAGGGCCAAGGAGGTGATCCTCACCTTCTATGCAGCACTGGTCAGGCCGCAGCTGGAGTGCTGTGTTCAGTTCTGGGACCCGCACTTCAAGAGAGATGTGGACAGCATTGAGAGGATCCAGAGGAGGGTCACCCACATGATCCGGGGACAGCAGGGCAGACCCTACAATGAGAGACTGCGGGACCTGAACCTGTTCAGCCTTTACAAGAGAAGGCTGAGGCGGGAGCTGGTGGCCGTCTATAAACTTACTCAGAGGGACCAGCAGGGTTTGGGAGAGACCTTGTTCCCCCTAGAGCCCCCCCCCCCAGGGTAACAAGGAACAACAGCCACAAGTTGTTAGAGAGTAGGTTTAGACTAGACATCTGAAGGCACTACTTCACAGTCAATGCAGCTAGGATCTAGAACCAACTTCTAAGGGAAGTGGTGATGGCTCCTACCCTGGGGGTCTTTAAGAGAAGGATTGACATCTACCTGGCTGGGGTCATTTGAGCCCGGTTTTCTCTCCTGCCCAGGGCAGGGGGTCAGACTTGATGATCTACAGGGTCCCTTCTGACCCTACTTCTATGAATCTATGCGGGAAGGGGGATATAGCAGCACAGGTAAAAGTGGAGAGGTACCTGGGGAGTCAGATGCCTGGCAGGTCATAGTGTGTCATAAATCCAATGTCTATATTTAGTCCATGAGCTTCTGTACCTAGGAGGCTGATGAAGTGAAGTTCATAGGCCAAGTTATGGCACCTCCTACCTGCTTTCACCAGTGGGTCATCAGTCCTGGCATTTTCTGGGGCTGCTGCACCACCAGCAGTCCCACCAGGTCTCCCCAACCCTGGCAGAGTGCAGTTTTAGTGGTCATCACCAGGACCTGGGGCCTCCTCCTTCCCTGTAGCCTCAGTCCATACCTCCAAGTTCATCCTGGCACAGAAGCTCAGCAGGGACATGTTCTTCTTCTGCTTGCTGGTGATGCAGTCAATGCCACCTCCAGCTCTGAGGGCAGGGCATTAAATGGCTTTTAAATAAAGAAAAAAAGGAAGATGGTGTAGGCAGAGTGAGGAGGGTGTCATTCACCTGCAGCTTGGGAAACACCATCAGTGAGAGGTTCATGTTCAGGAACACCAGCTGCTCCACCAAACCAGGATCCAAGCAGGTGTGGTGGAGTGTCACTACATCCCCAGCAATGCTGAACACTATCTTGCTTGAAACACTGGTTGGTGGACAGGAGAGGTGTTTGCAGGCAACCGTGGCCAGATCCAGCCACATCTGGCTGCAGCTTGCCCAGTAGGCACAGGGGTCACATGGCAGCAGCTCCACATTCTCAGCAAGATAGGCAGTCACCAAAGGCTGAGTACTACCTCCAGCAGAGCCTGATGAGTTGCTAGCTCCCACAGGCAACACAGGCTCACCTGCAGCTACCGTCTCCGCTCTCCCCAAGACAAAACATAAGGTGTTTGTTGTGGGAGACTCCATCCTGAGGGGGACATCTGCCACCCCGACCCC
>NW_017729029.1:24652716-24657599 GCF_001723915.1 Gavialis gangeticus | reverse complement strand
ATTTTTGGGGAGAAACCAAGGTGGCTTTCTGCCACACCTTACATGACAAGAACCTAATTCATGGCATAATCTTGATTTATTTCCAATTAAACTAATAGATAAGTGGCAGCACTACTTGACTCTCTGGACCAATGTGGGCTGGGTATACATGTTGCAAGTAAGTTCATAGCTATTTACTGACAACAGAGAAATGTTGGAATAAAACTAAAATACTTGCTTCATGTTCTGAGTGTGCTGTACTCTAATGCCTTCTGTCCCTTCTGGGATCTTTGCCCAGCCCCAGATCTTTTCATTATACATTATGCCCTCAAACTCCTATTTTAGTCTCCTCTACTTTCACTTGGCTCTGTGCCCTATTCTAGTCAAACTTGTTCCTGGTGCTAAGGAAGCCTTGGATGCAGAGGGTACCTACCTAATGGCTGGAAACTCACTAGTGCTCACATACATACAGATAAAGTTGAACAGGAATCCAGGGATACTCTAAAGTTGTTGGTGACTGGGAAATGTAGTGAACTGCAACCAGAACCTGGCTGCCTATATACCCTGTGCTTACCTCAGCAGTGGCCTGGTTTCAGTGCATGACTATGCCCTCAACTTTTGAAATTACTTTTTCAGCATTCGATAAGTGTGTTTGGCCTAATTTCCAGACTGCTCAAACATTCTATTTCCCAAAGTTTCACTCAGATGAAAACATCATGTTCTCATGCCATTTATGGGATGCCATAAGCTAGAACAGAGAAAAAAATACCTGGTTAAAAAGGAAAGGGAGCAGTATTTCCCTGTGTGCTGCATGATGATCTTGCATAATATAAGATCTAGCCAAACAGGCCAGAAAGATCATCCTTCTGTAAATTGATCCTTCATTGGCATAGATCCTATAATAAGACCTGAGAGCCAATAACTGCCCTGCCATCGGTAGAACTGTGAAAAAAGCATTGGAAAAAAGTGCTTTCAATTGGAATATTGTGTGGCATCTTATCTTTAGGATGTCTTTTGGTACAGCTTATTAAGTGCAGTATACTTGTGGCACATTCTCTATTACTCACACTTCCTAGGCTACCTGCAAGAGAAATAGTATACATGAACCATGATAAAAAAACAAGAAGAGTGCAAGGGCATGTCAAACCACATTTGGAAATAATCTCTTAACTTTTCTATGTGTATTTTAGCCATAACTGAGGTTATGGTCCATATTATCTACATCTGTAGTACATAAGCACAGTTCCAACCCATCTTAGAGGAAACTTTGTTCATAATTCAGAACAGATAGTGCGTTAGCTAGGAACTGTCCTTCAAAAATGAGTGAACTGTAGTAAATAAAAGTTGATAAAAACATACAAGTTTGGGGACCTCAAAGAGGCTGTTGTTGTGAAGTGGTCACTGAGGGGTTAACTTACTGTAAACCACCTTGAGCCTTTTTGGCAAGGCAGCATGTAAATCTAATAAATAAAACAGTTTACCCCAAGTCTGCCCCTTTTTGCTTCCTATTTAGTTAGTAGCACTTTTCTCCTTGCCCTCTGTGTTATGTTGCAGTTGAATCAAGCTGCAAATTTACAACCTGTTGTCCTGGTATTAGGCTATTATTTTTGTCTAACTTAGGGGCATCTTAACAAAAGTAGAAACAAGAAAAAAAATGGTAATTTATGGGAAAATTAATGGTATTTAGTGAAGGAAAAAAGGATTGTAGATACTACATTGCAAAACTGGTCCCTATTTTCTTTCAAATAAGATGAGAGACAAACCAATCCATTTTTTTTCAGGATCTATGGTAATACAATGTGCTCCTTAAAGTTTGTTACAAGAAGCCTGTTATAATCTCAGAAACCAAGACATAAACACTTTAAAGACCTGCAAAGGATCTTAACAGAGCATTAAATGCCAATGCCAAAAGTTACTGTAAGTCACTTTGGTACCATATACTATTGTGAAAGTCAAAGTGAAACTGTAGATCTACATAAGGAACTGCCATTAAACAACATCTCAGATCCAATAGGGATGATCCCAAAAGCCTCGGGAAAAGGAAGAAAGCAGAAAGCTTTTGAGGGGGAATGAGAGGTGCACATGGTGCTGCCTAACAGATAACACATAACATCATAAGCATTCCATACCAATGGAAATGAATATGGCTAGAGTCAGCTATAGTGATAAAAGGGTATACATCTCCACAGTGCAAAGGAGGAAAGTACACACTAGTGAATATAACAACTTTGTTTAATAGGCCTACACAGCTAAATGCAAAAGCCCTCAAAAGCATGCCCAACCTACCTACTCTGATGTGCATACAGCAATGAAATGAAGCAATTAAGTCATTCCAGAGACATTTTCCTGCAACTATTCTTCAAACTTCAATCTCTGGTATGCCAGACCCCAGCTGAAATTGGGTGCTACTGAGGCAGCTTCACTGTTGCACCTCTCAGTTTGATTTAGAAACAGTGGCAGGGTGTGTTCAAGAGTATGTGCTTTCCACAGCAACAGGGACATGGTATAGAGATATCCCAAATACCTGAACTGAAGAATTTGTCATATTCTGTACTTGCCTGTATAAAGCAGAGCTGAAAGAGAGCCAAAAGAACATTTTTCCAACTGTAGCAGTCCTAGTTAAAGGCAAAATCTGTGCAGCACAGATTGGTTGCAAAAGCTGTAACTATATTGGAGAAAAAATTCAAATTAGAATCTCAAAAAATATCTTTACAAAGTCCTTGACTTCAAGCCATTTTTAACAAAGCTGCAATGAGATACTGTATGGTATAACATCTAGGATCTCTCTCCAGGATGGGGTCAAATCTGAATAATCTAAAAGAAGCCCAGTTCTTTAAGCCTCAGAAGTAGACAGGCTACAGAAAATTGCCATCACTTTGCCTACACAGTTTTCTGCATTGGCCACACCTGTAGTATCTATGGTTAAATCATATAAAACCATTTGCATGACCTGGATTATAAAAACATAGCAAATCTGAACTCAAGGGATAAGTACAGAAATCCAAGGCAAAATCAATCTGTTATATGGTTTTCTGTAAGAGACATAGTTTAGATTGGTAGTAAACAGAATACACATTCACCCTTTGGTGAGGGAGGGAAGGGGGTCAAATCTTAGACCAGATTCCACCATTTTTTAACCAGTCTATATGTGCCAAACTTCTGCTCTGTTATGGGTATAAACTGGTTTCTGATCAGTGATACTGGTAAAGGTGTAATGTCTGTACCTGGCCATAAAGAACTATGGGAAATGTGTCACTAAGAGCAGTCATAGAGCTCATATCTTAGTCTATCCTACGGAATAACATCAGATTGTGCAATTTCCCAGAATTGTCAAAAAATTGAGGAATAGCTAGACTGTTGTAATAACCCACAAGGTTCACATGCAGAAATGAAACATTTGTCACCATCCAGCTTAATTTTTAGTGACTAGAAACTGCTACAACTCTAGACTTCAGGCCAAACATGCCCCAACTCACCTGTTAACTTAACCCTTGAACCTCCCTGCAGTGTGTTATTAAATTTGAGCAAAGGAGCTTGGAGCTAAGAAGTCTGGCAGATGTAATTCCAACACCCCTTATTACCAATTTTTAGCCCTTCTTACTGCCTGCATGGAGAGATATGTCAGAGGGAAAAAACAGGTAGCCAATGGACTGATTTGTAGGAGAGTTCTGGGTCACATATAAACGAGGTGTGGGGAGAGGGTAACTGTAGTGCTGATTTCAAGATAAGCTATAAATGGGAAAGGTATGCTCACATGGCTTGGAATGGTTGGGAGCAATACTCAGAATCAACCTTAAATATCAGTTTGAAGCATCATTACATACTATTAGATCCTTGGTCATTTTCTTTTAGGCACAGGATCAGCCTTGACATATGATGCTTTGTCATGTTGCATAGATCTGGTTTTGTATGTCTCTAGATCACTCACTTGAGCAGAACAGGGTTACTCAGTCAGAGAAAGTCAGTTTGACTATTATTTTGAAATAAAAAGTCCATCGCTATCTCTAATGGTAGTTATTTAGTGCTTTAACAAAACACAAACCACTTGTGGGAATTAAAGCAAGGGTGTGACAGGAAAGGCAGATGTCTATCTACAAAGCTAGCTATGATCTTAGATGCTTGTGGGTACAAGAGTCCAGGAGGCAAACCATCAGTTAACAGATGTCCTCAGCTGACTGCCAGGACTAGCCCAATCTGGTTCTATGAAGCTTCCAGGGAAGACTATGTTACTCATGGGATACTTCAACCAGATATCCGTAAAGGTTTCCCAGATGGGGAAAATAGATGAGACTGATTTTTATTCTGACACAAATGTGGAAGCATGGAAGCATAAGCATCAGGGATGGTAACTAAATAAAAGAGGAAGAAAAATGTATATTATGAGGCAGAAAAAAGAATTATTTCCCCACAAGGATAAAATCAAGTAATGAGAGTTACATAACTAACCCTAGCATTTCTCACATTAAATCTTTGGCTCAGAGCTACCTATGGTGGGCAGACATGGGTAAGGACTTGAAATGGTAAAGGGATATCATCCAGGTCTAGCACATTAGCAGCTCTCTGCACTGATAACCTTATGCTCATGGAAAGGTAGGGATGCCCATATTTCTATATAAAGTAGACTTTGCGAATCTACATATAGGAAAAGTATTTTAAAGATTTTTGTGAAGATTAAAATGATTAAATAATGCATCTCTTGATCTCAAGCACCTCTTTCTGCTACCTGTGAAAAGCTCTAACAGGCCTTTCCCACACACAGACTATGTGACAATTACTACCAAAAATAGTTTAAAATATACAGCAATTTTAAAGACTTTCTGAACAACAAATAAATTAAATCAGTGGTGTTAAATGCACAGACTGCAGGTCGGGTAATGTGGGACCCCTGCAGGATACGCTGGGCA
>NW_017729029.1:24650451-24652705 GCF_001723915.1 Gavialis gangeticus | reverse complement strand
TAGGTCCCTTCCGACCCTAAATCTATGAAACTATGAAAACATCCAGCCCCCAGTGCTGCTCTTGGGTCTGAGCAGACCCACACAGGACCTAGGGCAGGGAAACACTATGTGGTGCTTAGGCCAGCTAGTCCAGGACCTGTGCTTCACACAGCCACTGCAGGCACCATATGCAATATAGGTCCTGGGCTAGCTGGAATGGGTGGTGTGTGCAGCACAGTTTCCAGAGTGGGCACTGTAAGTGGTACAGACCAGCAGGGGCAGGCATTGTGTGCAGCATGGCACCCACTCTTTCTGGTCTGGGATCTGCACTCTATTAGGTCTGTATTTAGGACCCAGATGCCTTGTTTGGGGGGGGGGGGGAGAGGGAGGGGGAGGGACAGGACCTACCCTCAGACTGATCACAACCTTTCCATTCAGAAATAGGCAAGTTTATTGAAACACAGTAATAACAGAAAAAATACAAACAATCAAGCAATTCTACATATCTACCAAATCCTAGGGCTGTCCTCAGAGTCAAAATACATCTGGCCAGGATGCAGTCTTTACTAAGGCTCTCTCTCAGGTGCCAGATGCCAGCATATGAGCAGCCTGGAGGTGGGATGCCAAGGCCCACACACCCCCTCCAGTGGAGTGGATGAGATGGGCTGGTGGTGTGCCTTCTGTCCATAGGGGCCTTGGGGACCCCTCCTGGGGATAGAGACCCCTTTTGGGGAGTAGGACAGGGAGGGACTTGGGCAGGACAGGGCAGAGGGACGAGGAAGAGGAGGGACCCTTTGTTACTCTCAAGTCTCTGCTTTTGTATTCTCTTTCCCTCCTGGTGACTCTTCAAATGTGGCTAATCGCAGCTTGGTCTCTCTCTGTGGTCATCACACTGTCCACATAGCACATATGCTAATTTGGTCTTTCTGGGCCTTCTCATAATTTGGTCTGTTCCCCCCCAAACCAGACTCAGCCCCCCCTGCTGTGGGGCCTTGTTAGCTGGTGCCACCTTTATCTCATGTTATGGAACAATGTAGTACATGCCCTTGCTTTCCCAGGCTGTGTTTGTATCCATTGCCCTTGATGTGTTAAACAGCATGATTGCTTTGAAGGCAGTATGGAACACTGTATGAGACACCCAGGATTTTTAGAAATCAATTAACTCTTGCTGCCTATCCTGAACCATTCTAATGCATGTACATATAACTATAAGCCAATTCCCAAAAAGCAAACCTTTAAATACCATTTTCTAAGCCAACACACTACACACCCTCAGTTGGACTGCACTCCACACACTGCCCATTCCAGCTGTTTCAGGATCTGCACCACACCCAGGGCAACTGGAGTGGGTGCCAGATCCTGTATGCTGGGGAAGGGAGTTCATGGGCCCAATCTGGCCTGCAAACCAACCCCACAGCACTCATCCAGCCCACGGGACCACATGAGTTTGGCAGCCCTGGATTGAACAAATATTCTGAGACTTTTTTATGTCATCCAGCCTCATATAACCAAACAGAAAGAAATTGTAGAAATTTTAAAGAAGGGATAAAGATGATGAATCATGGAAACCCAGAAACAAAACTGGCTTAATGTCTTATGAATTAGAGAAAAAGCCTTAAAACTATAAGGTCTATGAGCCTGGCCCAGATTTTTGATGGGAAGATAAAAGGGGACTCATTTGGATTTAATCCCAGCACAAAGGAAGTAGTATTAAGGAAACAAGCATTTCTATTGTTACTATTATTGTGACTAATAATCATATAAACATGCACTACCATGCCATGGGCAGATGGTTGAAGTCAAAGGACTCTGTCTGTACCAAAATTCCCAATACATGCCAGCACCATGGCATGTAATAGTATTCTAGAGAAAACTGAACCCTTGTTTAAAGGTTCATTTAAATTATGGTCTAAATGTAAGACAATATCAGGACCATATTAATTTGGAAGTGATAGGCAAGTCCCCAAGCACCTGTAATTGAAAGATGATCACCTGCAGGAGTCAAGGCCAAGAGAAAGTGCAGTTTGCCAAGAATGTCAAAATTTAGGGCCATCTATAGAATTGATTAATCAGGAAAATGAGGGACATGGGTCTCTGTAGCTCTGGTGCCACAGAAGGACTTAACTCTATGAGAGAGAGGGCATAGGCATGTTGCCCTGAGGGGTCAGACCAATGTTCAGGATCTCAATATTGCGCTGTTAGACAGAAGAGTGTGGTGTACAATTGTACATGCACACATAAAAATCAATTAAGCACACACTCACTAGGTACATAT
>NW_017729029.1:24648036-24649870 GCF_001723915.1 Gavialis gangeticus | reverse complement strand
AGGCACATGCATACCTATTACCAGTTTAAGCCCATACATGCTACACACACCAAATTTATGCAGAATCAGTTACCAACACCTGCACATCCAATATACGTACGTGGATTACTAATTTATATACCACACACACACACAATGATATCTATATAGCTATCTCTCTTTCTATATATAGATATATATGTATTCACTAATTTACACACATACCACCCACCTACACATACACACAGGTGAGTTCCTAAGTTTAGTGTTGTGATTTTGTGTGTGGGTGTGTGGGTGTGCGCGCGCGCGCTTGGTGTACTTGGGATACCTGGGGAAAGGTTAAGGTAAAAAAGTAGAAGTGTAGGGAGTGAAAGTTAACAGGACTGGGATTAGAACTGGTAGACTACAGGGGCCTCAGCTAAAAAACTGAGGCTCAGGGTAACTTTAGGTTAATTGATCTTAATTGATTAAAAGACAGTGCCCACAGCCTGTGAAACAGGGAAGCATGCCGGCAGAGTCTGGAACTGGAGCCAAAGCCAAAGGGAAGCTGAAAAGGTAGGTAGGGAGAGAGAAAAATGGGGCTAAGGGAAAGTGTGGGTGTTAAAGACAGGCTCTGGGTGTGGGGAGCAAGAGGATGGCTCCAGGGCACCTAGAAAAGTTGTAGAGAACGGCACTAGGTTCTGGAAGCTGGAGAGAACTGCAGGACAGCTAATAGGAGATGGGAAGCTGCAGGGGCGGGGGGGAGCCTGAAAACGGAGACAGGCAACAGAAAAATCACAGGAAAAGCAGCAGGCAACAGGGACAGCAGGAAAGCAAGGAGAGGCTGAGGGGTGGCTGAAAAGGGGAGATGGAATTAGAGGAGATCAGGAAACTAGCAGAGAGGGTGGGAACTGGACCTGAGAGACAGAGAGAGAATGAGGCTGGAATTTAATATAGGGAAGGGACTGGGATTCAGTAAAACATGACCCAACTCAGGGTTGCAAATGACAGTGGTTTTATTGAACAGGGGAGATGGTGACAATGCCAAATTGGTTCCCTTGCACCCACACACACATGCATACGCATGCACGCACAATGGCAGCAGGGGTTAAAGGGGCTTGGTGCAGGGGCTGAAGTCCACTGAAGTCCAGGAGGAGAGAGAGAGAGAGTCCAAATTGTAGGAGGAGGTATGCAGGTAATATCTACCTATCCAGGCTGGAAAGGGGTCCTTGTCCAGTAGATGTTGTCCAGAGGGGGGGGTGCTGGTGGGGCCTCTGGGTGGATAGGTGGTGTGGCATGGTGCTGGTCCAGATGCAGAGGGCATCCCACTGGGTCTGTCTTCACTGCCCCTTTTTATAGGGGCAGATCTTGTGTGACCCTAGTGACAGGAGGCATGCCCAGGCAAGGGTCAGCCCCTGGCATACTGAGCATGTGTGCTCCATGCAGCGATGTGCAGTTTTGGGTGTCTGTAATGGTGGGGTACAATGATAGAGTTGCTGGTTCTGCAGGGTCTTTTGTCTGTCAAATGCTGGGTTTCTGTCTCTGTTCCTGGTTGAGGTCTGTGGTTCCTGGATGAATCAATGTGAAGTGATGGCCCAGTCATTACAGGCCATTCAGTAGAGGCCTGCTACCGTTGTATTTCAATCAATCACTCTCATTCATTGGGGAACCAGTTATGTGGGAGGGGTACAATGAATCATATTGTTGCAACATGGGATGCCCAGGCAGAGGACAGAAGATGGAGGCTTGACATATACAATGGAAACTTGACATGACTTTGGTTCACTTACAAACACAGGCCTAAACCATACAATATCCATATGAAACAATAAAAAAAAATACAAAAGTGATAATAATACAATATACAATAGTAAAA
>NW_017729029.1:24636404-24647864 GCF_001723915.1 Gavialis gangeticus | reverse complement strand
AAAAAAAAAAAAAAAAAAAAAAAAAAAAAAAAAAAAAAAAAAAAAAAAGAGAAACTGGGGTTTTGCTACAGGCATACAAAGCTACTATGGAGGCGAAGGAGGGCAGGACTTATTGTGCATCGGCTGCTTCATAATAACTGCATAGTCTTACTGAATGCTAAGTGAAGCTAGCCTGTCGTAGCTCATTCCTCAATGAAAAAAGGCTAACTAGCTTTCATTTCCTACAGGGCAAAAGCATGCATGTAGGCAGTGTTCACAGAGCAACTGACATATCCCAAACCTCTTTGCCTAGGAGTAACTTGCTCTTAACATTGTGCCCAGAAAAGAAGCCCTTCTTTTTAAAAAGCTGCATCGAGCCTATACATTGATAATGGGAGAATGTTACGAAGTTGTCACCTAAGAGTTAACTGAGTATTAGAAACTCACAGTAGTAGAAATGGAGCCAAACTCCACCACCTCTTTACGCTCCTGTTTATTTGGCTGGGCTCTCTTCCCCACTTTGTGTCATGATACAGTTGACTAAAGTAACAGGCTGTAGTCCTGTGAGTAGAGTATGATATTTAATTAACTAAGTTATCCTTTCATAAAAGTTGGTACAAAAATTCCTCAAACCATTTTCCAAGTTTTTCTTTCAAGTACTCATTTTAGTCATATTTAAAGGACTTCCCAAAAGCTTTGCAGTGACTCATGCTAAATCCTTGTAGCAACTAACTTACTCAAGCATATTGTTCTGGTGAGTTAATGTATTATAGTGCTCAAATACATAAGACTTGGATGGAAATGCCAGAAAAGAAGCAACACATTTTGAAGCTCATGTTCAAATCACCCAACCAACTTTTCACACTTTACTTGCTGTTAAATATGCAACTTCACTTGACAAATTCTTTGATCTTCAGATTGTTTGTCCCTTAGATAATTCCTGTTTAAATCTACATTGTTTTCCACTACCCTGACCCTAAGCAAAAACTATGCATTATTAATACAGACAAAAAATTTTAAAAGTTTTTTTCAGGGGTTTTAATGTGCTCTTTCTTGGAATTACAAGTATACTGATATGTAAGTGCATTGTGTATCTCCAGCAGTTGTACTCCAAAAGGCATCATTAGCAAGAATTTCTACTACAAAGATAACAAACAGCTCTTCCACACAATCCAAGGAAGCTCTGTTTGCAAAAATTATTCTGCAGTCCAAAGCATTTTGTGACCTATACCCATACCAAAACTAAATAAATAAATAAATAAATACATACATACCTGCATGTACATCTTGAAGTCTAAATAAGGTATTCATGTTTTATTGCATGTAGAGAGTTTTAAAGAAGAAAGCATTTTTGAAACTGCTTGTGCATTGCATTTTTCAGACACATTAAGTTAATCAAAAGCTATGCCATCCCTTAAAATACTAAGGATATTCCTTCATTTACAATCAAAATGGTGAAATGCCTTAATATATGATAAAACTTTCACTGATTTGGAACAGATTCAATATTGGCTAAATACTTCAGTCTAGAGGTTTGAGTACATGGGGGGCTGAGGGCCCTGCCCCCGCTTGGAAACAGGGCTATCATCTGAAATGCATAAAACTTTCCAAATATCCATCATCTTAGCCCCCTGCCCCACCAAAAATTTAAGTCAGCACCTATGCTTCAGTCCTTATTAAATTGAAAATGTCAATGTATTCAGTATCTTAAAACAAATCTCTGATGTTGAAATGAAAGAGGAAAATATTGTTGTCGTTTATGGGGTGGTTTGGCTACTTGGAGATTACCTGTTGTTGTTTGTTTTCCACTTTTCAATTTTTTATAACAATTGCAAGAATCAGTAAACTATGTGAATTAGTGAAATGTATTAAGTTATTTATTCTTGCTCAATATCCAAATGCAGAGTGATAGCTAGCTCTTTCTGTGACCTGGGCAGAGGAGGGGTGGGAGCTATATTCTTCTAAGCAATGAAAAAAAGTGGGGCACCTAGAATCTTACCTGCCACAGCACAAGTTCACAGCACTGGATGCAACAATGTGGGCTCCAGCTGCTGCAGCAACACACTGTCCCCACACAATGGCTGCAGCAGCGCCTTCAGTGAAGGTACTTACTCTAAATCAGTGCCTAGCATGGGCAACTGGTGCCACCTTAGTCAGCGGGGGCACGTGCATCCCCCCGGGACCAGTCCTCCCAACCAGGAGAGGGGTCCCCCCAATGGCTGGTCCTGCAGTGGCCAATTGCTTCTGGGAGCTGCTGCAGCAATCAGCTGGCACTTGCAGGAGGGCACCTGCACTCCCACCTACCCCCCCTACCCATTGCCTAAGCAGCAAGCACAGCCAGTCAGGGGGTGCACCAGCGCTCTCTGGGGGTTAAGGTGCATCCCCATGCACCCCCTACACGTAACCACTGGTGCTTAGGGCTGGTGCCCTGCTCGCCTACTGGTGCCCTGTTACATGTCCACTTTAACTTGGTTCTTAACCTGCAGTGCAGTCATTGGTCTGCAACATACTTCTTACAGAACTGGGACCCTTATATATAGTTAGTAAACTTGAGGAAACCCATCGTTATCATGCGAGAGAACACCAGCTTAAAAAAAAAAGTTCAAGGGCTCCAAAGCAAATATGACACATGTATAGAGCATACTTATGGATGGATGTGCCCTGCACAGGGTAGCAGATACCACAATGAAGAGAGTGTTAGGAGTGTTCTTGAACAATAGTCTCATAAACTGTCAGCTAATATATATTTTTTAAAAATCAAGGATATTAAACTTATTTGTTTATTTATTTACCTCAGTCTTTATTTAGTACTTCCTCTGAACAAGAGAGGCAGCCTTTTATGGTGCTACAAAGAAATTTTGAAATTGCATAAGGTAATTCCCCAAATCAGTATTATCTGGTTCCCCTATTAAAATAACTTTCTAGGTATCCAAAATGCATCTTCAAAATGTACCCCCTAAAAGGCTTTTTAAAAAAATAAAATTGCATAAAATCCCAATATAAGTCTTTGTATGGAAAATAGATATCATTCTTAGCCTCTTTTGGAACCTTTTGCACCATCCTCACAGAACAAATGGGCCAAAAAAACAAATGAGATGATGTAAGATTTCCTCAGCACTAGGATGCCCCTGGGTAGCTTGAAGCCAGTATAGTAACAGTGTATCACTTCATTCCTTGGCATAGAAAATGGTATTCTGTAGCATAGAAAGTAGATCTAGAAAACAAGGTAAGCCCTATCACGCTTTAGTAATCCCCACCTCCTTGTGCTCCATGATCCAGGACCAGAAGGATGGTGCAGGAGCAAAAAGCTATTTTCCCCTGTCCTCCATATCAGTTGGGTCCTAGATTGGCTGAGTACATCTATCCTTAGAATCTAGCCCTATGCTATTTGAAATTCATCACATTAAAAATGCATTGGGAATGACTCTGAAGTATCAGAAAGACATTTAAGTATACGTGTAGTTGATAAGTCTCATTTGTGTTTATGTAAAATGTGTTAGATTAAAAGTGAAAAACAGTGTTCTGCAGTGACTAGAAAGCAGGTTATAAAATACATTAAAATGTTATTCTCAGAGTGTTGGCAGATGCATCAGAAACTGCCTGGAATCAGCCTAGTCACATTAGCTTCTAGCTGTAGTTTCTGGATTTACTCCTTGCTGGAACAGCATTGTGCCATGTGCGCCAAGCTGATTATGCCTGAACCACAGGAGACAATCGTTTATTTTGTTTAGTCTCAAATGGCAAGAATCTGCCATTCTTATTTTGGACAGTACCTTACTTGGCAAGAAGTCCTACTGCAATCAGTAGGACAACATGAGGAGTCAGGTACTGTACAATGTAACAGTCGCAGAATTTAGTCCTAAGTGACTTCTGAAAAGGAGCCTCATAAAATCCTAGACCATGGAGTATATTTTCTTGTCAAAGCCCATACCTAGTTCCTATTAAAGTCGCTAGGAGTTATGAGCACCCACATCAAGAAAAGAATATGCCCTTAAGTGTATAGAATCTCCTTTTAAGAAACAAACTATAATGTAACTAAGGACTGCAAAGTAAAAAGGTAGAAAGCAGTAATGATTGGTCCAAAGTTTACCATAACAACCCCTGCTTGGGAAATTCTCTGCCAAGCAATTTATATCCACAAGAGGTACATTCCACTCCCTCAGCCTCTAGTGTCTTTTAAAGTTAAAACTTATTTCTTGCGGTAGTTTATGGCAGATTTTACTATGTGTACTCAGGAAGCAGGCAAGGCTGACTAAACTGATTTCCTCCATGACCTTTACTACTGTCGGCTCAAAACAATTTAGTCCATTTTAAGTCATTTGAGAGCACTGTAAACATTATCCAAGGGGCTTAGGAATGACCATCTAAACCATGACCTTTGAAGCTGACAGATGACAAAAAAATGCTCTACTTTAAGCCATTTTAAAGCAAGATGATAAAGGTCTTTCATCCTATTGAAACAGAAAGGAATTTACTTTTTACCTCTGAAATAAAGACTTTTTTTTCATTCAGGTAACCAGATCTTTTGGGCAAAAAATAATCTAAACTACTCAATCTCTGTGCGTCTCAACCAAAACTCAAAACAATCAATTAGTGTAAACTAAGGACTAAAAAAGGGGGGCAAGAGAGCAACTGGATAAGTTAGACCTTGTGTCAAGGCAAATAAATAAATAAATAAGCTTTGCACTCAGAATACATTCATGGCAAATGGGAAAAAAAAAAATGGGAAATTGTTCCAACCTTTAATTGCACATACTTTAAATCTAGTCATGTAAACCCATTTTGGACCAAATCATATGCAACAAAAAGTAATATTAAGCTTTGATTTATTGTCAGTGCTGGCTGGATGCTGGTCACAGCAGCAGAATCAGCAAAATGTATTGATTTGTTTATTTATCCTCTTTATATGCCTCCCTTCCTAACAAAGGCTCAGGGCAACTTACAATAAGAGGGCATAACAACTCATATAACAGAATATCAACAAATGAACAAAACAAAGAACTAGAACATCCACCTGAAAGACACACCCTAACTAATGTCTCAGCCTAGCTTTTTGGGGTTTGTTTTTTTTGGGGGGCAGGGTGTTGGCTAAATACCTGCCCAAAATAAGAAAGTCTTACAGAGTTCCAAAAGATATCCAGGGTCAGGCTCTAAAATGTTGCATTATGGAAGTTACATCTTGTGTTATACTTCAACTTCAGTAGAGCCAGACTGTGTCTGACCCCCACACACCTATGCCAATAGGTAAGTTAAAGGAGTCTTCTCTGCCTTGCTGTCCCCAACTAGAATTCCAGGTCCAACAATCTCCTTTAAGAACAAAGACTGAGCCTTCCTGAATCAGCCCAGCCCGTCACATGAGGGATTGATGGAAGTTCCCTCAGGTGCTCCACTTTGGAGCACCTTTGTCTGATCCCTTATTAGATATGGGTTAATTTGTTGTGCAATTGGCCACCTTTAAAGTGCTCTGCAGCCCTGCACTTCTGTCACAAACAGCTGTAGAACACTTTCAGGGAGCCAATTGTGCAAAGAATGTCACCTGTCTGCACCCTTTGTTACAGTCCTGAAAGAGTTCCTCTAAAACCTACTATGATTTTTATGCGTCCTATAACCTAAATGGGCTGCAGTTAGGGCACTGTGAAATTTCAGCAGCTGTTTCATTTTGGAGGTGTTTGGGGCCATTTCAGCACCCAAAACACCAAATCAGAATTGAAATGGAAGGCTCCAAAATGTTTCAGAAATGTTTCAGAGATTTTCAGAGTTTCAGAGCCAGGCTTACAGGGAAACAAAAACTAAGAGGGAGAGGAGGGGAAGGACTGCTCTGATATTAACATCTAGCTCCTGGTTCAATTCCCTAGCTCTCTGATCATTTCCCCAGCTTTTCTCAGGGGGTGTGTCCCGAGTTGTATGTGGGGTTTTAGCAGGCAGCTTCTCAGCATAGCCTGCCCTGAGCACTGGGAAGACTGCGGTGCTGCCACAGGCCCCAGCCTGTACTGACAGCCTGCTGAAAACCAGCACACAGATCCAGGGGCCCACACCCCACGGGAAGAGCTGGGAGAATGATCAGAGCAGGGCAATTGAACTGGGGGTTGGGCAATCCCTGCTGTGCAACCTGGCTCTGTAAGGAGCAGAGATCCACTCCGGGGTTTTGCCCACCCCGGGCAGCCCCTGATCTCAGTTCCCTGTGGACCCAGGTCACACACGGTGGGAACAAGCTGTGCTGTGCAATCTGGCTCCACAGGGAGCAGAGATCCATGCCAGGGGGTCTCCTTGCCACCACTGCCTGCCCCACACAGCCCTATATCACTGGGGCAGCACAGGGTGGGCAGCAGCAGTAAGGAGACCCCTGGCACGGATCTCTGTTCCCTGCTCTCAGATCTATGCATAGAAGGAGAGGAGGCTGCTGCTGCAGCCTGGGACTGGTGCTGGGCACAGCCTGTGCCCACAGCTGGGAAGATTGCTGCTCCCACTGACCCCAGGCAGTAGCAGCAACCTCTTGTCATCTGGTGTGCAGATTCAGGAGGGCGCACTCCCAGGAGGGCTATGGGACTGTGCCTGACTCCTCCTGGAGTCAGCCACTGCCACCTGGGACCAGCGCTGAAGCCAAGTAAGCCTAGCTTTGAAACTTGAAACATTTTGAAACGTTTCAAGTGCCCTCACTTTGTTTTGAAGCCTTTCATTTCATTTTCATAGATTTCATAGACATTAGGGCTGGAAGGGACCTCGGAAGATCCGAGTCCAACCCCCCGCCCAAAAGGCAGAAAGTCAGCTGGAGTCATAGGATCCCAGCAAGATAAGCATCCAATTTACTCTTGAAGGTGTTTAATGTAGGTGCTTGAACTACCTCCGATGGCAGACTGTTCCAGACCTTGGGGGCTCGAACAGTAAAGAAATTCTTCCTCATGTCCAGCCTGAAACAGTCTTGTAGCAGTTTATGACCGTTCGACTTCATCATCCCTTGGGGTGCTCTGGTGAACAAACGTTCCCCCAGATCCTGGTGATCACCCCAGATAAATTTATAGGCAGCCACCACATCACCCCAAGCCTGCGGTTTTCCAGGCTAAAGAGCCCCAGGGCTCTCAGCCTGTCATCATAAGGTCTGTTTCCTGACCTCTGATCACGTGCGTGGCTCTTCTCTGGACTCTCTCAAGCTTCTGATTTTGCTGTTCCAAGGTTGAAACAGCTTCAGAACAAAACACCTGACAAAATTTTGCACAGCCCTAATATTTATCTTTTTTTTTTTTTTTTTTTTTTTTTTAAGGTTGTGCAAAACAGCAATATTTTGTTTCAAATTCAAATTCACCATTTCAAAGGAACAGCATTTTGTTGTTTTGAAGCACTGTTCCATTTTGTTTCACCGAAACTGTTTTGCTGTTTCAACATGTTTTGCCCATAGGCTATAATGGAGAATCACAAAAATGCCTATAATGTTGTCATTTCATGCCTGATTTTGATAAAAACAGCAGATGGTAGCCTCTACAGAGGAGATGAAGCCTGCCAAGTTTAAAGGAGATAAGTGCAAGGGTTTCTGGGAAACCACACCTCAAACTGTTCAGAGCAAAATTTGTGATGTGTGACTGTGCATGTGCATATTAAGACAGAGTGGGATGAAAACAGCACGGATGCTAGCCCCTTCTGGAAAAGATAATAGGTAGGGAGGCTGCCCTTGAGCTTCAGCTCAGTCACAGTCCTAATGGACCCCACTAAACCCTGTAGGTTCTCAGACCCCTTGCTGGGACTCAATCTAAGTAGGTGCCTCAAAGAGACACCCTAAGCCTTATGGGCTATATGCGTGGCTCCAACCACCCTTTACCACGCCCCGTGCCTCACTGATAGTATATCGATATTGTCCCTGTAATGAGGTCTCAGTCTCACTGTACCTTCTATTGTCACTGGGCTCCTTATGCCCTTCTCGCTGCACCCTCACTGGCGTTAGGGCCACTACATGACATGGTAGTGTGCCTCAATGAGGGTTCCTCCTTCCCTATAGCCTCAGGCTGGTCCACCACTTTAAATAATGACAGGTAAGTAGCACAGTAGCACTAGCATAACCACTTTTCACAGACGAGCCTATGAACTTCACTTTATCAACCACCTGGACACAAACTCATGGACACAATATAGACATTGGAATTAGGACACTACAACCTGCCAATCATCCAACTCCCCAGGTACCTCTCCACTTTTACTTGGCCACATCCCCCTTTCCCCACCTCCCACCCCAGCCTGTCCTTCAGCTCCTGATGCCTCCATTTCCATTTTCACTGACTAGCTTTCTTGCCTGCATTGCATGCCAGCCTTTAGCTTCTTTACTATTCCTTTCATCCACCAAGAGCACACACACTAACTGCAGATGCTTCCTCATCCTAACGAAGGGTTTTTCAACCCGAAAGTTTGCATAAATACATTTCTCCATCTATTCAGTTGGTCAGCTAACAGGTATTGGATTAACCCAAAGAACCTTGTCTGCCTAGTGTGTGGTTCTGCAGCTCTGTACCTCCCCTACACTGTGGCCCATGCCTTGCAGATGGCATCCCAGGCAGCTAAGCTGAGCTCACCTGGAGCCTCACAACTCCACTGCAACCAACAAGACTCAGGCCTCTCAAAGATCTTAGGGGTCTGGGCTTTCTCCAGACAGGAGCGTGTGTGTGCGCGCGCGCGCGCGCGGTGGTTATAAAGGAACTTTGTTCCACCTTTCACCAGCGAGGTCCTCAGTCCTGAAATTTCCTGGGGGCTGCTGTACAGCCAGCAGTCTCATGAGGCCTCCAAACTCTGGCAGGGTGCAGTTTTAGGCCATGAACAGGACCTGGGGTCTCCTTCCCCATAGCCCCATCCCAGACCTCCAAGTTCATCCTAGCACAGGTTCTTCCCCTGCTGGCTGGTGATGCAGTGAATGCCCTCTCCAGCTCGGAGAGTGGGGCATTAAATAGGTTTGGAAACCAGGAACCAAAATGAAAAAAGGTGCGGATGGAGTGAGGAGAGTGGCATTCACTCTGTCTGTACCTGAAGCTTTGGGAACCCCAGCAGCAGGAGGTTCACCTTGAGGAATACCAGTTGTTCCACCAAATCAGGATGCTAAGAGGTACAGTGGGGTGTCACAACATCCCTAGCAATTCTGAACACCCGCTCACTTGGAAAACTGTTTGGTGGACAGGACAGGTGTTCCCGAGCAACCGTGGCCAGATCTTGCTACATTTGGCTGCAGCTTGCCCAGTAGGCCAAGGGGTTGCACAGCAGCAGCTTCACATCTTCAGCAAGATAGGTAGCCACCAAGGCCTAAGTGTTACCTGCCTGATGGGTGGGTCCTGGTGCCTCTGAACCCCACCATGAAAGCCATGTCCTTGGCCCACATTGGCAGTGCCTGTGGTGGAGGAGGAGACTGGCTGGTGGATAGTGTGCTGGCATGGGACAGTGGATCTCCCTCTTCCATATCTCCCTCCCTGTGCCCTTCTGCCTCCCGGACTCTGTTCACTGGGACCTCCATCAAGTGATCCAGGGTTTTGGTGCTACATATGTTCCCCTTCACCCTTGGGTCACACATAGCTACCAGCATATGGACCATACTGGACTGCAATGGATCTAGTCATTTCTTGATGCCCTCCTTCAGGCACTTCACCAGTGCCTGCACCTCTTGTTATAGTGGCTTGCCCCAGCCAGGAACAATCCCCCAGAACTTGTGCATTTAGTTTTCAATTTCAACCGGGATCATGTGGCTCAGGAAGGCTTCACCACTGCTGAGGCTCTCAGTGGCCTTGAGGAAGGGCTTGAGGACCACTATGATCTGGGAGATGGTATCCCACTTAGCTCCGTAAAGCAGGCCACTGATTCCAATCTCTGCATCCAAGGCCATCTCATGGATGGCGTTCTGTTGCTCAACCAGCCTTTTGAGCAACAGGTATGTGGCGTTCCACTGAGTCTCCACATCCTGCATGATTTTGTGCTGTGGGATGCTTAGCATTGCCTATTTGTCCCACAGCATCTTGTCCCCCTTGATGCTCCAGTGGAAGAAGCCTGCCACCTTCCTCTCTTTCAAAATCAGTTGGCTGCTTGTGATGGCACTCTCATCAGCAGCCCTGTCCCCCTCCAAGGCATCCCTCACTATGAGGTGCAGCTTGTGTGCCACACAGTGGATGCCAACAAAGTTGGCATCATGAATGGCCTTGACCATATTGGCTGCATTGTTGGGGACCATGAACCCACAGGTGAGCTCACCAGGCCCAACAAGCAATCCCTGCACCAAGCAGTTCATGGCTGCCATGAGGGACTCATCCATCACCTCAGCATGAAGGAGAGCCCACCAAGGGCCTGACTGGTCTCACCAGTGCTCTGTGAGGGACAGGTAGGTGTGATCTCCACCCCAGCTGCTCCAGATGTCTCAGGTGAAGTGTAAGGCCACCTGTGGACCTGCCTTGTACAGCTCCTCCCTCAAGTATTCACATCATGCCTCATACAGGAAGGGCACCATGATCCTGCTGAAGGTGGTGCATGCAGGCACTTTGTACAATGGGGCCACAAGTACCATGAGCCACCTGAACCCTGGCTGGTCAATGAAGGAGAAGGGCCGGCCATCCAGAGCAAGCATCTCCCCAATGCTCTGAGTTACCTTGCTTGCCTTGGGAATGCACCCCCTGTGTGCCCACCTTTCTGCCACTGTTCCAGAGGGGCCTGCCTCTGCTTTGGGGGAATGGGAGCTTTGGACTGAGAAGGGGACTTCTTTTTGGGCACACGCCCACTGGTGCCAGGCTGAGGACAAGCAAGGGCAATGCGGTGGTGCCTACAGAGATGCATCAGCTTCCCCATGGTGCTCATATGTTTTGTTTCCTTGCCCCAGGTGGCTTTGGCTCAGCTGTGCAGGCAGGAAGAATATGTGGGATCATCTGCCAGCTCAAAATGATACAAGACCACACTACCCCCCCCCCCCCCTTCTGGGGTGTGGGTACATGTATGGATGCTGCCTTTTCCCCCTCCTCAGCAGGCAGCGACACAGCAGAAGGAGAAGCGGACTCAGCTGAGCCACTTGCCTCCACAACCTCTACCTCAGCCTCCTTTGAAGTGCCTTCCAGGGAAGGAGGTCTGGCTCTAGGAGAAACTTGAGAGGTGTGGAGCACAAACTCAGCTGATCCCCCTCCCTCCTTCACCAGAATTTCCCTTGCTAGGGCACTCAGATCTAGATCCAGCTCATCCTCTAGCACTGGAAGGCTCAGGCTGGGAATTTAAATTGGGGTGGAGGAGACTACAACAAGACCTGGATAGGTTACAGGAGTGGGCTGACATAAACAGGATGTGTTTTAAAACTGACAAGTGCAGGGTGCTGCACATAGGCAGTAGAAACCAGCAGCACACTTATAGAATGGGAAACTCCCTTCTTGAGAGCACGGAGGCAGAAAGGGATCTTGGAGTCATTATTGACTCCAAGATGAACATGGGCTGACAATGCGAGGTCACGGTTGGCAGGGCTAACCAGACCTTGTCGTGCATCCACAG
>NW_017729029.1:24629589-24636255 GCF_001723915.1 Gavialis gangeticus | reverse complement strand
GCGGGGGGGGACTTAGAGCTCTCCTTCTGCCCTCTCTTCCAACGCGGCCAGAAGAGCAGCCACCTGCCTTTTCCAGCATGCTTCATGTTTGGCGTGCTGGAAAATCTTTGTGTATTTATGTAATATATAAATACATGTTCTCTAATATATGTTTTGCTTTCAGTGCAGACTGTCAGGGAAAACACAGATTTCTTTTATGTGGAGAAAGAATTGCAGAGAATAACAAACAGAATTTTGGGGGAGGAATAAAATCGAAAGGAATGAATTGGGAAAGGGTATTAGGAGAAGGATTGGATCCCACTTGTTAGGAACAGAATAGCAAGTAGGAAGTGAGAGGCTTCCTGGTACTCCTGGAGGACAGCTCAGTAAGCTGACAAGGGCACAACTGATAAAGCTTATTTCAAACAGTTCTTGTATGCTCCTTCTCCATCCCTCCCCCAGAGCACTGGGATTGGAAGGTACCTCAGAGAAGGATCACAATCACTGGCCAGCTACATAGTCAATGTCAGAACAGTTCTTCCCCCACTTTTCCCCCTCCCTCTCATTAGTTTGTATTTCCCTGCAAGCCCAGCTTTGAAACTCAAAACTCTTCAAAATTTTCAAAGCGTTTTGAGTGCCCTCATTTTGTTTTGAAGTTGTTTCGAAGCCTTGCGTTTCATTTCAGTTTTGATGATTCAAGCTCAAAACACCTTTGAAACAAAATGTACATCAAAATTTTGCAGAGCCTTAATATATTTATACACACACACTATTGCTAGCAGTGAAGGTGTTCATGAGATTAGGCGTATTATATATAATAATATATTAATATAATATAATAACAGCACCAGTGTGCTCCGAGCTCACAACAGCACTGCGCAAGGAAGAGGCAGGGATCATGCAGGGCTCAGCTTCTTCCCACCCCCCCAATAATATTTTATTGTGCATTAAAGCATCACGTAAAGAAACATGTGATGGTAAGTCCTGCATATAGTATGGGCGAGATGTGCTCCTCTCAGCCATCTTTGAATGACAAAGTAGGCTGATGATCTTCAGAAAGAGTAATTTGTAAAGGCTGGGTCTGGAGATGCTTAGCAAATTTATCTGTGCCTGAGAGACATGGTCCCATCAGCCAACTGAATATGAAAAAAAAAGTCCACAGTTGCTATTTGTCTCTTCTATTGCATCAGTAAGTTCAATGAATGAGCAAAAAATTTAAACTGGAGTGAGGGTCAGACTTCAGTGACATTAATAGAGATAGCAGTCAAAGCTGCAGCATTAACAGTTTCAACTTCTTACAAGTATAAGCCTCCAAGACTGAGTTTGAGCCAAGTACTTTTTCAGTTCAAGCATTGTTTACACACTTAACAGGGCAAAATATTATATATCATGAATTTAGTGCCCAAACTGTGAACGTTATCATTTACTTTTTCTGTTGCCAAATGAGGAAGCTTGTTTTTCTAACTGTTTTAAACATTGACTGCACATTCAGTTCTGTCAGCCTGTATATGTAATACTGAACTCATCTGTCTAGAAACTACCACATTAATATATGGTAGAAGTTGAAGCTTTTAAAAATCTGTAAGTACAAAGCTTTACTTAATCACAAATCATTATGAAACAACATTCCAGATTGAAGTTCATACTTTCTTTAATCCCAGAAACATTCTCTACAATTTCTGTTTATGATGCAGAATTAAGTACTTATACCACAAATTACCTACACCACTACATTATACCTATATACCTACATTATACCACCACAAAAGTGTCTACAGTACTACATTCTAGTTAAGCCTGGTCATAGTGAATGCACACCCATCTATTGATGGTAAATAAAGTAACAGCTTAGCCAGACCTACACAAAATCTTTATAATCAAATTAAAATTAAAACAGTGCATCTTGCACAAAAAGTGCAAGGTGGCAACTGAGACCATACAAAATACAGCAACCCCAACTGGTTTTATTCTCTGTGCTAGATTATGTCAAATCAAGAAAGTTGTTAGCAAACACCTGACATGTCCATCACATGTTTGTCTAGGAGAGCCAGTGAAGGCAAGGAAACTATATACACAATTCAATTGACCTAGCAGCAAAACAAGACAAAAGGCTAAATATGCATCGAGACACCTGTAAAACGTACAGTAAGAATGCCCTGTATGTCACAAATGCACCCTACTCACATTTCTCCAAACAGACATCCAATGTCTACCGTTTTACAAATGTCTCAGCCATTCAATGCATGTCTGTTTGGTAAACAGACCATCATCGGTACAACTTACTGCAAATTTGTCCCATTGAACAAACAAATACCAAAGACAGATCTGGTAACACCTCTAAGCATCCTGTTTGACCACTCAAGAGCCCTAACCTGTAACTAACCTATAATTTCAGTGGCTGCAAAGAAACAGAAGTCTTCACACCTATACAAATCCAGAACAGGAGGCAAGCAATTTAATAAGAGCTGTGATATGATTTTCCTCCCTGTTTGTTTGGACTCTAATTGGCCAACTGTCAAGGAAAAATGTTCTGAAGGTATACTGTTAAAATAGTATAAGAACTAAGCAAATTTGCCAGCAAAGTGCATATTCCAGAAAGCAGAAACAGATCACCGCAACATCACACCCAGCTTAACCGCAATGGATTCTGCTTGGTGACGGCTGCAAGACTGGACCAACTTTCTTTGCCTGCATTGGTGAGAAAATACTACTGCTGCTAAATATGTACTAGGACTTTGTGGAGTAGCTCATTTTTCAGGAGTCTTTTTCTGTCATTTAGCTTTATAGCTTGCTTGTGGTATTGTTATTAAAGCCTTTCTGCTATTGATCAACTGCGTGTTGTGTCAATTCTTGGGACACTGGGTTTAAAAACCCACTTTCTAAGTAAAGCACCGTCTGTGAGGTACCCCTGGAGCCCCAAGTTTCTCTCTGTTGTCCTACTGAATTACCCAAAGAACACAGTAAGTTTTGCCCTGGGATAACTACTTATCCCCACAAGCCTTAGCGTCTCTGCCCTCATACCAAACCCTACAGCTGCAGCAGGGTAATCTATGCCAGCCAGCAATGCTGGCTCCCTTTGGGTTGCAGAAGAAATTTAGGTCCCCATTTCTGTAATATGGGCTAGCCTAGAATATTGTTTACTCTGAGATCAATCCTTACTGCAGGCAATCAACATAGGGACAAAAATAACAGATTTCTCTTACAGGAATAAATAATTATACAAGAAAAAACCAACCATATAGTTTGAAGACAGAACAGAGAGACATGTTAAGTGTCTTACCCTCTCATCTAGCTACCACCTAGCTCCTCTGAGATTCCTGCCAGTGTTTTTACAGATCAGCTTTCCTGCTTGATCCTGACAGCCCTGACTGCTTGGGACCTCAACTCCCTATAAAATCTGTAATACTCCAAAGACTATGACTGACTCTCTCATAAGCAGGAATCCTGGTTTTCTCTGATAAAAAAAAAAAAATCAAGTTCTCTGACAAAACCCCCAAAATCTGTTATAATTAACCCCCCTCCCATCCCTGCTGGTGCCCCCACAACAGTCCCCCTACCCTACGTGTGCAGGTAGCTGCAAAAGAAGTAGCATAGAGCTGACTCCCCCCCACTGCTGCCTGCCTGCTCAGGCAGGGGCAGCCCTGCTGGTGCCCCCAGCCGTGACTCACAACCCCCCAGCCCCCTGCAAGCCCAACTTACCGCGTAAGTTCCAGGAGCAAAGAGTGAGGCTGAGCTGAGTCTTAATGTTTCCATGGGATCATTTACAGTCTCCATTCTTTTATGCATAGGCAGCATGCTCCTAGCTTAGTAGAGCTGGGACTGGGGTAAGGGCAACCATTCCTGCCACAATTTGATCTTCTATGTAGTTTGGGAGGAAGGTCTTAACCCCCATGGGTGTTGTTCTTATGTCAGCCCTGGAGTTGCCTTGTGGGGCTCCACCTCCCCTACACTCCAGCTTACGGAAACCCTCAAGATCTCCAATAGATGTTCCAGGCACACAGACTATACTTTCATATTGTGCCTTCTGAGGTAGGCGATATATAAATCAAACAAACACTATGCAACTCAAAATAGCACTCCAGGGCTTAGTCCCTTTTTTTACAGTCCTCACACCCAGAGTTGTACCACTGAGGTCCGTCCCTAGCAAAACCCTTTTGTACATTAGGGTTTGAAATAAGAACAGTCCCCTGTGAACCACTTCAGTCTACTGCACTCACAACCCTTCTCTCTCCTTTTTTAACGTTCAGCATCTCTGGTCAGGTCCCAATCTTCAGTTCCTAATGACCAGGACTTGCCTGCAGGCAAGTCATTTGGCTCCTCAAAGCCACTTTGGTGTGTTTCTTGCCAGCTGGCTGCCTTCCACCAGTCACCCCTTTGGGGGCTTCTGAACCTCACTTCTGGTCCTCCCGTCTACTCATGCCAGGCTGCCTTTAATCCGGCCATAAGATTCCAGATCTTTAAATGCTGGTGGCATGCGCTTATAAAGCATGACCGCACTGGCATTTCTCCAGTACTCATCTTTTCCTTCTGCACTGCTTTTTGCCACTGCTTCACCACTTCATGTCAACTCAGCAGGTAGATCTTTCTATTGTCCCCCATAGGAGCAGACATTCAGGGGAGGGGCTTCCATTTAGACTGCAGAACTGGAGGCCACTGGGCTGCTGCAGGGACACCCAACACAGAGCTGTCCCAGGGCCTGAAGCCCAGTGGTCTGCATGAAGGCAGAAGCCAAAACACTTTAGGAGGACTGTTGCCAGTCAGAGAACTAAGTATGTGGTAGAAAAAACTCAGGGGGGAGGGTACAAGCCCGTGGTCTCACCTCACAAGGGGTGAGACCAGGGGCCTTAAGAGACCAGAGCCTATGAAGGGCAAGCTGGGCCCCAAGAGCCTGGGGTTCTTGTACATTGGACCTTGGGCAGAAAAAACCCAGCTAGGTAAAAGTGGGCCAAGACCAGGGGGGGCCTCAGCCCAGACAAGGACTTACCCCAAGGCCCACTTCTGCCTCCTATAGGACATTAGAAAATCAAGGCATAGCAGGTGAGCTAACAGGATGTGTGAAACCTGAGAGGCTAGAGGGGGAAATGAGTTAAGGCCCAGGGGGCAGCCAAGAGAGGAGACCTTGCCGCTCCAGCACCAGGCACATTACACAGTAATAAAAAAAAGACATATATGCATACTGTACAGCATAACATTGGCTTTTCAATGACCCCAGACAAACTGTAACAGTAAAACAAATTCAAAATAAAAAATACATAACATCTCACAAATCTCAAAATATAGTGGGTTTCATGACAGAAAGAAATAATGATTTGTGTTAATTACTCCATAATTTGTTTTGTTTTATTAAAAATAGTAATATTGTAACAGATATTGGAAATCTGCTTACAAACAAGCAGCACTCAGTTTGCATTTTTTCAGTAAAGAACACACGCATTTATATTCACTTATACGTTTTGAAATGTGGTTAAGCTACCTTGTTCAAAGACAGAAAAATGATGTTTTGAGAGACAGCTTCTTTAGCTTTTTATCATGTTTGTTCCCTTACTGATCTATTAAAGTTCAGTTCCATAGATATCAATGCATATTCCTCACTCCTCTGCTACATTGTTTTTCTCAGTATTGAAATTACAGTAAGTATTTTCAGTTTGGCTACAATTCTTATATTGCATCTTTGCTGCCTTTGCTTAGTAGCCAAATGAATAGAAGGTGACCAGTTTGGCAAATAAATCTAAAACTGGCCCAGAGTGAAGGAACTGTACAACTATTTATGGTACAATTTATTTGTACAATGAGGACTCAGGGTGTTGTTACACATTGCAAATAGCACATGCTAACACTATAGCAAAATTTTAGGCTTTGTTACAGCTAGCAACCACTGTGAACAGTTGTTTGTTAAGGGTTAACAGCTTCTGTAACATGCACTGTGTTGCCCTGCCCCTAGAAGGTTGGTGAGCAGATGCATGCCTAGGAGCTACAAGTCTGCTCCTTGCCTGCCCTACTCACCAGATCCCTAGGGCAGTATAGGGTCCAGGATCAGGATCATTAGCCCCCTGCCCTGTCTGGAACAGGATCCACTAACCTCCCCACCATAACTTGTGAGCTGGATTGGAACCCTTCCTGCCCCACTCTGTGGTAGCCAGGATCAGATAGGGGGCTGCTCCCATGCCCCTCTGTGGTTCCCCAGGAGCTCCCCACTGACCTGCAGCAGCCCTTGGGAGCTGGTATCAACCTAGAAAGTGGTGGCAGCAGCAGGTAAGGCAGGTTGCCTCCTCCCTTCCTGCTCCATACAAGCAACACTGAGAATAGGATGGGATTCAACACTGAGAAGTGCAAGGTGATGCACCTGGGCAGGAAGAACCAGCACCATACTTACAGGTTGGGGAATTTCCTTCTCATCAGTGCAGAGGCAGAAAAGGATCTTGGAGTCATCACTGATGCCGAGATGAACATGGGCCAGCAGTGTGGGGATGCGGTTAGGAAGGCCAACCACACCTTGTCATGCATCCACAGATGCATCTCAAGCAGGTCCAAGGAGGTGATCCTCCCCCTCTACGCAGCACTGGTCAGGCCGCAGCAGGAGTACTGCATCCAGTTCTGGGTGCCACACTTCAAGAGGGGTGTGGACAACATGGAGAGGGTCCAGAGGAGGGCCACTCACATGATCAGGGGGCAGCAGGGCAGGCCCTA
>NW_017729029.1:24623996-24624589 GCF_001723915.1 Gavialis gangeticus | reverse complement strand
GTCAGACTTGATGATCTGCTCTGGTCCCTTCCGACCCTACTAACTATGAAACACAAGTAAGCAGTGAAACAGGGGCAGGGGCGAGCCACTAGGGAACATAAAGAGGAGCCCCAACAGGCCAATGGGCTGGTGGGGGGGAGGGGAAAGGGGGGCCCCCCAAGGGACCAGGGACAAGAGAGGTCAACCACAATGGTTAGAGAGGGTGGATGGTGAGCCCTAAGAGATCAGAAGGTAGGGGATCAAAGGGATGATCCTTGAAAGACCAGGGGCAGGAGGGGTGAACCACAAGGGACTAAGGGGGCTAGGGGGTGAGCCCCAAGGGACAGGGGCAGTGGGGGAAGCCCTGAATGGGAGCAGAAGGGGCAGAGTGGGGCTGGGAGTTCTTACTTTTATGACTATACTGTTGCCAGCTCTCCCTGCTATCACGGAGGGCAGGATGGAGCAGGCTAGAACTCCCAGCCTGAGTTAGCACTGGGGAGCTGACATGACTTTCTAGGTTCTAGGCTGAAGACAATCCTCACCTGAAGAAGACTCTCTCTGATTTTCCCAACTTAATATACAGACATTCCTATATGAAGAGCCTTTTACATGTT
>NW_017729029.1:24606217-24618996 GCF_001723915.1 Gavialis gangeticus | reverse complement strand
GGGTGAGCCCTGAATGGGAGCAGAAGGGGCAGAGTGGGGCTGGGAGTTCTTACTTTTATGACTATACTGTTGCCAGCTCTCCCTGCTATCACGGAGGGCAGGATGGAGCAGGCTAGAACTCCCAGCCTGAGTTAGCACTGGGGAGCTGACATGACTTTCTAGGTTCTAGGCTGAAGACAATCCTCACCTGAAGAAGACTCTCTCTGATTTTCCCAACTTAATATACAGACATTCCTATATGAAGAGCCTTTTACATGTTACCTTTAACACATCTTATGACACCCAATATGTTCCTTATTTGAGAAGTTAACAAGAAAGCCCCATAAATCAAATCCTGACCATGTAGGTCAGTAGGAGTGTTGCCATCAACATCAGTGGGAGTAGGAGCAAAGAAAATTATGAGCCCCCACAGCAGCCAATATAACAAAGAAAAAAAGACTGAAGTAAAGACACTTTCTTCTGCAAAGTCTGATGTACAAGGAAGTGAGGGAAATACTTTTCAGGTTGTCCAGAATTATAGGGAAAATGGGCTTACTTTCCTGCTCCATACAACAGAAATCAGGGGAAAGCAGAAGAGACAAAACAAATAAGAGTGGGTTGTGTAGCAGCCTGTCACGAGGTCAGGAATGGGCTGTAGCAACACATGAACACAGAGCATCAGTGTCAAAACAGAGGTTATAGAACCTTCCAAGATGGGTTGTACCTGATGGGTCTTACTTTTCATTACAATTTGACAACATTTAAACATATCTTGCCTAATTAAGCTGAATGCTTCTTAACTGTGTCTAAACCAAAACCAAAGGACCCAGAGAATTTAGTAATTTATTTTCCTAATAGTGTATTAGGACATTTATCATATTGTGGTTCTGTACTTCTGAGAAAGAGGGGGGAGCAGAACTACTAAAGTCAGTCAAAAACTCAGTGTTTTGGTTCCCCAGAAAGCTCAATATTTTTTTATTTTTATTTTTTTCCACACCTGAGAGAAGGGTAAGCAAACCCAAATTTCTTTATTTGCTGTGGGGAATTAAAAGAACTCAGCTGCATTGCCCTCAGAATGCTAATTACTAGAAATCATAGAAGAAGGAATCTGCATAGCAGTTAGAGAAAGAACAAAATCCCTTAAACAATGAAGGAACTAACTATAGTCCTGTAAATTAGACTGATTCACACCAAATATGAGGTGAGACAATGAAGCAAGCAACATAGCAGTGGAGTTGAACAGAATGATTCCAAGAGTTTGTTTAGTGTTTCTGGCTGCCATAGTTATGCCACCTCAGTGTCTGCTGAATCAGAGACTCTGAGCAGTGACTAAAGGCAAGACGGTATATATATCAGCCTATTTACAGTATGCTAAAAATAAATCATGATAATCTAGATTATCTTGAAGGAGGTGCTGATGCCCTTCAAAAAGAACTTTTTGGCAATATCAAATAAATTCATTTCTCAATGAGAAAAGAGAATGAAAAGGAGAATAGAATAACTGAAGCATTGTCTGGATATTAGTTCTACACAGTCTTAATTAGGGGTAAGATTGTAAATAATGTAGGCAATGTATAGATTTCCTGGATACTTTCTAGTCTAGCTTTTCACCAGTTTAATTCAGTTGGTTTCACTGGAATTGCTTCTGATTTTTTAACACTGACACTTAAGCAGTGTTTCTTTTCATCAGTAGATCTAAAAGCACTTTACAAAGTTAATATTATAATTCCTGGTCTCCTAACTCTTTCTCCCTTTTTTTTTTGTTCATTTGTTTGTTGACATGCTGATAAATTGTAAGGGACTGGAATCAGGGTTAGGACATATTTAGATATGGTCATGTGCATTACCTACCTTTATGTTATTTATTCCTGATATTAAATATCCATTGCAAATGTCTGCCAGGTATAAACAGTTTCCCATATTAATTGTCCAAGCAAATTGCTTGCTTAGGAGGGATTAAAACTGTTATGGTATGGTACTCAACAAAAGATGAAAATATGACAAACTAGAAGCAATTTTCTTTTTTCATCACTGAAAGATCTTTATTCATGAAATGTAGGTTAAACTCTGTAAATAGTAGACAAAAAAATTGGTTAAAAGGTAGAATTTTTATACAGAAGTGACCAGTTTTGAACCTGATTTTAAAAAGAACTAAAAAATAATTAACCTATAATTAAATGCTGAATGAAAAGACAGACTCAAGGAAGATTTGCTTTGACACCCAAGGCAAAACAATCAAAATGGAACAGTCCGGCTATGGAGTACTGATATAATTACCAATGTACCACTGTGTCTGGGGGAAGGCAATGTTATATCAAACTTGAACCAAGAGCATTGGTATTACATTATGGCTGGCCTGAAAAACAGAATGCTAGAACTCAGCAGGACAGTTCATTTTGACTTTAAGTTCTGATTAGGTTTGTGGGGTTTATTTTGTTTTGGTGTTGGTTTTTTTTAAACTTTTGGCCTGAGACACAGATCACCTGGCTGAGAATTCTCTAACAAGTGCAATAGAAATGGAAAAAAAAGTACACCGATAGCATGACAGCTATTGTACAACACACACAATGAAGTATCCAGCACACTATGCTCCATCCCTTCAATCATGTAAATAATGAAAAAAAGAGTAATCTTTTCTTAGAAAAATGGAAAAGAAAAGCTTATTTGCTGACCTGAAAAGCAAAACTGTACAGCCAAGATATTCCTACTTCTCAGCAGAAGCTCCTGAAGAGAAAGAAGCTGTCCTCTTCTTGTATAAACTCTATATTTTTGCTTCACCTTAGTTCTTCATTATTAAGATGGGGGTATATTTATTACCACAGCTTTAATTAAAAAAACAACTCTTAATTGTATAGTCAATGATATTTTTTTTTTTTTTTTTAAACTTTTCAATAGTACTCTCTCAGCTTGCAAATTAAAATACAACACTACATTTAGGTACAGAACTATATGAATTATAGGCACTGTAGATAAAAGTACAATGAACTAGAAACCAGTGTTAGTTTCTCTTTAGTTTCTTGTTATGGCAAATAAGGCACCATAATATGAGAAGGAATCCCATATTCTAAGTAGAACTAAGGCCCTGAGAAACCTCCTTTTAGTGAAATATGATTTGTCATTCTTGTTTTCTTCTGCAGGATATATTTTTCAGTTTCACAAGTTTTTCAGGAAGCCAAGTTATATAATTCAATACTGAAACAATTGCAGATACCCATTCAGCTAAATTAAATAAACAATGTGCAATTCAATACTAAAAAAAAAAAAAAAAAAAAACTTTTTTCCTTATATTTTTGCATACAAGAGGGCCAAACATTTTTTTTTTTAAGTCAGTCTCATATTTACTCTATTATTCAAACCACTTAATTGAGCTGTTGAAATCATAGAAGTTTTCCAACTCTGCTACACAAACCTAAGTCTTATTTTTTAAAGAATGGGAAGGTGCAAAAATAGCTTATTATTATGTCTGTGTAATTTAGGACCACAGTTTGAAGAGTACAGGTAAACCCCAAAAGAGTCTCATGGCTCAGGGGACAGGATTTTCCCCTTCAAATTACAGAACAACTATAGAACCCTTGTGTGTCCTCTTATGTGATCCATTGCTGTATGTCATGAGGAGATCCTTATAATGGTGTATTGTCCATTTCTACCTTGCTCACCATTCAATCTACTACTATCTCCAACTGCTACTATAGATTACCTTGCATCATCCCCAGACCTGAATTCTGGGCCACACAGCAGGTGCACACACTCAATGCAATACCCTACATACTTGTCCACCATTATACAGCAGAGTTACACAAGTGACTTGGACACTACTCTTGGAACATGGTAGGATTTGGCTTTATTCAGACAGGTCATTACTCAAGGGTCTGGAGAGATGATACATTTACACAATCTTAATGCTGATTAACACCAATGTTAAATTGCACTTAAAGCTGACAAATGAATTTGCTGCTTTTAGTAGATGTTATGACAATGCTGCACCACTACATAGCAGAGCATGAGTAAAAGTTTGTTTGCCTTGAGGAAATGACTACTTTGGCAGGGGTGTGGCTATGAAAAAGACTTAACATAAGCATAAAATAAAATAACTATACACAATAATAAACATAGCTATTAGCACAGATGGCTGATCTTTCCTGGAGTTACACCAATGTATAAGGTAACACAATGAGCAGACTGTTCCACCTATTAAGTGCATAAGTGGACTCAGGTACCCATATTCTGGCAGTACAAGTCTCTGAAAATCCATTATGGCAAGGGTCATCAACCACTACTTGTGACCCAACTGTTACTACCTGTTCCCATCTCACCAAATTGCCACCAATGCATCTGCCACCTGTTGCCACCAATTTGCCACCAACATCCTGGCTTTGTGGGCCAGAAAAAATTGTTTGGTGGACTTCACTTGGCATTACCCTTCATCTTATCCATAAGGTGGAATCACAAAAAAAAAATCCAACAGTGTGGAGGAGGACCTGCACACCTTTTGTATTAAAAATTTTTCAGGGAACTGAGCAGTGGGATAGTATCAGTCCTAGGCACTTAAACATTTATTAGGTAGAATAGAATCTGGGCTACCATGTGTCCAAGCCTAAGACAAAATAAAATGGCACATTCCACTTATTTATAGAAATGGAAAGGTAATTTGACAGTAAATTTGGGGAGTTGAGAGCTATCCCTGGTTCTTCCATAAACTCTTTACAATTTATGCAAATCTTCCAGCCTTTTTTGTGCTTAATTTCCCTATCTATAACAAGAGAGGAGAATTCTGCTTTATTTCACATGAGCACTATCAGGGTTATCTATTTAATATTTGCAAAGCACTTCGCACTCTTTGACTAGAAGTAGTCCATAGTATCTAAAGGCTATTATTAATATGAAAAGCACTTTGCAGACAGTAACTAATTTATTGTCACAACAGCCCCGTGAAGTATTTCTCTACATTTTACATAGTAGGAAATAGGGCGTGGAATTTAAGTGACTTGCCAAAACTATAAAAAATAGTCAATGTAAGAGCTTAGAGGCAACGGAAGAGTATCATATTCCCTTTCCCATGCTTGAAATATTAGAATCAGATAATTGCTACAGGAATCAAATAAGTATTCCATGAGAGGCTATTAAGGAGTATGCTAAAGATATGAATTCATATATATCTACACAAATTGGTTGCTATATAGATTTTCAGTAGCAAAATTAATCACTATCTACGGTTGAGACAAAATTCTTTTGGCTCTCGTGATATGCCATTAAGGAAAATTTAACAGAACATATGTTTCAACTGGTGCTGACCATTTTAATATCAGTATGATTAATGGATTTTCCTTACAGGATAAATTTCAAAATCTTAAGGGGAAGCTAGGTAAGTATAATTCACAATGTTCATAGAAGAGGAACTAAACCAAAATTTCTTATTAAGTTAATGTGTGTTAATTACAGTTAATTACAATGCTTTGAGGTAGTAAAATGCCAGAAATATAAAGTTGCTTTAATTAATTATGTTTTTTAAAAATATACAATGCTCTTACAATGGAATCACATTAAGCCAAGGAGTTAAAATCTAGGTACTTACAAACACCAAACTGACAGATTTTTTTCCTTCTAAAAGTTTCACTGGCCTGATGGGATATTTATAAGGCTACACTTGAAGAGATAGTGTAGCTTCCAGACCTGGTACTAGTATGGTCCCGCCCTTATCTCTGGGCAAACCTCCCACCTTGATCACCTGCCATGCCTTGTTGATAAATTATTGTGACGTTAAATAAGTGGGAGGCTGTCCTGTGTGTGCCCAAATGACTGTGGGCAATAGGTACATGCTCCTACCATCCCTACATGTGTCCCATGCATCGCTGATGTCTCACAGTGTGTTCAGTCTCTGGTTCAAAGCCAGATCCAACTGAACACATAGTTGTATCTCTCCCACACTGCCTTCTCAGGTCATACACACACACACACACACACCCCACCCTCCTGTCACCGGGGCCTCTTGCATCTTGCGCTCCAGCAGCTCTCACCCAGTCTCTCGCATACTGCCTATCCAGGCCACACATTCCACCCTACTCAAAGAGATTCTCAGGCTTTTCTCTCCTTAGTCAGCCCTCATACATGCTTATGGGTCTCTCCCATGACCCTCACCCAGACAGGAGAAAGCAATTGCACAACTATGGGCCTACTTCACCCTTGGCCCCTCACCAGACTGCTACATCCCTCCCTCAGGCCACAACTTCACTTCCTACTCTCTGTGGCCTGGGGTCTTCCACTCTGACAGGTTCAGGTGCCTGACCTTCACTCCACCCTCTCCCAGGGCCAGGGTCTTACCCCCCTAGGACTCAGGTTCTGCTCATTCAGTATGCCTGGCCCCTGCTCCAGGGTCCAACACCCCATAGGACTCAGGTGCAGCTACCCTGTGTGCCTGCCCACCTTCAACTCTCCTAGTAACCCACCCAAAGTTGGGGGCAGGGGTTTAGGTTCCCCAACCTGCCTTACACAGGGTAGGTTCTTGGTCCTAGCATTTGGGTGGTCCTGCCCCACCACAGGCAGGTCCACCAGGCCTCCCTATCCCAGCAGGGGACAGTTTTATATCACGCCCAGGACCAATGAGGCCTCCTCCTTCCCATAGCCTTACCCTTACCTCCAAGATGTTCCTGGAGTAGGAGCTCTACAAGGCAATATTACTCCACCAGCAGCTGAACACAAACTGCTCTGCTCTTATAACAGCTCTCCAAAATGGCCACTCATCAGACACCTGGCAGCTCTCTGCTCCAGCCCTTAAAGTGACAGACACCCAAGGGGGTGTTCTGTCACAGTAATATTTGCTGCTGATTAGTGTGAATGTTAACTGGCAGGTTCCTTAAAATATTATGCTGCTTTTATGCCAAAGAAAGCTTATAGTATGTACATTTTATAAAGTTTTAGGATTGGGGAGAAATGAAGGAGGCTGAAACTTGAACTAAGCTGAATTAAAGCATGGCATAGGAAGTAAATCCTCAAAAATCAATTGATAGGTGACCAAAAAGCCAGGTTCTTATCTCTTAACTCATTTGAGCCTACTAGAGTATGATCAATCTGCAACTTTGAAAGTAAAGGCAGCCAAATAGGCTTCTCAAAGTTTTCCCTAACAGATTGTTTTTGAGGTGGCAGTGGCAGAGTTGCAAGGTAAACATGCTTTTAGGCATAGTTCAACTACCATTTGTAATTCAACCCAACTACAATGACATTAATCTAATATTTCCTTCTGTTATACTTGGATTCATGCTTTCAATCATCTCATTAACTCAATCCTAGTTTAATTTTCCATTTCCCATTTGGTATATAGCCACACAATATAAAACTCTGTAAATAAATGTTGTTTTTCTGTTTTTCCCTTGTTGGTGTATATTGCTTTCTTTCAATGGAAAGTATTAATATAGTAAACCAGGATAAATCCCTGAAGTATACTTATGCTGTCCCTATTTCTTGTGGTATATAAAATATAGAGCAGTAGTATTTCCTGTATTAGGAGAACAGTCTAATATGACCTTCCTGCAACACATATTGCTCAACTTATAGGGGTATGAAAGTGTTGAAAGATAACTCTTATTTTTAGTAAGATTAGGGTATTTTACAGTCTACCAAAAGTATCCAGCAAATTGCAACGTGTAGCCATTTGATCAAACTAGGATCAAAAATTGCCACTATTTGACCTTTTCTTATTTTCTGGTGTAAGATATAAGGCTTTATTAAGTATTGCTGCTGAAGTACTGGTGTTCACCTCAGAGTGAATCATAACTGCATTGGCCCAAACATAAAAAGAGGTGCTTTGCAAGTTGAAGGGTAACATTTTCAACCTGCCTTAGTCCCATATTTAAGTGTGACACAAGTATTTAGGCTGACTTTTAGTGAGTCTTGGTTCCAAACTGCTTCAGGCATTTTAAACATAAAATAGGACTTAGATGCTTTTGAAAAAATACTCCAAGCTTAAAAGCAAAAAGTTATTTCAAAGAAGAATCTTTCAATTAAAAATAAAAATGTTAATTAATTGTGGCAATAATGCTTCTATTTTATCACAACACAAAGATATCCATAAACATGCTTAGGTAACCAGAATAAAGATTTCTAGGTAGATGATGGTAAATAAAAGAGAAGCACAATAGTAGTTTCGGCAGCACATTTAGTCCTGGAAATTTAGATTAGAATCTCCAAAATCATTTCATATGTGCTGTAGATATCCTGCCTGCTTTGGGGAAAAATGGGCATTATTTGCAGTGAAGCTTTCTGAAGCCGGTGATACAATAGACCCCAGATTCTTTGAAAGTTAGGTTCTTCAGCCCCCACCCCTGGTGAGGATGAAGATCTGTGAACTAGATGAAGAGTTATACAGCTGTCACAGGGGCAGTAGGAATTAGGGCATCTGCTAATGGCCAGGGCAGCTCAGGTGCTAGTTGCTGGGGCAACCAGAGCAGGTCACATGGCCAGAAAGGGGCAGGGCCGGGCCTGTATAAACAGGCCAGGCCAGAGCCTAGCTAGTAGTTACCTTCTGGCTGCTGGAGAAGTAAGAGTTCTGCAGCGGGGTTGAGTTGGGTAGAGCAGACAGAGACCCACCAGCTACATCATGGTACAGGGTAGAGAACCCTGACTGGGAGGTTGGGCAGGAGAATCCTGTGGGACCAGAGCGTGCATTATAGCCGGTAGGCTTATTGTTCTGTTACAGCTGGTTGGCTTATGGTTCTGTTTAGTTTGTTGTGTATATAACCGGAGGACCGGGTGGGGCTGTAGGGGTGTGAGGAGGCCTCACGGGAGCTCCCCAGTAGTCTGGGGGTCCCTGGGTGCCCTGTTCAGGCATGGAGCAATGCCTTGGAGGCACAGCTGTTTGGCGCTGGTGTGGCACGGTGTGTGGGGGTTGGGACCCCAGCCCGTGAGGGTGGTATTCTGCCCATGGGTGAGACACCCCGAGAAGGGTCAAGGGGGCCAGGCACGGCTACGGACCACCTGAGCCCCGGCGTGAGAAGCGCATATCGGGACAAGCCCCAGAGAGGGCGAAGGCACGAGAAGCGTGGATTGGGACAAGCCCTGAGAGAGGCAAGTTATGGAGGAGCCCAGAGAGGGCGAGGCATAGGCCCCGAAAGGGGGGAACCCTATTTGGCTGCCCCAGAAGAGGCAAGTCCAGGGGGAAGCCCCAGAAAGGGGGCAAGAGCGAGTGTAAGAAGCCGGAGTAGGGCAGGCACGCGGTTAGAGGCCCAAGGCAGGGCCGGAGCATGCAGTTGGGAGCCTGAAGAGGGTGATTACACTACCTGAACCCAAAGGGGCGGCGGGGCTTGTGCAGCAAGCAGGAGCCCCAGGAAAGGGCGAGGCAGGGTGTGTATCGGGACTGAGCCCAGAGAGGGCAGGGAGCATGGGATGGGCTCGGAGGGGCTCCACTGTAGAGGGAACCCTGAGGGGCCAAAGGGCCAGGTAAGGCTTAGGCCGCCTGAGCCGGGTTGGACCCTTGTTGTTGGCAAGAACCCAGAGGGGCGCCGGTTGTGTGACAAGCCCGGGGCGCCAGGCAAGGGGCAAAAAGAGAGAGAGTGACCCGACATCGTCCGGGACAGCTGCAAGGCTTGGGGTGTGCTAAAGGGGAGGTAGGAGGCACGCATAGCCAATAAGGCTAGGGGTGTTCCAGGCCACCCTGTATAGAGTAGGAGCCCAAATAGTCATAGCACCACATCCAAGAGGACAGAAGGCAGCCTCCATTACTGAACTTCATAAAACAAAGACGTGGTGGGTGAGAGAGAGGGTGTTGGAACGCCTACTTGGCATGGCAGGGGGCTCTAGAGGGATCACAGCCACCCCTAGGTCCCGCTCCGTGACAACAGCTGCAAACAACACGTGCATGGGACACATTGAACAGTATGCAGTGAACTGGTACCACCATAAAAAATGCTAAGTTTCCTGTTAGTTGAGGGAAATATCAGTTCTTCCAGAAAATATAGGTCATAAGGATTTTTGATAAAATAAAGCCAGTGCTATTAAATGAAGGCCACTTAATTTTGATAACGTTACAGTAATAACGTTGCTGCAGTTTTAGGGTCATTTTATTGATAAACTTCCCCTCAGCATTAGGGGAAGCAGGTGCACAAGTTAAGAAAAAAGCTACATAGAGCATCCTCTGTTGTGATACATGTAGGAGACAAGGAACAAACACAGCCCATGCACTTAAACACTATGGGGAGCATCCAGATGAACACATGTGTTTCTCCAGGGATAAGTAGCAGCAGTACACCTTACCTAGGGTTCTGGGGGCCTCCTAGGGCTGCAGTCATGGCAGGAAGCTTAGCCAGAAGTCAGAGCATGGCTCTAGCCAGCCAGGCTTCAGTTTGGGGCAACATGCACTGCCACCACATGTGCTTCCCCACTCTTTTTGGCATGGGTTTTTTGACCCTGCAATCTCCTAGGGCCAAACCCTCCCCCCACCCACACTGCAATGTAGCAGCACGGGGAATGTCTGCATGTGCAGCACATGGTGCTGCAGATGGGTTTCTGGTACCACATACTGCTCATCTGGATGCAGCCTGTGGACATGGCCCGGATGCTGCTATTTGTCCCTGGGGAAACACATGTGGATGCTCAAGGGTATGTGCCCTGTGGTGTTCCTCTGCAAGTGCTGGTATTCCTATAAGTGCCAAAAGAGCCATCTTACTCAAATGAGGCCCATGATATTTCTTGACAAAGAGAGGAGCAGGAGCTGTGCTCCCTTGCACATATATACAAGCTTTGGTAGCATCATACCTACATATTATTCAGTGCATCCAAGATCACCTTCTAGGCATCTGTGGTTCCGCATAGAATTCTTCACAGGGCATAGCTTTATTAGACAAATCCCATACTTACCATTACATTCCTAAAAATTATAAACCAGGATCCCTGTTCATTAGTTTACTATGTTGAGTTACTTGGGCCTAAGGATAAATAATGTATTATCATCAAAAAATGGATCAGGACCAGACCAGAGGAGAAATCCAGTATTGTGACTACAGTTATACAGGATATGCACGGAAAATGTAAAGCTTAATTATAGTTTAATGTTAAGCTGTCATGAAGTCCTGAAGACCAAAAAATATTTCATGAAGTTCAGTAGTACGTGTGCTGTACAGATTTACTTGTGAAGCTCTCAGATACTACAGAAACAGGCACTACAGCTAGCCTTAAGTGAGAGCTAGAAAATCCACATTTAAATCATCTTGTTCCTTTTAATGTCTCTTAGTTTGACATTGTAGCACAGTCTTTGCACTTGGCACCCTACTGTGTGTGCTGTCTCAAATATTCTTCAGTATCCTCATCAACTAAACACTCTTTGTCTAAGCCCTAATCTTCTCAAACTTTTTCCTAACTGCAGAATACCTGCAGAGAACTCCCATAGTTAGCTTTGTGATACAGAAGCATAAGAGAATAAACGTGGTAGGTGTTAAAGCAGCTTTGCAGACATGACAAAAGGAACTCAAAGGACTGCCTGACTGTTCATTTACTACAGAACTCCTCTGTAGTTCAACCATTGTGTAAGTAAACTGTCAATATAGCATTTGGGTTTGGTTTTGTTAAGCAATCACTAGAATATAAAATCCAGCCTTCTAGTAAATTGCATGTTACAATTATCAGTTCCTTAGCAGATTAAGTCAAGGAATGAAAAGAAATAAATATGTATAGACTCCCTTTCTTAATACACATTATTGTGGAGGGCTTGACTCTGCAGTCCTTTTATTCTGCACTGAATACTGCTTGCTCCTAATAGTAATGCCTATCCAGTAGATTAGGGGTATAAAAATAGATAATACATAAAGCCATGGAGGGATGGATTTTGGGTTATGATTTTTCCTGAGAGGGAGTACTACTGAAGATCAGTCAAGGTTGGAGAATCAGGTTATTAATATATACTACTGTCCTTGCAAGTGGGCATGTGACGTAATGATAAAAGCAACAGACAGTGAACCTGGAGCCCTGGGTTCTATATTCATCTTTGGGTTCATTTTGGCTGCTTAAAAAAAGAGGGTTTGCTGCTGCTTGGGACATGTATTAGCCATTATACTGCAAGTATTACATCTGTGTGAGCCTGAAACAGTACTAGTTAACTAAATCACCCAAACTTTAATCCTGAATGAACCAGAGTTAAACAAACCTGGAGTGCTTCTGCTGAGCTTGGATCACTAAGGTAGATTTACCAGTGCATTGTATGAGCTTGTATTGGTATCTTCTGATATCAGTACAATTGTAACATCTGTTTTTAACCTTTAATTCTCTCAAGATGTCACCTTCATCTAAACTGAGCTTCGGTTTACCCAATTAAATGTATATATAAAAATATTTACCCCCTGCTTAACATGGGTGATGCAAAGCTCCATTTAGATGCTGTAAATCTAAGGTCCTCAAAAGAAAGGTGATCTGCTAGACAAGCACAAGAATGATGTCATATTTGCAGCGATATCACAATGTCTTCTGTGCCTTCTATGTGATGGACAGCTTGCAGAAAACCAGATTCATTTTAATATTCTAAAATTCTTAGCAGTTTCAGACCTTTCAAACAAAACAACAGTATGCTCTTTTTTTGTGCATCTAATTATTGAGTGCTATCTTGTATGGATCTATGAACGACACATGCTTCCTCAGGCTTGGGGGGCACAGCAACCACCTGCAGGTGGCAGCAGCAGTCTCAGCAGCAGGGACATGGCAGCAGCAAGCGGGGACCACCTGCAGGCAGTGGCGGTCATGACAGCAGCAAGGCAGGCCGAGTAGGGATTGCCTGCAGGTGGCTGTGATGGTGTCAGCAGCAAGTGGGGGGGGGGGGGGGGGGG
>NW_017729029.1:24602688-24606022 GCF_001723915.1 Gavialis gangeticus | reverse complement strand
GGGGGGGGAGGGGGGAGGGGGGGGGGGGGGGGGTTGCAAGCAGCAGGCGGTGAGCAGGCACCACCCACAGCTGCCACTGGCCTCATCAGCGGAGGTGGGGTGGAACCGCCTGCAAACTGGCAGTGGCTTTGGCAGCGGCCAATCTCAGGGGTGCATGTGCCCCCCGTACAACCCCCATGCATCGCCTATGTATGGATCCATATCACCTTCTTTAAAGGACATGGTATTGCTACCTTATCTTAGGAACAGCATAAGGAAAGAAGCATCTCTGAGGCACAATCCAGCCTCTAGTCCACCTACCATTTAGTTTATTTTGATGCCAAACTCCTATACTGGCATGCATATTGAGTGGTCCTGACTCCCCAAACCATCCATTCGAAGTTCAAGAGGGAGCAGCAAGTGCATAGTATATACCCAGGCTAAGTACAGACATTCAAAAAAAATGCTTTTTGAACCAATAAGCAAGGAAACAGACATTCACTTCTGATTCTGGAAATGCAGACACGTGCCTGTGGTGACCCAGGCCAGAAACCAGGGGTTGCTAACGCATGCATGCCTTCTTGGCTGGAGCAGGAAGCTTGGCCCAAAGCTATCCTACCCACCCTGCAAAGGAGGGTTTGCAGGGAAGATGCAAAGCATCTGGGATTCTGGGGGCAAGAGATTGGAGGCATGATATTACATATAAATGAGTCTATGTTTTAGGCCCTATAATAAAAATAGTACTGTAGCTGTAACATAGACAGGGACCTTTATCAAGTTCTTGGCTTATATACAAAGTATCTTCTCCATTTTGTTAATTCATTATTATTTTTCATTATTAGGATTTTAACTTGGAGCCCTCTAGTGCTGCTCATAGGGAGGAGACAAAATATCACAAGAAAACCCATGGCATAGTTACAGTAATAGGCATCAGATCACACACAAAAATAGGATAGGAATGGATAGGAAAACAAGTTCTAGGCAGTGATTGAATTAGAGAAGGATTTGGAATGTGCTCTTTTGTTTTCAGATGTAAAGGGAACAAAGAGAGCATGATTCACACTTTACTGATAATATCCGAGTCCAATATTTAGCTTAAAAAACCCAAAACCTGTTGAGGATTTTGAGTTAATGTATGTCTTAAACTAATTAACATTCACCTGACTTTCTCTTCTTTGTCCTGCAGGAGCACATAATGCTTTAACATGTTATCTACCTACAGCTTCTATATTGTTTTCAGCCCACAACAAACATGGGCTTTTGTCCACTATTTTCCATTGAATGACTAGCTGCAACAAGGACCAACTGTAAATGACATTAAGTAACGCAGGTGTGTGCACCCTTGTAAAATTTTTAATAAGTATGTAATCAATTTATGTCTCTCTCTCCAGGCAGTTAAAAAGGTATGTATTTATTATTATCACTTTAAAGTGTATTAAGCACACCAAGAGGCTTTACGAAGGAGAATGCAAGAGTGGCAAGGACAGTAGTAGTTGCAAAAGGAGTCTTGAAAGATCACTACACTGACCACTCACACTGAAGATAGCAATAAGAATGCCTGATGTTAGCAAGTGACTGTACCCATCTTTCATGACTTCACAGGAAATCATTGAAATACTTGGGGGTGTAAAAGAAACATTTTTGATAAGAGAGAAATGTATAGCTCATTTCTATTTTAGCAAAGCTTTTGCTACACAGAACATAAGTACTATTCTACAAAGTTAGTTAAAAAAATCTGAGTTACTGGAATGAAAGACAGAAGGCGGGTTTCATATCAAAGGAAATTTGCAAGTGGGAACAGCTTTTGAAGGTAGGTAGAAAGTAATAGATGCCATATGAATCAATATTAAGACTGATTTTGTTCCTTTTACTGTATTTCTTAAAACATATATAAATGTCATGTGCATTACAGTAACAAAATGTACTTGAAATACAGAGCTGGGGGCAGTCAGTACTAATCTAGAAGGCTAGACAATTCAAAATGACACTTACAACTGAAGTGGTTCATGCAGCTCTGAAAGTGGAGTGGCGGTGTACTACAACAGCCACTCAATAGAAGGCACAGGGGAAAGTCTATTCTTTGAACCTGTCACCCTGTCCTGTGTGTAGCTTCCCTACTGTCAGCAAATGATGGTTTGATACAAAGGTTCACCCAAAAGGAATATTTTGGGATCAAATGAAATGAAGAAAAAACCAAGAGTATTTTGTGATGCCTTTGTGAAGCTAACTTTATATAAGTATCTTTGCTTAAAACAAATATAGTAGTACATACTACAAGAATCATAGAAAGTTGGTCGATTTTGTATGGCAATGGTAAAGTTCCACAATAATGAGAGACAAGTTCCTAAATACGAGGTGATTTATTTATTATTAAATACAAAGTCCAGATACTAGAAAACATGTGGACAGTACAACTTGCTTGAAAATTATGAACACAAAGAATGAAAACCTGGACCTATTGAAGTCAGTGGCAAAATGATTAAATAGGCTTCCTCAAGAAGTCTAAGTTCCACATTTAGATAATTTTGTAGTTGTCCACATGCAGGATTCTGAACGTATGTTGATGCTCTATTACTTTTTATAAATACAAGTGAAACCTCTATATCATGAAACTAGACTGGCATCCTTACAGCCATGTCAGATTCCCACAAACATCACATTGTCCTCTGCTTTTTCTTTACTGGTTATCCTCTCCTAGGGTGCTTGTACATGTGAAGGCGGGTTAGTCCTCAGGGTTTTATTCTATGCTCCCTAAATTAAAATGGTAGGTTTTTAATTGAAATCCACCATTTCCATTTTTCTGTCACATTACAAGCAAGGGTCCTGATCCCTTTTTTTTTCTTTTTTTTTTTTTTTGTCAGAGCCAGAGCCTGCCCACCACCAGGGGGCAAGCTGCCAACAGGCTGAGCAGCCCCTGAGCTGTGGGGGGGGCCCTAGTCCTTCCCTCTTCAGTGGTGGCACCCCCAGGGCTGCCAGTGGGCCAGGTGTCACCCCAGCTCAGAGGGAGCACCTGCCTGATCCAACTGTTCCCTGAGCCTTCCCATGGAGCAGCACCCCACAGGCTTCCAGCAGGTGGACTCAGGGAATGGTTGGATAGGGCTGGGTGCTGCCTCCAAGCTGGAGCAGGTCCCAGCCCATTAGTAGCCTGCCTGGGATGCCCCAAGGGGTGCTACCACTTCAGAGGGAAGGATCAGGGTCCCCCACAGCTTAGGGATTGCTTGGCCTTCTGGCAGCTCTCCCCCTGGCTGCAGTAGAAGCAGGCAGGCTCCTCCAAAAAGGATTAGGCCCCTTGCCACTTCAGGTGCCTGCTGAAGGCAGAAGCGGTGAGGGCCTGATCCTTTTTTTTTTTTTTTTT
>NW_017729029.1:24590459-24597688 GCF_001723915.1 Gavialis gangeticus | reverse complement strand
TCCCACAGCCAGAGAACAAGCTGACAGCTGCATCATTGCAATTCACAACATTGTGAACTAAACTATATCCATATGTAGTTTAGTACGCAATGATGCAAACTCATCTAAACCCCCCAAAACTGGTGCATGTCTAATGTGTGACACCATTAAGGTACACAAATGACATTTTCAGTGTACATCATGATGACTCGTGTACAAGCATCCCTAGTGTAATATAAACTTAACTAATCAGGTTCAAAATTGGAAAAGCCTATTGTATGAGCTTCACTGTTATCAGGAATAAAGTAGAAATGACCTTGGAGACTCAGATATAACCAACTTACTTTTCAAGCCACGCTTATATTTCACTTTTCCGTTTTGGTCTCAAGCTTTATAGTATGGTCCAAGGTCATGTTCATCTGAAAATTTATCCAGCCAAAGGCCCTGATTCAGCAAAGCCCAATGTGGCTGCCTAAAGTAAGTCAAATATCAATGAGAATTAAGCACGTTTGAACATGTGTTGATAAAGAAGGGCCTAAATAAAAGGAAATAAAAGCTATAAACTACAGAATATTATAGTTTATTTGGTTTAAAATATAGGAGTTTATTTTCACCTACTTATTCATAACTGAGAAGGTGAAAGAAGCATGATTTTGAAGGGATTTGACTGATGCCGGAAGTTTAAAAAAAGGTTGGTTTAGATATGGGAAACATACAAATTATCCCCTGGCTCTTCTTCTGTAATCAATGGTTCAGAGGACAGGAAGAGTTAGAATTCTAATTAAAAGTTGCTAACTCACAATCTAATCCTTTCATTTGTTAACCTTTCAAACACTGCTATCAGCCACAAATGACACCTAAGAGCAAGTTCTACTTGCTGTAGTCATTTCTTAAGTGAGTTACAAATATTAAGTATTTCAGTTTTTAATTAAAACACAAGGAAAATGACAATAACTGTACAACAAACTGGTGATCGCACAATACATTTTCAATATTTTTAAGCAAAGTGTCACATTATGTGTCATTGGATTGTGGATTAAAAATAACATGGTGAAAGCCTGCAGCTCTGCCAGGTATCTCCTGTCGTGACACTATTGTAAATGCATTGTAATACCAAAATAACATTGCAAAACCACAACAAACATATTGTTATGTTGGAATTGGGTGCAACCTACTCAGATTGGTAGGCATAACTGCCCCCTTTTCATTCAGTAATGAACTCTTCAAGCCTCTTCCTGGTTCCAGATAAGTGAAATAGGGGAAGAGGACTTTGATGTAATCATGGCATGCATTCCCAAGAATGCACAGTGGGGTTTAATATCATCCTCAGTTTTTTCTCCTAATGGAAAGAACCTCTAAATCTTTAAAATTGACCTCATACTTCAAACAAAAAGGGGAAACAATATTTTGTTGTTGCGATTCATTCCTGCATAGCTAGATAATTGATGCTCTACCCTTTTTAAGTGACACACAAGGAAATACTAACCATTCAGACCATTGCTTCTTGTTTTGGCATCTGCCAACAATGACAACAGTCTAGCTCCATCCTCTCTGGAACCACCCTTCAGATAGTTGAAGGCTGTTATTAAATCCACTCTCAGTCTTCTCTTCTCCAGACTAAGTAAACGCAGTTCCTTCAGCCTCTCCTCAGAAGTCATGCATCCCAGCCCCCAGGCTATTTTTGTTGCCCTCCATTGGACTCTCTTCAATTTGTCAACATTATTTCTGTAGTGGGGTACCCAAAACTGGACACAGTACTCCAGATGTGGCTTCACCAGTGCTGAATAGAGAAGAATAATGACTTTCCTTGATCTGCTGGAAACACTCCTACCAATGCAGTCCAATATGCTGTTAGCCTTTTTGGCAAGAAAGGCACATTGTTGGCTAATATTCAGTTTATTGTCCATTGTAACCCCCAGAGGCTTTTCTGTAGAACTTCTCCCAGCCTCTATTGCTGCATGGGATTGTTCCATTCTAAGTGCAGGACTTTGCACTTGTCCTTATTGAAACTCATGAGATTTCTTTTGATCCAATTCTCTAATTTGTCTAGGTCATTCTGAATCCTAGCCCTACCCTTCAGCATATCTACTACTCCCTCCTATTTTGGCGCCATCTGCAAGCTTGCTGAGGGTGCATTCCATGCCATCTTCCAGGTTGTTGATGAAGACATTGAACAAAACCAACACCAAGACCAACCCATAGGGCACTCCACTTGATACCAGCTGCCAACTAAACATCAATCCATTGATTACTACTTTTAGAGCCCGATGTTCCAGCCAGTTTTCTATCCACCTCACAGTCCACTCATCCAGCCTGTACTTCCCTAGCTAAATGTGCTCTTTTTTTCTGGAGAAGGTTGTACAAAGCCTGCCTGTGTATTTTTTTGCTATGACTGGATAACGCAGAGAAAAAACAAACCAGTTCAGTTTGTTCTAACAAGGATTAACTATTTATTGCAATAATTTATATTGAGGTTTAGTGTTCATTACACTCACTGCAAGTTGGAAGTGACATTCATTACATTCCAACTTAACAGGTCATGGTAAACTAGAGAATGAAATTTATAATAGGAAGGTTCCTGTTCAAAGAATACTAGAAGAAAATTTCTACCTTAGTGACATATTTTAGACAATGAGTACTCAAAAGCCTATGCTATATGGCTCCAAAGTCTTTGGCTTAAAAGTGATTTCTTATTGGCCTTTTGAACTTTTAAGATTTGTTTCTGTCACAAATGGATCTGCAGGGTACTCCTGAAGCCCCAAGTTTCTCTTTGTTGTACAAGCTTGCCTTGAAATAACTCCTTATTCCCATGAGTCTCAGCTGCCCTGATTTAATACACTGCCACAGCAGCATGGGGATCTCTGCCAGCTCCAGGTTGCTTCCCTTTGGGTCGGGGAAGAAATTTGCACTCCCATTCCATAGAATGTGGGTTCATAGAATGGGCCTGCCTAGAACAGCACTTACACCAAGAGCACCCCTTACCACAAGCAATCAGTAGAGGGACAAATTATTCTGTTAATTTATTTCATATGAGAAAATAATTGTACAAGAAAAACAACCACATAGTTTGAAGACAAAACAAAGAGATGAGTTACATTTCTTATTCTCTCATCTAGTTACCATAGCCTTCCTACTGATTCTGCTAATCCTGAGAGCTGGGGACCTGAACTCCCCCAACTCTAGGATAATTCAGAGACCACAATTATTTCATAGGCACCCTTAAATACCTCCAAACTAGTCCCCCCACCATCAGTATTGTCTCAATTGTTTAGGCATCTCAGAATCCTGTATACATTTATTTCTTTCCTTGAGGCATTGTACTGAGGCCATATCAGCACTCTGGGCCCAGCCAGTCCCAATCAAAGAATCACGGCAATCAGCCCTTGAGGCCGAAGGGGAACAGGTGCTACCTGGAGCAAGCTTCGATCAGTTCCCTGGACTCTGCTGGCCCTAGTAGGCCAATTAAGGTAGCTAATCCCTTAAAACCAAAGGTAAAAGGACCCACCTACTCCACCTGTTAGAGGGTAGGTTTAGCTTGAAGTGTTTTATCTGGGCAAAGATACAGGTACTTACTGCTGGTTTTTGTATGTTTCCTTGCTTTTTTTCCTCAGGTCTATGATTCTGACTCTCAGCATCTCCTGATTCCTGGCTCATTAGAAACCTAGCCCCTGGACTTTACCCATGTGTCAGGTGACTGTCCCTGGCTTATATGTCCTGGTTCCTAACATAAGAAGGCTAACACAGACACTGAGTTGCTATTGCTATGCATGATAATATTTTTATTGGTGAAGGAAAGCACTCAGGGCTTTTTGATCATGCAGATATTTTACTAATTGATGGATGAAAGTGTAATTATGTAGTATTTTGAATGATTAGGGTATATATGGGTGTAGTGTAATTACTCAAAGCTTCAGGACCTCTGGGAACAGGACTGGGAAAAAAGCCAGAGCAGGACCCTGGTGTTCCAGAAATAGGGCTGGAATGAATTGGGGCTCTACTCCAGCCCTTTTGGAACTATCCTAGATAGTTTAGTTCATAGGGGATCAAAAACTACTGCAATAGCTTAGATAACCTGATCCAAGTTGTCCAGGAGGGGACTTTAGCTCTCCAGTAAATGACAGGCCCCAGCCAGCAAATAGCCTGAAAAGATGGTGATGATTGCCAGAGGGTAGATCTGGGGCCTTGTAGTGAATAGATAGTAGTATTAGTGGACAAACCCTGTAAGCTGCCATCAAAGGGTGCAGAAAGAAGTGCAGCTCCCTGCAGTATTTGAGACTACAACTCAGAACACTTCCTACAAAGCAATGTTCTCTTGGGCCAAACAAAAGTTCACTGTTGGTTCCAGGGGGGAAGGGAATCTAACTGCTGGCTGGGACACTGCAGCTGGTTAGCCTAAGCAATGGCCCCTTCTCTCTCCCAACCTGTCCCTGTTTCAGAATCGAAGTGGGGAAAGGGAGCAGAGGAAGCTCATTCTAGGGGTTCTCCAGCTGGGGCTGGAGAGTGGAGAGGGTAAATTGGAGCCTCCCTTACCTTGTGCAGTTCTAGTTGGTCATAGCTATAAACTGCTTTCTGTGGCCAGATCAGGCAAAAGTTGTCACTTCTGTTTGTGTCCAAAAAGTGCGCAGCCAGAGCACTCCAACTCATAGGTAGTCTGAAAAGCTGGTGCTGAGAAGATATTATGAGTAATAGATTGGGACCTCAGGCTGTTTCTCAGCAAGAGATGAAAACCCTATCAGGGTCAAGAAACCAGTGAGCACAGGATCAGAGAAGGTTACCCAAAAAGAACTTAAGAGGACCTGTTGGCTAGCTTCCAGCCTACTGCCATAGATGCTGTCATAGTGAGGCTTCTCTCCTCAGCCAACTGGAATCATTAGCTGAGGTTAGGGCTGCCAGTCTGAGCCCCCAAGCAGGTGTAGCAACTAGGTAATTAGCCCAGACTGAGCTGCTTGGTAGGGCCCCTGAGGGCATCTGGAATTCTTCTAGCTAATGGCTCATTTCTCCATTTCCTTTGCTATTGAAGCATTGACTTTCCCCTTTCCCTTCTCCCCATTACAGGCAGATAATATTTTGGCAACAATATACAGGCAACAATAGCCCTTTTGCCTGTATTTGGAGCAGCAATTGTTCTTGTCCTAGTAAGACAGTGGCAAGAGGTATTTAGCAGTTTTGCCTACTTCCTTTCCCTTTAGTATGCATCCTTTGGCTCCTTTGACTAAGCCATGTCCCAAAATCATAATGATTGTAATAGAAGAAGTTATAAAAGGGAAGTTAAATTACAGAATAGTTTTAGCTTTGTCTTCACTGTCAAAAAAGGGTTAATGTTTACCATGGAATAACACACATCAGCTATTTGGTTGTAAAAGTCTAGAGAAGAGGAGTTTTGGCATAGTTGTTGATTTTTCATTGGCAAAGTTTCAGAATAAAAAAACAGTTAACATGGGATTTCTTTAATTGCATTTCCCTCCCTTAATTCCTTCTTAATGCCAATCAACATGGGTTTATGGCAAAATGATGTTGTCAAACTAATTTGACCTATATAATTTTTCATGATCTTATACATTTGGATGATAGAGATAATTGTGATGATGTAATATGCTTACGTCGGGCATTTGACTTGATACTGCATGGCATTTTGATTAAAAAACTAGAGCAATTTGAAATTAGCATAGCACATAATGGATTGAAAACTGGTTGACAGCTCTCAAAATGTAATTGTGAAAGGGTAATTTTCATTAAGTTAGTGCCTTTCAAGTAGGGTCCCAGAAGGATTGCATTCTAGGCCTTTAGGTAGTATAAGCTATTTTACATTTTTATCAACGACTTGGAGGAAAATATTATATAATCTCTGATACAGTTTCTAGTTGATACAAACATAGAGGGAGTAGTAAATAATGAAGTGGGTAGTCCTCTGATGTGTTTTAATTATGGAAAGACAGTTGGCTATCTTAGTCTGGAGTCAGGGAGAAAGCAGTATAGATTTGTACCTTGATAAACTAACTGAATCAGAGATGTATAGCATAAGCTTTCATAAGAAGTAAGCCCTTTTCTTATGAAAGCTTATGCTATACACATTTTAATATGGCCAAATGTAAAGTCCCACACATCTGTGGGGATGGAGGGAAACATCATGAGAAACCATGACACTAAGAGGACTTGGGAGTCAAAGTGCATAATTCCATGACTAAAATATTATTGAGATGGTCTGTAAGGTGCACTCATCCTTTTGGACACAGTAATTCAATAAGAGGTGTATAAGTTTTCATGAGAGCGAGCTCATGAAGCCAGCAGGGACCATTATGGTCAAGAAATAAGTAAGGCAAGGTGAAGCGGAAGTATTAAGCTGATCCTCAGTACTGTATGTAGGGTGGAGGGTGAGTGAGGAAGGGAAGAATTTCCACATTTCTTCCATGAAGACACAGCCACAGTACTGTTAATGATCCCTTATTTGTAAATTATCTGATGATATGTACATGTAACTGTGCTCCAAACTTCTGATTCCTTTTTTAGAATTGTTAATAAGAAAGCATTTCTTAGTGCTGTTAGATACAAGCCTTGATTCTGTATCTGAAGATATCTAACCTTCTAACAGTCTCAGCCTTTTTTTCTAGATACTGTAAAACATCCTCTGCATTCTCAGTTTGGCAGGTATCCTGGTTCATGGGTGATGAATCCGATTAATATTTGGGTTACCTAGCACATCTCTACTTAAATTATAATTAAAGCTTGTGAAGCCTGCCATTAACAAGCCTCACATTGGGCTCATTAAGCTGACAGGAAACTTGCTGAATGTCCCCTTTTAGTGAGCTTCCAAAACTCACAGATTTAATTAGGCTGTGTCATCCCACCTTCTCAATTAGGAGAGACAGGATGAGAGAGGGGCTTTATCTGTATTATCACTTAATCACTATGTACTTTTCAAACTGGAAAGGGAGATATGGAATCTCACCATATCAAATGACTAGATGACTGCTATTGATTTTCTTGTTGTATGTGTCTTCTTTTTTAAATCCAAACTTGGTGAATCAAATGCCATTTTGTTCATAAAACTATACTACTTGATTTTTAAGATGTGTTTTAAGATAAACGGGTCTTCCCTTGGCTAAAGCAGTGTCAGCCATGTTTTCAAAACCAGTCAGAAATTAGTGGGTACATAAGGTAGTGCGCTGTTAGACCGGAGGGTGTGACACAATTGCACATATACAAACACACAAATCAATTAGGTGCGCATGCGTGCGCACGCACACACGCAC
>NW_017729029.1:24589832-24590296 GCF_001723915.1 Gavialis gangeticus | reverse complement strand
GTTGGAGCTGCCACAGCCGCTACGCTCCAGCTTAGGTGGGTCAGAGGCAGCTGGTAGCCCCCTCCGGCAGGGCTTGGGGGGAGAGGGGAGGCAGGGGGCTGCAGGTTGGGAGTGAGGAGCACCAGCAGGGCTGGGGTGGTGCCGTGGAGGGGGGGGACTGTGGGTCGGGAGCTCAGAACAGGTGTTGGAGGGGGCAGTGAGCCAGAAGCAGGAGAAGGAAAAATGAGACAGAAGGTAGAGGGGTGAGGAGCAGAGATTGGTGCAGGGCCAAACCATAGTAAAGCGAAACCCAACTTAGGGGTCCAAATAACAGTTTTATTACATAGACAACACACTACACAGCCCCATGAAGTTATTGGTTCACATGCACATGCACTCACAATGGCAGCAGGAGAAAAAGACTCAGTGGAAGGGCTGGAGTTCAGGTAGGGAAGAGAAGCAGAGTCCAAGTCCTTGGTTAAAGA
>NW_017729029.1:24578340-24589802 GCF_001723915.1 Gavialis gangeticus | reverse complement strand
TGAGTGAGGTCTGTGGTTCCTGGATGAATCAATGCAAGGTGATGGCCTGGTCATTACAGGCAATTCAGTAGAGGCCTGCTACCATTGTATTTCAATCATTCCCAATCACTCCCATTCATCCAGGAACTAATTTACATGGAAGGCATATGTGATTCATACAGTTGCAACATGGGATGCCCAGGCAGAGGACAGAAGATGGAGGCTTGACATATACAATGGAAACTTGACATGACTTTGGTTCACTTACAAACACAGGCCTAAACCATACAATATCCATATGAAACAATAAAAATCAATACAAAAATGATAATAATACAATATACAACAGTAAAAATCAATACAAACCTAATAATAATACAGTATAACACAGTGGATATCCAAAACCAAAAACTTGCTAGCAAATTAAAAATGTTAAAGCTTATCCAAGTCTGAGCTCGCCTATGCTTGTCTATAGGGAATAGAGAGGGAGAGAAAGAAAAGCAAGAAATAATTGGGGAAGGGAATGCATATATCTCGCGCGCATTTGTGTGTGTGTGTGTGTGTGTGTGTGTGTGTGTGTTTAAAAAAAAGAAAAACTGGGGGTTTTGCTACAGAACAAGTTACCTCCCAGAGAGGTTGTGGAATCTCCATCCTTGGAGGTCTTTAAGACCCTTGAGAGAGCCTTGGCTGGGATGATTTAGTTGGGGATGATTCTGCATTGAGCAGGGTGTTGGACTAGATGACCTCTTGAGGTACCTTCCAACCCTAGTTTTATATCATTCTATACCCTCAAGTTCCTATTCACAGAATATGGGGAGGCTGTCTCCTTGACCTCCTCTGATACCAGTACCAGTACCATCCCCCTATCAGACTGAGAGAATTAAAATAGACTGCAAGATGTTTAGAGGAATACATAAGAACCCCTGAAGAAATTAGGACCTACAGACATAGATGAGCTCAAAAAATTTCACACAAGGACTCCTCAAATATCCTCATTCTCTATGGAATCTTTATCAGGTATTTTTTCTTCTTTTCTTATTGATTAGTTATAAATGATTATATCCCCACTTACTATTTAAGACAGACTCCTGCCAGCTTACTTGTGAAAAGTCCACTCTTACGAATACATTTTGAAAGGCCATTTCTGGTGTTAATATGGGTTTTCCACATAATCTATAATGTTCTTCCCACTTTTCAGGAAACCAATTAGAGAAAGGGACTGATAACAGTAATTTGGGTTCCACAGCCTGTAGCTTGGCATAAACATATCCTGACAAGAACCTATTGTCTATATGTCCCATTTATACTTTTGGAAAATAGATTCAGTGCTATTTATTCATGTCATTGGAAGCACTGGGATTCATGAAGTTGTCATTAACTTAAATAAGTAATCAGTGTCCATGATCTTAATACAAAAGAGACTAAAAAGGTAAAAAGTATTTTTATCATCATTATTTAATAGGTTCCAAACAACCATCAACATACGTGTATTATACACAAAAGAATATATCCATTGGTTTTGAAAGACAAAAAAAAGGTTATAATAAACACACAACTGCAAATTGTATTGTCTACATTAATTCCCTGTGAGGTCCATCAGCAAAATCTCTTGTTCTGCTGTGCAGTGTCCTCCAATGAATTAGGCCTGGCTGCCTGGGAGACTAATTGTGTTTTCACAATCATGACTTTAAACACATCATAAGAACAAGGAAGTTTGTGAACAGGTCATGTAAGTGCAGAAGTTAAAAGTTAGCAGCTATGGATGTCATCCAAGCAAGTTAGGAAATAATCATGTCTAGATCCAAAGCCCTGGTCTTGCAAACACTTATGTCCATGTTATAATTCAAGGAGCTTATTTGTATAAATAAAATTAAGCAGGTGCATAAGTCTTGGCAGGCTTGGAGTCTTACACTGAAACTTATTTCCTCACTTAATTGTATTTTAGTCATTTTTAATCTAGGCAAGCACCACATTCAAAAGTAAATGTGGACTAATCAAATTTTATCTTGTATTGGCTGGGGAAGAAGCAAGACAAAGAGATTGCTTTTCTTTCAATTTTAAACACTTAAAAGCCGTTTAGGTAGTATGGTGATGGTGGAAATAAGCAGTAGGCTAGATATGGATAAACAGTAGTCAGGGCTTTGGAATCAAAGGTCCTTTTTAAGAAAACCTTTAAAAATACAAATTTGAGAGGGCTGGGGGGCTTTGTGAAAAATATACCAGTATCTTTCAAATATCTGATCTTGTGTTTATCAAATTGAGATACCGAATCCCATTGAACCAAACGCTACTGTTAAAGAGTTTAGATTTATGTAGAAACAGCAGTAACAGGGTTATCAAGTGTTCAGAGCTGAAAATAGTGCTAAATGCAGAAAAGAACAATGTCAACAACATAACTGACATGCCTGTTAATGGTTGAGGAATTTAACTGGGTTATGCTTTATATAATGCATTTCATATACGTCTAAAAAAACTGTCATGTTTACTGAAAAAAACTTCAGATCCTGAATTCCCTATTTCAGATTTCAAGGTTAGGGACAGAAATTACACATAAACTGGTATAAGTGATCATAAAGTGATTCAAATGTGTAACACAACAGAAGTTCAGTTCACATAAATCACTTTCAAAATGTCAGGAAACATGGATGTAGTATCAGACTTAACTGATATAGGTTAAATCCGTTTACTGAATTTGTCCCAGCTATCCTCCATACTCAAGTTAACTCACAGTCCCACAGCAACCCAAATGCTTTGCACCTTCCCCACAAACCCTCCCTCGCAAGGTGCGTGGGCTATCCTTGGTTCAAACTGTCTAGTCCAGCCAAGCAGGGAGGCCTCAGCTTTAGTGCCCCAGCTTCTCACCTCAGGCACACCAGGCACGTAGTTGTATTTCTGGAATCAAAAGTGAATATCTGTTCACTTGTTTATTAGTTCAATCTATGCAGCTTAGACTAACCTCTAAAGGTTGCATCAATTCAGCCTCAGGCTTTCTGTTGGTACTTCGCTCAAGGGCCTATTTCTGGCCCCACTAATGTTAATAAAGGTGATTGTATGTTTGATGGAAGTAAGATCTAATTCCTAATTTAGACCTTCTAGTATTAGTTCATTGCATTATGGGTCATCAATATAAAACTAAAGCACATAGCGATAATGTTTGTATATTACCATTGGTAGCCATCACGCACCACGGAGCAAGGATTGGCCATTTTTACTTATGGATATTATTGTAAGATGTTCACGGAAATGGTTCTTTCTTAGAATATACCACTTTAAAAAAATTATTTTTTCTTGCAAAACTATATTGTGGCTAGTATTACTTGTTTGAAAAAATTAGAACACACTTAAGGATCATGGATAAGGAGTTTTGATTTTTCAATTCAAAGTGATTTTTTGTTTGCTTTAAAAATTAAGTTATATATCACTATAAGTGTCAAGGTTAAACATGTCTCATTTGAGTTTAAATGTTTGGGTTTACATTTTGCAAATTTTCTGGAGAATGGAAAAGTGCTCTTATGATCAACTGCACTTGAATCTCAGAAAGTAGCTGTAGTGTTTTCAACACACCACTGAATATAACATGCACCTTGTTTTTGAAAGGCAGAATAATGAAAAAATATTTTTCTAGAGTTATGACTGCATAGAGCAGGAAAAGAACCTAATCTTCAGCTGAATCACCCTCCCTTTCCTGCTTAACTAAATCTCAAACCCTAGGTGCTGCTGAAGTCTTGTCTCCATGGGTGGATCTATGATTCTGAAAAGAACTAAAGAGTCTCTAAAGACTTGAAATAGGAGGAGAGAGACCAGAAGCAGGTAGAAGATGGCAAAATTGTTCTAGGATAAGTGCAGGGGTGGGAAAAATATGACCCACAGGCCAGATCCAGCCCACCAGGCCATTTTAGAAAAAATAATATTTATCTGCCCCTGGTTGCCTGTCAAAGATGACAGGAGCCTGGGGCAGTAGGACCCAGGGGAAGCCATGGCAGGATCCGGAACAGCAAGGCCTGCCCAGCCCCAACCCCTCAGCCAGAAGCCTGGGATCCTGGGGCTTTTCATGCCTCCCTGCACTAGAGCAGCAAATTCAGGTAAGAAGGGGAGGCAGAGGGGGAGCACAGGTGATCACCTCAGTCCTCAGGGCTGGGCTTGGTCGGGCCTGCTCCTGCTGAGTCCCATGGTCTGCCCATGTGGCCAGGAGCCACATGGTGCAGAGTGGCTGGCAGGCAGGCAGGCAGGAAAGTGGGGAAAGTGGTGGAAGGAATGTGGGGGGAGTAGAAGTGAGTGAGCATGCAGGAGCATGGGGCCTGTGCCAGTGTCCCAGGGCCAGCACAGGTGGGGCCCAGAGCAGGGTGGCAGGGGCATGGGTTGGCCAGCAGGGAGAGAGAGGAGCTGGCCTGGGTCCATAGAGCCCCTGTGAGCCAGGACCCTGCACTCCTGCTGCCCTGCTCTGAGCCCTGCTGGCACTGACCTTGAGACACCAAAGTAGGCCCTGCGCTCCCACCCATCTGTCATTGGCTTCCGCACACCTACTCACTCCCAGTCTCCCCTGCTCCAGCCCTGCAATACAGGTTGGGACTAGTGAGTGCAGCCCCCACCCTGTGCACCCCACACTTGCCCATATGGGCTGAGCAGCAGTGACGCAGAACAAACTGCTGCTCAGCATGGGGGAAAAGTGGTCCCTCCCCTCCCATTGCCAGCACTTCCTGATGCAGCCACTCAGAGTCCACACAGGGCTCTCCTGTGTCTCTGCCACATCAACTCTGCCTGTGGGCTGCTCCATGGAACAGCAGTGGTGACAGAGTAGGTACAGGCAGCCCTGTGTGGGCTACAAGTGGCTGCACCAGGAAGCACTAACAGTGGGAGGGGGAGGGCCACTTTTTCCCTGCACTGAGAAACAGTTTGTTCCATGCTGCCACTGCTCAGACTGGGTCCTGTGCTGGCTCTGGGCTTGCCCATTGGGGTCAAGCAACAGCAGCAGTAGCTGGACAGAAACTGCTGCTCAGCACAGGGGAAAGTGCCCCCCTCACTGCCAGGCAGTTTTTGCTGCGGCCACCCAGAGACCGCACCACACTAGGCTGTGGTGCGGCTCCTTCATCGCCACTTGTGAGCTGCCCTGCAGCTGCTCCGCATGGTCACTGCTGCCATGCTGGGAAGCTCAGATGTGGTGATGAAAGGGCCACACTACACCCTAGCATGGCATGGGATCCAGGCAGATGCAGCGAAAACTGCCTGGTAGCAGCAAGGGTGGCAGGAGCACTTTCCCTCACATCAAACAGTAGTTTCTGCCCAGCTGGTGCTGTTGCTTCTCAACCCCAACAGGTGAGCCTGGAGCCGGTGTGGGGCGTGTAGGGTTGTGGCTGCATGTGGTGGTCCCCACCATTACTGCTGCATGTGGCTGGGTGGTGCAAAGCAGGTGCAGGATGAACCTGGGCTGCACGCTGTTGGCAGTGGCGGGGAGGCACAGCAGGGTGCACGGGCTCCAGGCTGTTGATGGGTGGGGGTGGGTGCTCACCAGCTCAGGGGAGCTCCCATGCACATCCCACATACCCTGAAACCCTTCCCACAAAACCCACAGCCACACCCTCTCCCACAAATACCATACCCACACACACATCCCCACAAACCCCCCATAATCACCAACCCAGAGCTCCCCACAAACCCTACACCCACCCACCCATACCTCCCAACATCCCTGAACACCCCACACAATATACAAGAGTAAGACTGCATTAGGGGCTATTATGCAATCACTTCTATATATACAGTACAAACACACATAAATCAGGACAATTTTTTTTAAATTAAATTAAAATATATTATTATGGGTGCTTGATTTTTTAGTGTATAATTTGTTTGGGTTTTTTTCCCTAAGTTGGAAAACCCTCTTCCCCAAATGAGTACTTCCAGGGGCAAGGGGAGGAACTTCTGGTGGCAAAGGTCAGAAGTTAGGGGTGGGATTTCTGGTTCTAAGATAGTGACCAGGGGGGTCAGGCACCTGTAAAGGGGCAGGGCTACCTACACGGCCCTCATCAGTTTGCCAAAACTCAGTAAGTAGCCCTCTGCCCAAAATAATTGCCCACCCCTGGATTAGGGGACTATCAAGACCATTAAAAACAAGAGACAATATTTAAAACCTATAGAGTGAAGAATGATGAGCCCATAATTCAACTGACTCCCTCATCTGCTACGCTGTGGAACAGGAATTAAAGCAGGATGCTTCTATCTTGGACAAAAAATCAGCTTGCCTACTTAACACATGCACCCTAACTTTGGAGGGCTAATTTTAGGGGAGGGGAAGCTGTGTGCTACAGGAGAGAAAATATGATAATCTATTCATTCTCCCACTGATCTAACAGCAAGTACTTCCATATTTAACTATTTCCTAGCAGTGCAATCTTCCTCTGTCCTCCTAAAAAAGTCCTTATCTTCTCAGCCATTTTGCCAACATACACCAGTGGATACTGCTGGTTCTTTCTTATTCTTTTTCTTTTCTTATATTTTGTCCAACTATATAAATATCTTAGCATGTATATTTTGTTTTATCTTCTTTCATTTGTGTTTTGGTTAACACCCAAAAAAGATGAACCAGAAGTTAGTTTAGGACTTATTACCTACCTGTATGCTTGGTGCTTCAACTTGGGTGGCATCCTTTTATCCTGTATCCTTTATCTCTGCACCCCTCCTTAGTATCTTACTGTGTCAGACTTAATCACAAAACCCCTTCGAAGCAGAGTAGTATTACTAACCTCAAAGTTACAAATGGAAAACCAAGGCCAGAAAATAGGAGCCAGGCTTTTAAGGGTATATTTAAGTGTCACACTTGCATACCTTTAGAAATCTGGGTGTAAGAGTTGCTCAGTTCTACAGACTTCCTATGTGACTGAGTAGACAACATTTGAGTTCAGTTTGAGTACCAGACCTATGCAACTTTCCCATTGTCCTAAGCAGGGACTAGCTCTTCAGAAGTGTCAAGCAACACAGAGCTGGCAAGCCAAGCTCACGGTGTTGGTCATGGTGGTGCGGCCGGGTGGTGGCAAATTGGATACGGACAGGTGGGAGTTTTGGCGATGGAGTCTGAGCGGCACAGGAAGCGTATTGGTTCCTTAAACAAGATGGAATTTATTTAACTTACGCTTAGTAGGAAACGATGTCTTCAGTTACAGTGAACAAATAGGTGAACAAACAAAGGGGTCTGTTGGCCCACAGGGTTCTCCAACAAGCCCTTGCTTTCTACCTCTGACAAGGTAGGTGTGGCTGCCTGTTGGATAGTCCTAGGGCTGGTCAACAGCTCATAAATTGGTAACACGCAACGAACTGTAACAATGTGATGCCAGTCCAGTAAGGACAACGAAGAGCCGAAATGGTATCCGAAGCAGACGTCAGGAGCCGGTGGGACGAACCGAGGATACAGCCAGAGCGGGTGAGGAACGATCTGACTCAATGTCGATAGCTGATGCCAAAGGTAAGTCAAAGCCAGGAAATCCAACCAGCAATGTAATAACAGCAAGGGACATGAAATGCCAATCGAGGGAAGAGATCAATAGGCCCAGAAGCCTGACTGAAAGACAGTCCCTGGAACACCAGCCTCTGTCTCCAGCTAATGCGCTCTCCCCCCTGAGGGAGGGGCTCGCAGAACTTTTATCTGAATTTAGTGGCCAATCAGAACACTCACAGGGAAGAAATTTCTAGTTAAATTACCTCATGCTTTAGCTGTCACTGAGCATGCATCTGTGGGGAAAGTAGGTCAAACATGACTGACAGGTCCGCAGGTCACCCAGGGGGCATGAGCTGGGTGAGCCTTGGAACTTTCCACTCACAGACTTGAACCGCGCATGTCAGGTACAGAACTTTTGTGTTGGCAGCATATACTTAGGATTTTTCCGAGACAAGAAGTTAATATGCATCTCCTTGAATCTTTGCACAAGCACATGGTGACCAGCTTCCATAGCATTATGTCATGTCCTGTGACGCAACTGCTCACAGCAAGCTCATTACTCAGTTTAGACTTGGAAGTTTGAACTCCAGAGCTGTGGGTTGGTCACCCCTGTCCTAAGGAATTGAGAGCTAGATTCTCCAATGTACTGTAACAGCTGTGCATGGCTCAGCAGGCCATATGAAAGAAGTTTCCTCGGGCTGTGCAAAATACTTGGAGCAGTTCTTACTTCATTCACTGCCTGGTTACCAACACACATGACGTTGCAGATGGTACAGGGGTGTGTAGCCAAGACATCTGTACTCTATGTCAATCTCAGAATTTTCTGTCAATAAAGGGAACTTTTTTTTTCCCTCTGATGTTTTCTGCCTTTGAATTTGTTTAACTTTGATTGGGTTGAAGCTGTTATTAGTGCTTTATTGTTTCCTGCTACTGCTATCCTGCAACATTACCAAGATTTCTTGATTTCTGTGACATTTGCACCTACAGGAGTTGGATAACTTTAATATTTTTTTACCAGTGAATTTGTTCTAATCCAAATAACCGTTTTTTAAAAATAGTTTAAAATACCTCCCCTTTTACAGTCCTCTTATAACACAAGTAACATGGTTTTTTATCAAAGGGAGATCATGCCAGACTCACCTAATTATCTTTCTTTGACAAAATACCTGGTTCTCTAGACACAGGTTATGTGGTACATGTAATCTGGCTCCGTCAAGGTAAGTATTACCTCATGGTTGGCCTTAGAATTAATCTTATTTAATATTTTAATTAATGACCTCATTACAAGAAGGAGTGTGCTAATGAAATTTGCTGATAAACTTCTTCAGAATAGGTGAGTACTGGAATATCAAACAGGAGAAACTGGATTACAGGAGGATTGCAAATGGGATGAAATACAAAAGTGCAAAAAAGTGACATCATACACTTAGAGAAAAATAGCATACATTTCAGTTATGAACCCCGAGCTCAGCAGCTGCAAATGAGCAAGGGAGGGAAGACCTGGCAGTACTAGTCAATCTCAGAATGACTGTAACCCACCCACCTATCCAGTGATACATTGAAAAGGTCAGATGTGATTCTCAGATGACTCCGCTGAGGTAAGTCCAGTAGAAATAAGAAATTATTAATGCTATTGTACAAATAAATAGTGTTTGGCATAATCTATACAATCCTGGCCACTACATTCAAGCAAGATTACTACAAACTGCAACCCATATGGAGAAGGACTATCAGGGCAATCTTCTGAGAGAAGAGTAACTCAGCTTTAGAAACTTCATGAATAATTTGGTGGGCAGAGGGGGGAGGTGTGAACAGCAGGACAGTATTGGCACAAGAACATATTTGGATTGGAAATGAAGAAGACTCTAAGCATCATAATGCTTCATTAGAAGGAATAACCTTCTAATGAAGTAGTAGAAGCAAAAAAATCTCCTTTTAAAATGGAGATTTATCAGTTTATGAATAGGATCATGACACAGGTGTCCATGACAGCAAGACATTGGTTTTAATGGCCCAGGAGGTACCTCCCAGTCTTATGTGAAACTGTGTGCCAATAATTATTCCAACACCACACCAGCAGTAGCATTATTTAAACATGTTTATTACTCAAACATTCACATGCTTAATTTCCTTTGTTTCCCTTTCCAGAGTAAAGTAGGTGGCCTGACTGTGTTAACAGAAGATTAGGTATTTGGATGGCAGGCATTTAACCAGGGGTGATGTGTTAACAGTTATTTTTTTGGTATGCAACAATTACTCTTAGAGTTCATGGGGGGTTTTTATGTTACTTTTTATAAAAATTGAAAGAAAAAATACTGAAGTTCAATTTTTTTTATACTTGAAAATCTCGTTTCAGTTTCTTACTTCACAACTACTGCTCTTTCTTTTATCTTTACTCTCTCTGCACAGAATCTGAAAGTTCTGCACGGACTGAATTCCCCTCAACTTCAATATTAACAACAGTATAGACTCATGCAACACTCACTGAAATAAATTGAGTGATTCTCACTGACTTCATTGGGTGTTGAACCAGGCTCAAAGAACTTGCATAACCATGTGTATTAACTAGTTACAAACTATACTTCCAGTTAATAATTTATTCACCAGCCCAGTTTGTGACATGGCCTTTGGAGTGCCAGCAAGATCTTAAGCATAACAAAAAAATAAATCTCCCTAACCCCTTTGTGGATCCTTCCAGTATGTCTGCAGCAAGCCCAAGAACAGAGGAAAAATATGGGGTCAGCATCCTCACCTCCACCCCACCTCTTCAAGAAATAAGCAAAGAGAAATAGAATCTTGATTTTCCTTTTTAAAATGTCACTAGTAAAACAAAAGGTACTGCAGATAGAAAAGATGTTTATAATATGCCCCTGGCCAACATTCAGCAGAGACTCTCCCCCTACTTTTGTAATTACCATATTTAATTTGATCAAAAAAGAGTTTCTTCCCCCCCGCATTTAACATGGGGAAGGACCCTCATCTTGGATTTGAGTACAAGGTAGCAGGGAAGGCAAACAGCTGCAACCATCACTTACAGCCCAACATGGGTCCATCTTCATTTGGTCCAAAAGTGTGGAGCACAGAGTAACTCAAACCTGGCCCGGCCCAGCCCAGCCCAGCCATGCAGCAGTGGTAGCAGGTCTGGCATCCTTGAGCTGCTGCCACTGCAACCCCTAGTGTGTGACTAGGTGAAGCCTGGAGCTATCCTGTGTTCTGTGTCCCCAGCTGGAATGGAGCTGGATGTATGTTAGATGGTAAATGACAGCAGGGGGAAGGGAAGGGGAGGGGAGGACAGGGGAGAGGCTGCATGCATATAGAGATAGGCATGGGGGTGCAAGTGTTGGGGGAGGATAAAGGGTGGGGTCAAGTCACTTGCCCCTCCCTTGCCACCTTCCCCCCCACCGCTTCTTTCCCTGATGCAAAGGAAAAAACTGACTTTGTTGTTTGTTGACCTTCTTTGAAGATATCCACCGATATGTTGCTACACTGTTTATAAGTAAGAAACAATGTAATTAATTGTGAATATTTGCAAGTCAGAGAATGTACATAGTGGCAACTTCAGCAAAAAAATATTCTTATTGTTATGGAGAGACTTTATATGCATCTCACACTTATGGGCAATATAAATTGCCAGCTTTTTTCTCTTGACATTTTCTTAGAATTGAAAAATATTTCCAAAAAGAGTTATAATATCTGGCATCCTTACCAATCATTTTAACCACTTTATTTGCTTGTTCCTCAAATCATAAACAGATGGACAGGAGAAAGAACTTAACTGAGGTCTTACTGGTAGCATTTAAGAATATTTTATTAATAAAGGTATATGTGAAATCTTCTACAACAGTGCATTCAGTGAACAAATTCAAACATTGTGGTTCACAGCTGGCTCTTCTGTCTGTTTTTGTTTTCTTTATTCTTCTGCTCCCTGCACACTTTATACATAGCCCCACAGCAGTGCTTCTTCACACCAATATGAAGTGCCAAAATTATCTCTTCATGTTATAGTATACAGCCTAACATTCTGCTGCACAGCCTACTGCAGTTTTCATTCCCT